>NW_021636540.1:0-536617 GCF_004799145.2 Neltuma alba | reverse complement strand
AAAAAAGTCAAATATGGTATCTGTGCAATGTCCACCAATCAATAGAATAATGTTGGGCGCATGAAAAGATTTTATATTCAGTTGTGACTAAAATCTTCAGTCATCTGTACAAACTTCTAAAATTGCAAATATATTATATATATATATATATTTATGCGTGTCCGAATCATGAAAAACACGCTGAAGTTCAATAACCACTCCCCCCTCTATATATAAATATATATATATTGATGATAAGACAATTTATTAGATATAAATAATATGATGTGATATACACGGATTAGTGAAATTACGCCTCTATTACATCACAATATAAACACTACATTGCAACTAAATCCAATCTACTTAAAGCAAAAACAACAATAAGCAAAAATTAAGGCCTATAAAACACAAGAGAACATCACAACTGATTTTTTTTTTTTTTAAAGATCAAAGATCACAAGCTAATTTACAATTGCACCTCAGGCACTGCGCATGCAAAGAACGTTACCGCTAGAGAAAAGAAAGGTGACAAGATGCTATTGTGCCGGAAGTGCGAAGACTACCTAGTTGACCCGCTACAAAAAAACAAAGGGCTCAGATATCTAAAAAGATCTTAAAAATGTAATTAAAAGTAAGATTCTAAAGCAAAAAATATTAAAAATCAGAAAAATCAACCGGCCCTGCAAATACACAGACAATTTTACAACCACTCTTTTTTGTCCTTTCCACGGCTATTCTGCTGACATGGGGTTAAAAGCTCAAATTGATTTGACGGGAAACCAAATTATGGTTTGAAAATAGCTTCCGAAGAATATATTTTGAAGAGATTAGATTTTATGAAAAAATGATTATAAGAAGTGAGAGTGTTTGGATAGTTGTTGTATCAGAAACACTTTTTAATTTATAAATTACTAAAAAAAGTATAAGTTAATATGATAATTACATAAGAAATAGATTTTATGATATATTTTAATTAAAGGAATAAAATTGTTAATAATATATTTTTTATCAACATAATTAATAATACATAAGATAATATAATTATAAATAATTAATATGTGTATATATATTTATAAGATATAAGATTAAATATGTTTATAAAAAAATAATTAAGGGGTTGTTAAAGTCATATTATTATTGAGATCTACTCTCAGGCTCTCTCTCGTACTATGTTTGAAACAATGAGAAAGGGATGAATAATTGGGAAGGATATATCCGCCTGGGTAAAAAAAAACAACAAGGCATATATCCTATAAGCTCCCACACTCTCTCTTTTCCTCCAAAAGTAAAAATTTCTTTGTTTCTGCCAAAGCCATAGTTTGATCCAAAAACATAGTTTTGGTTTTTTTTTAATGGTGTTTCGGTGATTTTTTCTTAAACTATTGTTTGGGTCATTATCCAAACACTTTTTTAGTCAGGGACTGCTGATAGGTTTTTAGGGCAGCATTAAAAAGTGAGAGACAATTTTCTTACATTTTTCCCTCCCTATCTATTTATCTATTTATGTTACCATTTTTTAAACATTAAAAAAAGGTAAGTAACAGCTCCCCGTGTGTAAAGTAGCCCATTTTTAATTCACTGACCCATTTGGATATGCGTACACGGAGTACAAAGCCCGGGCCCCATCGATGTCTCCCCTGAGCTGGACTTGGAGGCTGCTAACCTGCACTCTGTTTGGCGCAAGGAATGAGAGGAAAAAATTTAATAAATTTAATTAATCTTTTTTATTAAAAATTTATAACTCCACATTTTTTAATTTTTAAATAGAACATTAAAATTTTCCTGTTCCCCTCCTCCGCTTCTCTCCTACTAAATATAGGTTACTATTTTGTTAGTGAGAATGTTTAATTGATAAAAATTTGCTTATACTTTTATAAAGTAGAGAAAGAAATTTTTTTTATTTATAACTAGATAAGTCATTTAATTAAATTTTAACACAAATATACTATTTGATTATTCTTTTATTATAATGTAGATAGTTTTTTTTTTAAAAGTTTACAGAACTCCTCCAGTCCTAAAATAGATCTACACTATAAAATGAGTTTTATATTTAGAACAAAATGAATATTAAATAAGAGTAAAATTAAAAAATTATTATACTTTAATAAGAAGCTAATGTATTTTAAGATTTTTAAATGTGTATAAAATATGTTAGAAATTATTTAAATAAGATAAAAAACAACTTATAAAATCATGAGTTAGTGGGTAATTTATAACCTTTTTCTTTTAACGAAAAGAGAAAACATAGGTTACTGTTTTTGGTTTTTATTTTTATTTTAATGGTTTCATCATGTCTTTTATGAATTTTTATTGTCGAAGTATTAAACCCACTTGCGGTGAGCACTAGGCACTCACATTTATTCGCTCCGCTGATGAAAAATCCGCTGCCTCCTCCGCAGCGCTACTCTTTTAGAGAGCTCTGAGCGATAGAACGGAGGGGAGTCTGTTGTAGAACCTGTGCATCTCTTATTCCGGCGACAATGGAGAGTTTTTTGAAGGATTTTGAATTGGAGCCCAAGAATCCATCCACCGAAGCCATGAGGAGATGGAGATCCGCCGTCAGGTTGGTCAAGAATCCTCGCAGAAGGTTCCGCATGGTCGCCGATCTTGACAAACGTTCTGAAGCCGAGAGGATGAAGCAGAAAATCCAGGTTTTCAATCCATTTGCCTGATTTATACCGTTTACTCTTGTTTTGTTTGTCGATATATACACTTGTTTAAGATTTATGATGATAGTTTTTAAGAGTCTGGGCCCCGGGGGAGGGGGCCATTGGATTGCGAGGAGGCTTTAGGTCTTTAGGAGAAAGTCTCCAAAAGAGGACAAAAATAATGAAAGTAACTAATAATGATGCACCGCTTATACTTTCTGCTTTTTTAGGGAAAAGCAAAATCCACTGTAGAGAAAATCTTTTCATTGCGGTGGCTTGAAAAAGGAGGAAGAAGAAAACTAAGACTATTTTTGTTTTTAAATAAGGAAATAAGAGATCATGAACTCAACTAATTTCTTATAAATCCCCTCAAGTTAAGAGCGAGAGTTTTCCTCGTTTCTTTTGTTAATAATATTTTTGGCCAACCGGAGCTGGAGTTTCCTTGACAAGGGGGTTATTTGATCCCCTGTTAGTGAGAAACGGAAGAAGTTTTTGATTTCGTGAAGATAAAGTGATTAAATTCTGGCAAGTGCCAAAAACGAATGACGGACATTCCACGGCCAAATTGATTTTTGCGTCCGATCCTATCTTCTTATGTGACCTTTGAGGGAATCAAAAGTCGTTGCCCCTCTTCTCCGGTGGTCATTGCAGTAATGGTATTGGTAACGTGACTTTGAGGCGGGTGCGCTCCAGCGCGACTGACTTTGTTGATAAAAAGTAAATAATTTCTTTTTTAGTAATTTTCTTCGCATTTGTTTGAAAATACTTTTGAAATTAAATTTCTAATTTCATACTTATTTAATTGGGATGATCGATGGCGCCAGAAAAAAAAACAGAGAGAAAAATTGGGATGGTCAACTCGGGCCTGTCAAAAGAACTTAACGGACAAGTTTTTTTAACGGTGTATAACATCCCACAGCGTAATAAAAAAAGTATTTAATAATATTACTGTTAGTTAATGCGTAACTCTCCTTTTTCCCCTAATGTGCAAAGCAGTTTAACTTTTCCTGCATATTTTTCCCGATCTGCTCATTTTATTGGCACTATATTGTGAAATTCATGACTCCCGTTAAAGAAAGGTAAACTATTTTGAATTTGTTTTTTTAGTATGCTTTGTGAGAATTTGTTGTATCACTTAAGTGTATTATATCTTTGGTGTAAAAAATATTTTATTCCTGTTTTAAGCTCATTAAAAAAATTATAAACAAAAATATAAAAATTTATACTTAAATTTGGCCCTTGCATCAGATGCTGGTTCGTTGTCAGCACTTAATTTGATTGTTGACTGATATGAAATTTACTGAAATATTGAGTAGAAGTTGCATATTTGTATGAAATTTAGGATTAATTTTATTGTCCATAATTTGGGAGTTTATTTCATATTATATATATATATAATGTATATATATCTTTTTACATGATACAATGTGGCTTCCTATACTAAAATATATTATTATGATATATATATATATATATATATGATCCTTGATTGGTATTGATTATATTAATATTTGATGCCATAAATTATTATCATATTTGATATCCTGCCAGTTTTAGTCTTTTTTATCGGTTTATATGAATTTGCTGTCCGTATGGGGTTGTATTTTTTAATTCCCACTAAAACGACGGGCCATGGGTCTAAATTAAAACAAGTAATTGTTGGCAAAAGAAAGTAAAATACGTAATATAGAAAAGCCAACTATTTTGGTCCAATAGTGACACCGGACGAACCTTCCGCGAAATTTCGGTCACTTGCCTCCAAATTGAATGAGTATTTTCCAAAAGATAGATCTGTATGGTGACGCGCGGCAGTTGTCACGTTTGCGCACTTACTCCTCTTTGTTGACTTTTTTTTGGAAGACCGGTATATCCTGTTTGTTTCCGGAGTTTACTATTTTCTTTTTTTTGTTTCGCACGATTTCATTGTGAAAACAACAATGTGTATTGGTCTTATCAGATAGTGGGCTGTGGGTCCATTTCTATTTGGAAAATTACAAAAAAACCATCGAAATAGAAAAATTACACAGGAACCTGTTCACAAAAATGATTGTCAGAATCCACACTATTCTTGTCAAAACCCATACTAATATTGTCATAGCTCCTTATTTGCAATTTTTCTAGTTCAACGGTTTCTTTTTTTGTGATTTTCCCTTTCTATTTTACATCAGAGTGGTATGTATATGGATAGTATTTAGGACGATGATGTAGAGAGGTGGAGGGTTGGACATCCTAAGCCGTTGGATAAAAATTATAAGAAAGCACACATTTCATCCAAGGACTGACTTACACTTATCCTTCAATTCAGTTCTATCAGACTAGCACTGATACCAGTGGGAGAGCGACCACCCTTGTCTATGCAAACGTCCAGCTTTCTTTTTTGGGAGAATATCATTCAAGGCCCTGAATTTACTTGCATTAAAGGTTTAAAAACATTTTTGAAATTGCTATGCAGAAGAGGTTCAAATTGAAATTAAGTTTGTGTATGATGATAATGTTACTATTAAATTACAACTTGTTGAAATCTGGTGTACAAACAAGGGGGGATTCTTGTCATGTCACACCAAACTTAATTGCAGTTTGGTCTTTAGGTTCTCCAAAGCAGTTTCTGAATGTTTTTGGCCTTTAATGCAAATAAGTCCCTTCAGACCGCCATGAATAATGTTCTCCCTTCAGCGCAGGCTATAAGCTTGAGCAAACAAGGAAAGAAAGAAAACAGAAAACTGGGCCACTGCCACATTGGTAGAGCCCCCAAAGCAAAGCATCCAGCTTTCGCGATGACTTGAACGCAGCCTAGACGCCTCTTGTTGGGTTGTGAATCAGACAGTGGCACGTCATCATTGAATATGTGAGTTCCATTATAGGTACAAGTTTGACAAATGAGATCCTCTAGAATTCATGTGAGGGTTGGGCGGTGGGGCAGTAGATGGAGATCCTTCACCGTGAAGATATTCCCGCTGCCTGGACAACGTTTCTTTTGGGCCATTAGATAGAGCTAATTTTTGCTATACGTACTGTATTCAATAAATTGAAAAGAAGTAAAAAATTATATAAAAGCGAAAGCATAATGAATATTATTTATCTTTCTTTTTCTGTGTTTAATAGAAAAGGAATGCTGTTTTCCCCCCATTACGACTACCAAACATTCCCTTTGATAATAAACTCAACACATGCTCCAAATTTTTTATTCAAGAACCTGTGAAGCTTTTAGGAAATATATTTGATCCTAAAAAGCTTTCAGCCAAATTTTTTAATTATGACTTTCGACAGGGAAGTTATGTAATGGCATTAGACAGGATGAGGCTCATTTACTTTGGCTTAATTAAGGATATTATTAGTGCTGTAATTATGTACGTTCGAACGACATGGTCTGTGCTTTGAGTTTTGACCCTCCTTAAGCACTTGATGTTGGAATGACCGTTAATTGTCCTTTACAAAATTTCATGTCGATATTATCACTACATTTTTTACTGTACGATCTCTATTTGCTGCATCAGGAAACGATTCGGATTGCTCTTTATGTTCAAAAGGCGGCATTGCAGTTTATTGATGGTATTTTGCTCTATTCTCGAGTTACGCACTTCATACAGTCACAATTTTTTGAAAACTAATTATTTTCATATATGGCTTGTGCAGCTGGAGGTCGCGTTGATTACAGTCTATCAGATGAGGCAAGAGAAGCTGGTTTTGGTATTAATCCAGATGACATTGCCTCCATTGTTCGTAGCCATGATTACAAGAAATTGAGAATGATTGGAGGAGTTGAAGGGGTCGCATCAAGATTATCTGTCTCCTCCATGGATAAAGGTGTCAGTAAAAACAGTATAAATACCAGGCAACAGATTTATGGGTTCAACCGTTATACAGAGAAACCTACTAGAACCTTCCTGATGTTTGTGTGGGAAGCATTGCATGACTTAACGCTAATCATTCTTATGGTTTGTGCTTTAGTATCTATAGGTGTAGGGATTGCCACTGAAGGGTGGCCGAAGGGTGTGTATGATGGTCTGGGAATCATACTTAGTGTGTTCTTAGTCGTCATTGTTACTGCTGTCAGCGACTACAAGCAATCGCTGCAGTTCAGGGATTTGGACAGGGAGAAGAAAAAGATATTTGTTCAGGTCACCAGGGATGGGAAAAGGGAGAAGATATCAATCTATGATCTGGTAGTAGGAGATATTGTCCATTTGTCAACTGGGGATCAAGTTCCAGCTGATGGGATTTTCATATGGGGATACAACTTGCTGATCGATGAGTCGAGTTTGTCAGGTGAGAGCGAACCAGTAAACGTAAATGAAGAAAAACCTTTCCTTCTTTCAGGAACAAAAGTGCAAGATGGTCAAGGGAAGATGTTAGTGACAACTGTTGGTATGAGGACGGAATGGGGAAAGTTGATGGAAACCTTAAACGAGGGTGGAGAGGATGAGACCCCATTGCAAGTGAAACTGAATGGAGTTGCTACGATTATTGGTAAGATTGGTCTGGCTTTTGCTGTAGTAACATTTCTGGTGTTGATAATAAGGTTTTTGGTGGAAAAAGCACAGCACGGTGAGTTTACTAATTGGTCTTCGAATGATGCAATGAAGATGCTGGACTACTTTGCTATTGCTGTCACCATAATAGTTGTTGCAGTCCCTGAAGGATTACCGTTGGCTGTAACACTCAGCCTTGCTTTTGCAATGAAAAAATTAATGAATGACAGGGCACTTGTGAGGCATCTTGCAGCCTGTGAGACAATGGGTTCATCCAGTTGCATTTGCACAGACAAGACAGGGACGCTGACTACTAATCATATGGTGGTTGATAAGATATGGACATGTGAAAAATCCATGGAAATGAAAGGTAAAGGGAGCGGAGACAAATTGAAAACGGAAATATCTGAAGAAGCTCTGAGCATCCTTTGCCAAGCTATATTTCTAAATACTTCTGCTGAAGTAGTTAAAGATAAGGATGGAAAGAACACGATATTGGGAACACCAACAGAATCTGCTTTAGTGGAATTTGGGTTGCTTTTGGAAGGTGATATTGATGCTCAGCGCAATGAGTACAAGATTGTTAAGATTGAACCGTTCAATTCAGTCCGGAAGAAGATGTCTGTCCTTGTGCGTCTTCCTGATGGACGGGTACGAGCTTTCTGTAAAGGTGCATCAGAAATAATTTTAAGAACATGTGACAAAATTATTGATTATAATGGAAATACAGTTGATCTTCCTGAAGATCGTGCAAAGAATGTCTCTGATGTGATAAATGGTTTTGCATCTGAAGCTTTAAGAACTCTTTGTTTGGCTGTCAAAGATATAAATGATAACCAAGGAGAGGCTAGTATCCCTGATAATGGCTATACACTGATAGCCGTTGTAGGAATCAAGGATCCCGTGCGCCCTGGGGTTAAAGAAGCTGTCCAAACTTGTTTAGCAGCTGGAATAACAGTTCGTATGGTCACTGGTGACAATATACATACAGCTAGGGCTATAGCTAAAGAATGTGGTATACTGACAGAAGGCGGTGTTGCCATTGAAGGACCAGAATTTCGAAACCTGACTCCTGAGCGAATGAGGGAGATCGTACCAAATATTCAGGTTCTATTTTCATTGCAAATTTTGACTTTCAACTCTTTTTTTGGGGAAAATGCCTGTCTTCTTATTTGCTTAATGTGGACACAGGTAATGGCACGATCCTTACCGCTTGACAAACATACCTTAGTTACAAATTTGCGGAATATGTTTGGTGAGGTTGTTGCTGTTACAGGCGACGGAACCAATGATGCTCCTGCACTACATGAGTCGGACATTGGACTTGCCATGGGCATTGCTGGGACTGAGGTATTGTATCTCCTATACTTCCTTAAAGTCACAAATTCACAGTTGATATCCTCCAGGCATTAGAATGTACTGCCTATTATGGGTTCCGTTTTAGCTTTACCCCAGCTACAGAGAGTATAAGTTGCGCTTTCCCCTGGAAAAACATACATTAGGCCTTTTGAAGGACATTATTACCTTTTTAACTCTGCAAACCTTTAAAATCTTTATACCAGATTGCACTGTATGGCTGTTGGTATTGGCAACCCAATTGTTGGTCCTTCATAGTGTATTTGAATAAATAACCTGATTGGTTATAGAACTACGTATCACGTACCATTTTATTTGTGCCTGTATCGTCAATATAATCATCAATACTCTGATATTATGTTTTCTTTTGGAATTATGCCATTCACAGGTTGCTAAAGAAAATGCTGATGTCATTATAATGGATGATAACTTCTCAACTATTGTCAACGTGGCCAGATGGGGACGAGCAGTATACATAAATATTCAGAAATTTGTTCAATTTCAGTTAACAGTCAACGTCGTCGCTCTTGTGATCAACTTCGTTTCTGCATGCTTCACTGGTCTGTTGGTTTCTGAATGTTTTTCGCCCCATTTATTGCACTGAAACTTTTGAGGAACACGAATAATAGTTTTCTCGTTTGTTTTCAGGATCTGCTCCTCTAACAGCCGTACAATTGCTCTGGGTCAACTTGATTATGGACACTCTGGGGGCATTGGCCCTGGCCACAGAACCTCCTAATGATGGACTCATGAAAAGGCCTCCTGTCGGTAGAGGAGCAAGCTTTATTACCAAAGCCATGTGGAGAAATATCATCGGTCAAAGTATATATCAACTAATTGTCCTTGGCATTCTTAATTTTGATGGGAAGAACCTTCTGAGACTCAATGGCGCGGATGCAACTAGTGTCCTAAACACGTTAATATTCAACTCCTTTGTCTTTTGCCAGGTACAGCATATGATTGATCTATTGAATTGTCCTTCCTCAGGTCCACTTAGCCGTTATCTAATTGTCTCTCTGCTTGTTCTATCAGCTTTTCAATGAGGTCAACAGCCGAGACATAGAAAAGATAAACATATTGAGAGGCATGTTTGACAGTTGGATATTTTTAGCTGTGATATTTTCCACAGCGGCATTTCAAGTGGTCATTGTTGAGTTCTTGGGAACATTTGCCAGCACTGTGCCTCTGAACTGGCAACTATGGGTACTGAGTGTGTTAATTGGAGCAGTAAGCTTGCCCATGGGGGCTATCCTGAAGTGCATTCCTGTTGAAAAAGATGCTCCAAAACAACACGATGGCTACGACGCATTGCCTTCTGGTCCTGACATGGCTTGAACCCATCAATGGCGTATTCCGTTCCCTGGGCAAGTGGGTCGGAGGGCTATTTTGCTTACGTTCTCCCCCCCCCCCCCCCCAAAAAAAAAAAAAAGAAAAAATAAAGCTGGACTTTGGATGACTCATACGGCTAATTGCTAACTCATACTTTTTGTTTGACTTTAAGGAAAACCGTATTTCATTGCTCCGTGTTAAATGCCCGGGGCGCTTTGCTGTCAGTATTCTATAGTGCTAGTAATGTCGATCCATTTTCCTCCACGTGGCAGCATTACGAGTATTGTATTGTTATGAAGCTTGCTTCGCCACGGTTGTTTTCTCTGCATGTTCTCAGCATCCATTAGCCCACAAAGATATGTGAAAGACAGAAGATTGAAGCGCCTCAACAATCATGACAATTTTGCGTCTTGGGAGCTCCCCCTAGAATTTCGTGCTTGTGCGTTGTGATCAGACTGGGGCGTGACATCCAATGTTAAAAATATGAATTTACGAATTAATATAAGGATTTTTACGGTGTGAACTTTCACAAGGTGCCACTTTTCCACTTTCCCACCCCACAGTATACTTGCCCAAATGCAAAAAGCTATTTTCGCCTGTAATCGAAGAATAGCAGAATCTGCTCGGCAAAATCTAACTGTGATACAAAAATATTTCCGCATACATGCAACAAGCATGACAAAAAATTACTTTACCCGCCCCAACCTGGCCATGGTCAAATTACCAAGAATCATGTTCACGTGGGAAAAACTAGGACAAATCAAATTACAAAAATAGATAGGAGAACGTTTAGACAGAAAGACAAGTTGTTCATCTAAACCTTCTCTTTGTTTCTCCGTATGCTGCCACCCCCAATACTGTAATTGTGTAGCCCGCCATGCCCACAACAGTCACAGGATTTCTAAATATAAGGATTGAGATCACAACAGCCACAGCACCCTTTGCATTCCCCAACACCTAAGTCACAACATTTGAGAGGAAAATTAGGGTGATTAATTATCAAAGCAACAATTTCTTTCTTTGTTGGTCCGTGAGTAATTAGCGAGTATCACTACTCTCAAAAAATAAATGCCTGGTGTAGAGGATTCGATTTATATTCTTACAGTATTACTGCTAGTATTACAGAAGGATGAAACTCTCACAGTCAATTAATTAAAAGTAAAAAGGGCTCAGAGGAGCCACAATTAACAATTATGTTAAAGTGGTGCCTAAGCGGTCTGTTTGCTTGAAGAAACAAAAAGCACTTAAACTTCTATTTCACAAAATACTACAGAGCAAACTGATCATGATCTGAGTTTTGAATTAAATTTCAAGCATAAAAGAAAAATATTATTTAATATCCAGAAGTGATCAAAATTTGAATTCGTTAGTAAAAAATTAGCTTTTAGCTAATTGATTTGTATAGGGAACAACCTGAAGGGTAAGAGCACTTGTATGCTTAGTCACCAAGAAGTTTGATAAGTTCGCTACATAAGCGGTCACTGAGTTAAGCAAAAGAAGAATCCACATAGATTTTTTCTCCCTTCCAAGAGTTGTTGTGACGTCTATGACATTGGGCTCCATAATAAGCACTGCAGGAACCAAAACCACGACAGCCATTGGAGACATATACAGGAGCAAATTCATCGAGTTCAACTTCTCCCTGTTTGTTTGAAATTGAAGTTAACATTATGAGAAATTTATTGCCACCAGAAAGGGAGTATTTGAATTTGGTCTGCTAAGCTAAGTGGCCAGGACAAGAACCTAAAACTGTTGAAAGAGGTTGGATTCAATCATATATACATGAGAAGGAAGCAGCGAAAGCTCCATTTTGCAGCATTATCATTTTCATCATGGTTTCTGGTCTATAAGATTGCAGTTTCCAGAAGATTTTCTCACAACTCAAAGAATGAACTTGAAGAAAGAGGTTACATTGTCTCATTTTTACCTCCTTCATTTCATTGGGCCTGACCAGGCATTCAACAACCTAACTTTCAAGTTACAACAGGGCACACAAACCAAGTACCTAGAAAGAGATGAAAAACCAAGACTTCCCATTAAAGCAGATAAGGCAGATTAATTAGTAAATTCTCCACTCTTGAACCCCCATTCACATCCCCCCACCCATTTTCAGTCCTCGGAGTTTTGTCACCGAATTTTTTTAAAAAAAAAGACCTTTCTAACTGATCAACTAAAATAGCTTTATCATTTAAGAATATCAAATAAGGAAATGAACTTGTAAAGAAAGCTCCATTAATGAACAAGTTCTAAAAACGAATATGTAAAATGTGTATAATAGAAAGGTGAGGGGTTGATATCTCAAACTTTAGATGGGAATTTTTTTTTTTTTTTTTTTTAAAAACAAAGGATCATACAAATCATCGTAGGTGTGGCATAGATTGTTTACCCTTCAGAAGAAAGTAAGATGCCCTGAAGGACAGACTTGAAGGCTCTTGCAGCGGTAGCACTTATGCACATAATGAATCCAAACAAGTGAAAGCCCGGTTCACCCTGCCCCAACAAGAAAATGTTATAACCCCTCAGAAGACAGGGCAAATGGGACAGAAATATACATTATTAATCATGTAAATCCAGCTCCAGGGCGAGATGACTAACAAGAATAAAGAATTAGCTTTCTAAGACACGTTCGTAAAGAAGAATGATTCAGATTGCAATAAATAACAAGTTATGTTTTGGCCTCCAGCTCCCCTTACGTTTTCCTTTTCCATGCAAAATTTTTAGAGCCGTTTCATATTTATTTCCATAAATTATATGAGTAAGGAAGATGAGAACTACAATCATGGTGGGGAATTTCGATACATGTTTATCACCACATATAGATTACTTAAATTCCTAACAACTATAGATCAGCTAAATTGATCACAATACCAGATCCGGTATGACCAGCAACTAACTTGCAACAGATTTCCAGATCTGGAGGAGCACTTATAAAGACAACGCAGGCTTGCAATGCTATCCAGAACTAAAACAAGAAATTATGCCGGCATGATAAGATGGGGATGGATGAACAAAATGAGCATTATCAAGGAGAGAAATCCTCACGAGTAACCAACACAAGATCCTGCAAACAAAATGAACATACCCCGCTAGCAATCACAACCCCAGCAACAACGGGCACAAGAGCAGCATAAGTGACCCAAGCCTCGCGCTTAAGGGTCACCAAATAAGCGAACAACGCCGTGAAAAAAGGGGTGGTGGCACCCACAGCTTGATTGAACGAAACCGCGAGGTACCTGAGGGAGACGTTGCCACCGACCACCGATGCACAGAACACAACGCTCAAAGTTGCAATCTTGATGAACTGGGACCTTGATTTGATGGTCTGATGAGGCACAATCTTGAGGAAAACAATGGAAATGTAGCTAAGAGCGGCACAGGCAGTCATGTGGCACATCGTGAGGAAGATGGGGAATTTGAAACCATAATTGGAAAGCAAGTACTTGTTCAGGAGGATGACTCCAATATTTGAGGAGTACCAAAGAATCACCAGAGAACAGATGAAGAAGGCTTCTTTCTTGAACGACATATTCCCGATCCTGGCTGTGCCTGCGGTGCGTGCCTGGCTTTGCACAGGACGCTGTCATTTGAACTTTTAGCAATCGAAAACGTTTTTACTTATTTAGAAATATTTATTTACCACCTTTTCCCCCCTCTCTGCCCCCCTTTAACTGCGGCGTTATTTTTTGCTTTTGGAGTGTTCTACAGATCTCATGTAGCAAGGAGCATGTGTGCTCCTTGGAACTTTTGTCCCGTGTGGACATGGGAACAAAGGTCCAGGTTCCGATAATCTCATTTGGCTATCATGAACGCCACTTGTTGATGTTAAGGAATTAAATAGACCAGATCAGAGAGTAAAATATTGAACTCTAGTGTGTCTTCGTCTTCGTTATGGGAGAGACGAGAGAGTGGGGTCGTTGACAATTAAATCAGAGGATCTGTCATCTGAGGGCGTGTCTCCCACATTGTCGCTGTGGTCCTTAGTCCACCCAATCTCTTCCTTCAGGAGAATTGTCATGACTAACGAAAGGGATTAAGTTTTAGCGATACCATAAAGGGTGACTTATCGCCAGGCAAGGCAGGTGGGAAGGAGACACGTGGTCCATAAAACGACAAAGTCTGCCACCTTTCGTTTCATTACATGTTCGCACCAACTTCGCTTCCCGCGCGCCAGTCGTCGCGAGAGTGGCTGACCGACAATTTTCCGCTGCCACCGAATACTCCTATTCGTTATTAGCTTGAATTTGCAAGATGTATACACTACTAACATGGTCACCCTTCCATTATCTTTCACAGGGCATATTTATTTATTTTCTATAAAGTGAAATACTAATTTGAAATTAGTTTATGTCTATCAAATTATCTTATCTTTTTATTGATATTCTCAATATAAATTAAAGGATTATGTTGTTTATATATGAAGTCTTATCTTTAAATCTGTATTACTGCAGAAAACAATTTTAAGAAGAATGAACCTAATTGAGACACAACCCGACTCCAACTTGAATTAATCAGAATTCAAGAGACTTTGAATATTAGGTGATTTGCTTTGAAAAAAGAAGGCAAAATTACTAAGAATGAAAAAGAAATATTCCTGAATAAGGCTCTGAAGTTAGAATGGCTACTTTTCTGGCCCAAAGAAATTTCTGCTCTGAGAATTCTTCTGGGCTGTGTGCTCAGGCAAATCAAATTGTCCATAAATGGTAACGCCCCCCACTAGGGAAGAAGTCTCTGGCTACCAAAAATAAACAAAGAAAAGGGATTTAGGGCTGTAAAGCCATTCCTCCTAACTCTCCCGGAAAAATAAAATGAGTTAAGGTATAATTTTGACCTTGATTTTATTTTTCAAGTACAACTTTACTCCTAATCTTTTAGTGGTGTAATTTTGCCCCTGATCAGCCCCTGATCTTTTTTTTCTCGGGTACAATTTTGCTTCCGATCTTTAGGTGATTAGGGTCAAAATTACACAACTAAAAGAATCAGAAACAAAATTATACTTGAAAAATAGGGCTGAGATTAAAATTGCATCTTAACCCAAATAAAATTACATCCATATGTTCTCCTCCTCTGTGCTTCCACTTCCAGCGTATACTAAAATACTTGTTAGTTGATAACAAGAAGGGGTGAATGAACCAGTTCCTCACAATGCTACAAAACAACGTTTGAATATCTGCTCTAATCATTTATCATCAAAGTCTAATTTCAATTTCATGTTTTATATTGCTGTGAAATTCATAATTTACTGAGAATAATTTGAAATTAAGTGCGGCATTATACAGTGGCAGTGACGTCTGCACCAAATTCTCCCGGTTAGCAAATTGCCACCTCAGTGAGATGCAACTCGTGACTTGAGAGCAGGGTAATATTATAAACGCGTTGTGTAACGGGAAAGTCTTTACCAGCAATGAGTTGATGAGGCCAAGAAACCTGTAATTAGATTGATAATTGACATGTCGATCAATTTCAATGATGTTAATCATAGACCATTTGACCAAATAAATCACGGGACATTAGTGTATTAATTAGCTAATAATAATAACACTACGGTATATTTGTGTGATGATACGGATTATAGGGTTGATCTCCTTGCACTGGCCAAACGTCCAAAACAGTACGGACGATTTGGGGAGAAGAATAATAAAATAATAGAGTAATGAATAATCACAAGCTAGTTGCTGGATTTGATTTTTTTAGCCTGAAAATTCTAAAATTTTTTTTAACAACTTAAAGTACACATTATTGCAAATTTAAATATTAAATAACTAATTTGTATGCAATTGTAAGTACCAATTTACCCAACAGAGATAAATCCTACATTTAAATGGAAAATCTTGTGTTGGATTTAAAATAATTAGAAACAATAATTTTGCATAATTGACATCATCTTGGATTTGATTGAGATTCAAGCCTTAAATACGAAGTAACTTTTACTCCTCTGATATTTAACATCAAACCTATTTAACTATTTTAATTAAATTAAAAAAATTAATGAAGTCAGATAATAATAATAAATATGACATATGTTTTTCAAAATATTCTCAGTTAGGAGGCTTTTTTTTTTTTTTTTAACTTCAACTCTGCTACACACCCACACTTCAAACGCATGCACCCATGCTAATTCTTGTAGTAGAACGCTTGACCTCTTTTTAAGAAGAGGTGTGATGTGCCGTATAATTAAGAGATTTTTTTAATCATAATTTAAATTAACCCAGACTATAAAATATGTAAAAACGTATTATTTTAACACTTAAAATTATATACTCATCTTGGATCTTTTTACCTCGTCTTAGATTTTAATTTTATATAAAGTAGGAATCAAGACCATAAAATATTAAAATGTATACAATGAATCATATTATTCATAATACGAACAGCTCACCTTGACCCCCAAAAAAATATATAGGTGTATTATTAATCAATAATAAATATTATTCTGATATTTAATTATTTAATAGAGATAATTTAAAAAAAATAGTAAATATAAAAATAAATCCCATATTAAGGATCAAAATTAACTTTAATTAGGATCAGAGGAGGATTATTTCGTCTTTTTAGATACTAGTCAGAACAATCATCTTCGCCTATAAAGAAGACTAGAAATTACGAGGCTCTTTGAGAGAAACAGGGTGCCCCTAGCAGAGTGTGAGCAAGGGTTGAGAGTGAAGGGCTCAGTTCTCAACATGGCGTAGGAAAAAAATTTGAAGATCTAAACTTTCGTTATCCAGCAAAACTCACTGGAGCACATAAGCACAGAGCATTGATATCCACAAATGAGTCCTAAAAGAACATCTTCACGAATCCAGGGGGTCGAAAGTCCTGCTACGTTCCCGCGCAGTCAACCAGGGCTCATGACCCGACAGAACAACTGCCATGAACGGGCCCACTTCATCTTTTATTAAAATTCCCTTGTGGTCCCCTTCTCAAACCGCCTCTTTGTAGCTCACCGCGTCCTCCTTGCCCTTAGAGGCAGGTTTGTCGCTTTGAGTCTCTGCTTTTTTACTGTTAATACGCACATAGCAGAGCTTCTCTTCGCTTCTTTCCTTGTTCGCTCTGAAAAAGCCTCCTTTTTCTCCTTTGGCTCTGACTTTTGGGATACCCGAAACCCTAGACACCCATTTTGTCTTCGCATTCCGCATCTCCGCCGCATCTTGGGTGGCTCGAGAAGCTCAAGCTGTCAATATTTCCGTAGTCTTCCATCTTTTATTGCATTGAGGTACTGTTTGATTGCTCGGAAAGCTACTCGCCCCATCACCCATTACCCATTTCCTCACTTTTTGGTCTGAGCTTCGTCGACAATGTCTAAAGCCTGTGGGAAGCCTTGTTCTTGTATTCCTGAGAAGGATACTTTTTCTTCAAGATATTTTTTCTTTTTTTTGTTTAAACTGGGTTTCCACTTTCGCATTGTCTCGTTGCTTTCAGTATCCTGCGTTCTTCACTACTACTCATCACTCTGTCCTTCATTGGCGTGGGGCTTGACGCGGGATGCGTGCTGGAGATATCCCTATGTTACACTTTATTCTCAAGAGATTTTGAATTTTTCTAAATTTATTGGTTCTATTTTGTTATCCTACTTGCATATCTTTTCCCGTTTGTTTGTTTTTTTTTTTTTTTGGGTTTGAAGTTTCGTACAAATCATACAAATGTTGGCACTTGTTGTAAACAACTAGTTAGATTTCTCTGGCTTCTCTGTTGGCACCTTCCTTGGCATTTCGTTCCATAAAGTAAGCTGTATATGGATCATACTTTATCTTTGACATTTTCATTTCAGGATAGTTGCAGTTCATGGCTTGGGATCTTTGGAGTTCATCGTATGATCAAGGTTTCCGATTCTTCTTATATATCTTTGATCAACTTCCATATCACAATGGTTCTTTATTAAATATTTTTTTGCTGGATTGCATGTGACGTATCCTTTTCGTAATGTTCTTCATGTTATTTGCCAGTTTCAGTCGTTCAAGACGGCAATTGCTCCGAGCATACTGGATGGCAGTGTGACTTTTACTTTGGTTGTGGTTATGGTATAATCTTACTCCCTTGCTCCGCGCAAGTCTGGTCCTTTGTTGAGGTTATATTTGACGCCCTTTTATTTTTCTCTTAACATTGTAGATGCGATTGAGGAAGATGCCTTGAATGAGAGATGTTGTATTGAGGTTTTGAGAATTTTAATAAGAAAGGAAGACACCGAACTTGAGGAACTTGGAAAAGATTTATTATCGCTTCAGAGTGAGTTAGCTTGTGCTGAACATGAAAAATGGCCTGAATTGTGCTTTAATGCTTTGAGTGAAAAAATCAACTGGCTTGATGTCTCTGTAAGGACTTTGAAAAATCATCATGCTGATGATAGTGGGACCCAGCCACTATTACACAATAAACCTGCCGAGTCACTTCATGAAATAGTGAAGGCTTTACGAAGAGATTTCTGTCAAGACGCATGTGGCCAGGTTGACTTTTGGAATTTCTTTCTCCTCAAGTTATTTAAATTTTCATTTGACGCAGAGAGGCTTTCAATTTTCTGGCTCAGTTATTAACGTTTTTCTTTAATTCGTTTACTTCTCCCTTCTATATGCCATCTTTGTATCTCAACTCTGGTTTAGGCAATAGGGATGTTTAATATAAACTAATGATGTACAATAATAGTTTTTTTCCCCCTTTTCCGCATATGGAGGCTAGTCTATTCAAATTTCTGGCAAGTCGACGCAAAAAGTCCAATTGGCCTTTCAGAGAGTTTGAACAAAAATATGAGCAGGTTGTTGTAGTAAAAAGTCTGTAAGTATGTTATAAGAGCAGTAACTGCTATGTTGCACCATAACAGATAAAACTACTGAGATATGTTGAGAGGTCTTTGTTTATTTGTTTTGGGTGCCTATGGATCTTCTCAGTCTTTCTAGTGCCCTGGTTATCACAGTCATATCTTTTATACCAGAGAATGCAAAATCTCAAGTACTAAAGAGATTTTCATTAGACTTCTGTTGGGCATTGGGAGGAGTTGTGCAAATGCATTTGACATCTCATATCCAAAATTTTATAATATTAGGAGTCCTCCCTATTCATATGTTCTTTTCAAAGTTTAATTTTTTCTAATATGGGACATCGCACCCACATACAGCACAGTTAGATTTTCCTTGTCTCTGCTTGCTTTTAACTTTCATGTTCAGCTTTGTTAAATGAATTACAAAGATTTGAACCTAGCCCTAGAGTTAGTCTTTAGTGCCTATTTTCCGCAAGCTTTCTAGTCTGACTTGGTGTTACAGTATGACGACTCAAGTTGCATTTTGTTTAACTCTCAAATGCTTTTATGAAGCACGTCAGTAAAGATCCCTCAAAAAGCACTATTGACTCAACCACCGAGAAGAAACAATGAAGTATTCCTGAGTTGACAATGACTCTAGAGTTAGAATTTGACAGCCGTATACTAGCAGTTGACTGTATGAGCCATTTTCAGTATTGAAATCCAAGGACAAAAATAGTGTACCCAAGTTAAAGCCCCCTTGTATCGTTTATTCTTTACTTCCCTCTTGCTCTGAGGGTCTAAACTTGCCAACCATTTCTACATTAAATGATGCATGCTCAAGACCTCCATGCTTATCGTAAGCTTATTTTCTCTGCTTGGGTTATACCTGTCATGGATCCTGACATTTTACTGGTTATTCTTTTAAGGAATTGCTTGCAAAAGATTGTGTAGGAACTCCTGCCTTGAGGGCTATCAGGTGTGCATCTGGGTCTGGCCATTCTGATGGAATGAAATTATCAGGCACATCAAATTTGCAAGTTTCTGGAAACGAGGAAGACAGAAGACAACTTGTTGCCAAAGACGCAGGTCAAGTACCGAATTCATCTTTCTCCAAAGGCATGGAAAATGCTCCAAAAGAAGCTGAGGTCCAAGAAGCTCTCTTGCTGTTCTTTTAGTCCATTTACTTTATCGGATAGGTAGCTGTTATATACAGATATTTACTTTATGTCATTGCATTTGTTCATAGATTACGCAGGAAAGACATGCAATTGTGGAATATGATAGCACATACGCTTCTAGAGTTGCATATGGCATCACGGGCAGGGAAGAGGGTCTTGGTTCCATACCGAGTGATTCACAACAATCCAATAGTGGAAATGATGGAAATTGTGACTTAGATCGAAAGCTATGTAATTTTGCTTCGGAATCTGAGGGAAGAGTTTGCACAAAAGAATTAATTGTTCTGGATGAAGACTTGGACTACATGAAACCTCTACAAGTGGTTTATCCTCAAGAATTGTGTCTTCCTGATGGTGAATTATCCTCCTTGAAAGTGGAAAACGATAAAAATCCTCCACAAGCAGGGAACATGAATAACGCAAGCCTTATTCTTGCGAAGCCGCAAACCAGGATCATCCCATACAGTAGATCACGGCTGAAAGATGAAGATAAATCACAAGCACGTGGCCGTAAATCTGAAACTTATGCTAATCTTAGCAAGTCCAATGTGAGCTTGCCTTCCAAACAAAAAAACCAGTGGAAAAGGAAATCTGATTTAGATGCATTTTCTGATGGAGAACCAAGGGACAGTCCTATAAAACTTCGTCCCAGAGCATCCACAATAGTAACATGCAGGGGGCAGCAAAAACCCATTGACGAGGGCTGTTCAAATGAGTCCCTCGTTAGAAAAGCTACTGAGAGAGAAGTGCAGCCTAGCCAGCATGAAACAGGAGAGCATGCTATTGTTCCATATGACAGCGAATTCTCTGAATCACAAAAGAAAAGAAAAGTAGATGCTCAAACCTCAGTTTTGCAGCCTGATAAGCTGAAGGACTTGAAGTTGATTGATCTAAGGGCAATAGCCAAGCAGCACAACGTGAAAAGGTACTATAAACTCAATAAAGGAGCTTTGGTTGAACTATTAAGGGAAAGACTCAGCAGTCTCTGAAAGTTGACGTTAGGGTTATCTTTTCGGTCATGTTCATATCTTATGTAAATTTTGGAAGGCATGACCGTGCTTCACGTAGTTATGAATATACCATAGGTAATTCAGGATGCAATGTGACAGTATAATGTACAGAATATTGACAGACAGGACATGATAGTATAAGCATTCCTCCGTGCTGGCTTAAAAATCCTTGTGTCAAACTTATGTGCCCAAATTTAAATTCGAGAAGATTGCTATTTGGGGCTGGTTTTGTGGGTGAGACCAAGTTGTTCAACTCTGAATTGGAGGGTTTACATCCAGAGTTTTTAAAGCTTATCTTATTTTGATTTTGGTCTCTCAAATTTCATATGAAAAGCAATAATTTTTAGATGGATTAAAATAAAATCAACCTTCAAAACCTAAATTATTGGCTTCAAATTTCATAAATTAAAATCAAAATCAAATCAAATTTTAAGAAATAATGATAATGTTGGCTCTTATAATTTTTTGATCAACAAAGTGACAATTGAGAGATTATTTTAATTTTAACTTTTATATCTATAAAAAAATTGATTAAAAATTAAATTAAAAAGGATTAACTTTGAAGTATCCAATTTCAAACACCGATTGCTTATGTAAAATTGTCCATTTGGAGACACTGATTTGTTCTTGTTCAACGTCTGGGAACATCAGCTTCAAATTGAGGTTATTAACTATGGGGCTTGATTTTGTGTTTGACTGTCTTTCCCGCTCTGATTATTGCAGATCTAAAATGCCTTTTCTGGAAAAAAAAAAATAATATGTCACCAAAAAGCATGAATAGAATTAAACCTCTATTGTTTAATCGGCCCAAATTTTACAACTGTCTTATCACCATGCACAAGTATTAGGAGGCAGAATAACATCTGGAAAGTTAAACTCCCGATTGCGGACATTTAGCATCACCAAAGGCCATCGTCCTTCAATTCTCATTCGCACCGAGAGAATTTGTCTGAACCGACCTTCCAATAAACGCAAAGTTTTCAGCCCATGAGTTCATGAATCCTACAATTTTATGCTCTCCAACAGCTCCTGTGTCGTAACCTGAGGTCAGTAACAAACACACCACCGATTCCACCATAAGCCACATTTTGTAAGATAGAATTCATTCAATGAAAGAAAATAATGCAATTTCACATGCTAACCAATCTAGAATCTTGGGAAATGAGAGCACATTCTATACTGACTCGAAAATTAAAAAAAATCAACTTTTGGCCCAAGTTCAGATCTTCCGTCTGATACCCGGTTTTGCCCAAAGCCCCTCATACGGTTGCAGCGTTTCCATAGAACTGACTTAAACGCACACATTGTGTCAACAGTGTGTATTTCGAAACCTATGGAAAATTTTACTTGCTTAATTTTCTATACACAGAAATTCAGTCCCAACTACTATATGAGGCTGAGATTCATAACTATCTTTCAGAGACCCTAATTTCATTTAGATGGCAGGTAAGGCATGTAGTCAGTAATGACTATATAAGTATTCCAGACGGATCGATATGGACAGAAAAAAGCTCACTCGCTGTAACTTCATGTTGGCCTCTTTGAGTGCCCGCGAAAGATGGATTATACGGTATTGAAGCTTTTCATTTTCGGCGGCAAGCTTCTGAGCCTAAAAATTAAGAGGCTGGTTAAAATATAAATGCAATTGTCCACTCCTTTAAAATACAACATGTGGAAAACGTACAAATGGGAACAACCTTCTCTTTTTCTGCAACAAGCTCTGCGTCAGCCTTTTCAAGCTTCGACTGAAGATCACCAATTTGTTTCAAGTGTTCCTCATTTCCTGCGTCTGAGCAAGTTTCACATATATGTTACAATTTAGACCAACATATCTCAGTACCAATGGTTATCTTAAGTGCTTCAGGTCCTACCTTTTTCACTGGCCAAGGCAGCTTCAAGTCTTGTTAGACGTTCCTACAGCAGACATTCTTGTTAGCCAATGGTTCTCCTTTACGAATTTATGCGGAAAAAAGTCAAAAAACTTGTATGCCTTGCATACTTGAGTTTGTTTGGCATAGTATTTTTTATATATTATTTATTTTAGATCAAAATCTTGTTATTAACCTTAAAATTCATTTCTTCTGATTTACTAGGACAAAAGAATATTAATCATATACTAATTACTTAAGCTCCAATTTATGCACACCTAAACAGCCGTAAAAGTCATCTTGACAGGCAATTCCATAGTTTCGGGGTCAAAAGAAGACACTAAATCAGATGTGAGTCATACGAGAGCCGTGGTTCACAGAAAAGTGCGCTAAAACAAACCGACCTAAAATCCCCAACCAAAAGTTTGTTTTGTATACGGCAAAGTACACCCAGATTCACAGTAATAGGTGAATTTCAGCCTAAAAAAGGCACATAGGAAGAAGATGAATGAGCGCAAAGAAGAGTGCTCTCATCAATATCGAAGACAAAAGAAGAAAATAAGAGGCGAATGCGTTTCAGAGTCCCGTATTTTCTTCTGTTGACGAGTTAAAATTCAAAAACAAGAGGGAAATTACAGACAAGCCTTACCTCTGCTTCTGCAGCTCTCTGATAAAATGGCTTTAAGGTCTCTTGGAGCTCATTTGATTTCACGGATTCCACCATCTTTTCCGCCGCGGCTGCCCTAGAATTCTAGATACACGCCGCCCCACCACCAGCCACTCGTGCGTCAGCCTCAGTCGTCTTCACACGCGCTAATTCGAGGGGACATGTTTAGCATTATGTCCCTCCTATAATTATTATATCACATAATTTGCAGGAATTGATTGATTATAAAAATTAATTAAATTAATTATTTATAATAAATATATATTATTTTTTTAAATATTCTTACTAATCAAGTGTTATTTAATAAATTTTTAACATATACAACTATTACAAAAATTATTTTAAAAAAATAGATAAATATAATAAGACTTATATTTATGACTAAATTAAAAATTAAAATAATTTTGATTTTTTTGTTTAATTTTATAATTGGGATAATTAATCCACAGCTCGTTATAGTTTCAACTAATTTTGAATCAGGTCCTTATAATTTTTTTCTTTTTATCAGGTCTTTATACGTTCACTTGTTTTTAATTAGATCCTTGTATTTTTTTTTTTATCAAATCCTTATTAGTTCACCTTATTTTTAATTAAATCCCTGAATTTTTTATTTTTTATTTTATAAATTCTAATAGTACTATTATATAAACATAAAATAGTATATATTATTTAATATTAGTTTATAAACAATAATATTCTAAAGATATTGAATTATTATAATGATTTTAATTTTTTCAGCAAAAAAATTATTTGTTCTAAAAAAATTTCCTAAATTAATTAATTCTATTACTTTTTTATTACATAATTATTAATTTAATTTAATTATTAATATTTTATATTTCAGTATTAATCTATTTAATTAAGCTTATATTTAATTAAAAAATAAAAATAAAAACTACATGGACCTGATTAAAAATTTAGTGAAATTATAAGGATTTAATTAAAAGAAAAATAAATACAAAGATCTAATTAAAAAAGGTAAAAGTATAAGAACCTAATAAAAAGAAAAAAAACTATAGGGACCTGATTCAAAATTCATTGAAACTATAAGAACTTGCGGATTAATTAACCCTTTATAATTTTTAACATATCTATTGAATATATTTAACCTAAAAAGTGTATGCCACCGAAAAATCATAAAAATAACTGGTTGGGAAACTAAAATAAAATCAGGAATTAAGATCATGATTTATTACGCATTAATCACGACATCTGTATTAAAAGATTTCGAAATTCTAACTCCTTAAAAAGAGTACAACTTAACAAACGTTTTTTTTTTTTGACCTCGACAACTTAACAACTTTAATCTCGAAACGTCGGCCAACGGGACTAAGAATTTTTGCACATTTTCATCAATTTACTTTTTTCATTTATTTCACTCAGGCTTTAAACTAATAGTTAAAATTAAAATACTAATTATATCTATTTGTGGCTAGGTAAAAATATTAATTACTCATCATTTTAATTAATAGGAAAAACATAAAAATAACTGTTGAATTTCAAAATACTAAATAGGTATTGATTACTACACTCGTAAAGAAAATAACTATACTCGAAAAATAAATAACAACATATTTTTATAGTAATTTTTTATTTGAAATTTTAAAATTGAATAGTAATTTCTTTAAAATTTTTCCTAACTAATACACCTTCAATCCTATACATAAATCATTTTCAATATGTTTCATATAGACCAAAAAAATATTAAATTTTATTAACTTTCATTTAAAATTTAATAACTTTTTAACTTTATCTTTACTTAATACATTATACTTTACACTCTATGATACTTTATACTCTATGGAAACAAAATCGACGTAATAACAAATGAAAGCTAAAATTACATATTTATATAAAAAAAAAATTCTCTCTTTTTAAATAGGACCAAAAACTTTCTTTTTTTCCTCTGCCTAGAGTATCAGACGAGTACAAAACAAAAGTATGTAAAAACTCTTGGCCTTGTTGAAAAATCTTGAACCCCAATACATCATCTGACCCGCTCACTCCCGATCACTGCTCTTCTTTTTAATAAATAGTGTCTTAATTTTTAACCATGTTATGAAAATCCATTCCTGTGCAACAATACAAAGTACTAAAGCGTAAGTTTTGATGGGATCATATCCTGCCCAGTATTGTATATCGTGCCAAATAAGTAGCGTTTTGAAGCTATCATGAGTACAATTTTCCAAGCGGAATGTATGTATTGTGACAGTATACGGGCAATAATACTGCGATACAAAATCCATCAAGAAGTTGCTATTGGAATACCAAACGCTCACGGGGGATTATCTCGGGCGAGAGAATTTAATAGTCAAGATTGACCTAGAAGAGAAGGCCTGTAGAAATCATGGCTTTGTGCAATCTCAATGCGTTCACGGGGGTCATTTAAATTCTCATCCCTCAAAGCTTCCAGAATTGCTTGTGCTGACTCTTCCCTGACAAATCCCAACACTCGTATCGTTTCAACCCCAGCAATAGCAATGAAGACAAAACAAGACCACGGTTATAGATTGCAGAAAAATCACCTGAATATCAGTATTTTATATAGTGTTTTTAAAATAGGGCAGAGTTCCACTGGAGCAACGGGCTTGTTTTCCTCAGGATGCAACACATTCAGGCTTGATTGACTTAGAAGTTGAAAGAATGCTTCCACTGCTGATACACCCTGTTAAAATTCATATAGCAGAGTCAACAAATTTCTTCACTTGGCAGAAGTTTGAACAGCATTGAGAATGCCAAAGACCATTTCAAGTTCTCAAACAATATAAGATGCTTCATATAAAGTTGGGAAGAAACTAGGAAGAGGCAATGAAATCACAAAACACACCTGAATCATTCCTTTGCCAGTAATGCTATCTCCCATGTCTGGTCTGAGTTCACCCTTGGCCAACATTTGACCGTACCAGGCATTGCGACCCTTTAACAAGGTTACATAAGTGTCGGCCAGCAATGGCCCTGCCAGTTTCTCAGGTTCTTCAGCCAACAAGTGAGTGATAAATATCATCTCTGATGTGCAATGTGCGAAGTACACAGATTTGCTGGTAGCACTCTCATTGGTAAGTGCTGCCACCATTCCTAAAAGTGTCAAACAGAAACCAAGCGTTGTGTTGTTAACGGAGAGATTTTTTTGAGCACTGAAATGCAAGTTTCACATCAGCTGAAAAGCTAGAAAAGTCTAGTTTGGTGCTTAATTTACCAGCTCCGATTGCGTAGACATTCTTCAAGCCACCCATGACTTCATGTGTGACAAGGTCACTGTTGTCCCACACAATGAATTGAGGTTGTCGTAGAAACCTAGCAAGAGGTTTCCTCCATTTCTCAGCTCCACATATTCGAGCATTGGCATACTCTTTGTTGTAGATTTCTGAGGCGATGTTTGGACCACCAAGATAAAGTATGTTCTCCATAGGCACTCCAGCTATCAAGTATCCATAGTAAACATTTGAGAATGAAAAACAATGGGGTATTAAGAAAGGAAAATATGCCAATATAAAATGTGGGTATCAAATAAAAATTTGATGATCAGCACTAATAAACTAGTTTCCATGTTAACACAGTCTATCTGCTTTATTCCTTGGGCATGAATATGACCAGGCATATTTCCGTAAAATGAGCACATTTTATAATTATAAAGGTTAAGTTTAGCAATTAGCACAGCCGCAAGTTTGTTGGATCAATTTCACAAGAACGAAGGAAGATAAACAAGAATGATTAGCACTGTGGGTGAAATTGACAATAATGCTGCTCCAAGTTCCTTTGCTGCGCTAAATCTCCAACTATATTCGCCACAACCTTCACATTAATCCATGAAGCATGCAATAGCTCTATGAATCGTATTACTAAACCAAAGTCAGGTATCAGAGTTCCCGAACGGTGTTTATAATTTTCCTTTACTATAAGGTTTCATCTGTCAGAACTTAAAAAAAAAATCATGTGAGTAGTTCATCAACTACGATATCATCAGAGAAAGAATGATTCTTGACATCTTTCAGATATAAGCTCTATATATGCATATCGGACTCATGATCTCATTTGCTCCCATGATGCATTGAAAGAGAGAACAAAAATAAGAAGATAGTGTTCACAGTCTCCTTTCTCGGGGATGATTCTATCCTAGCAGATGCATGGGGGACATTACCATGGGGAAAAGATAACTCGTAGATAAAGAACAAGAGAAGTCTTACTCGCTTGATTAATCATCTTTGTAGGAGTTATGATATGGGGAAGAGGCTCCAAAGCTGCCTCTATGCCCTTGGCCAAGGAGATTATAATAGGCATTGTGATTTTCTCCTTCCAATACTTGCTAATCTCTTCAAAAATCTCCCTGGTTTCAGTGGAAGGCAAGCCATTGACCACTATATCAGCATCCCAAACAGCTTCCTGCAAGTTGGTGACCACCTTCAAGGGACAAAGTGGCGTATCAATCATATTCAAGCAAAACCCATCCTTCAGAATCTCATCAGCAAAAAGAGTCCTGTCCCCGAGTCTTGCCTCGACATATTTCAGATAAGCACATCGTCGGATCAACCTTCTCAGCACATCTTCCCTCGAGTTTATGACCTCAAACAGATGCTCTGCTGTGGCTCTATCCACTGCTCTTCCTGCTCTTCTCCATATCCTGATTTGTACCTTATCCCGGAATTGGCCGTACGTATCCTGAAGCAGAGCAGCAAATACACTTCCCCAAGCACCAGCTCCAACACTCACAATTCTCAGAGGATCGCCATGAGCTTTCCCAAGAAGCGCTCGAAGATCATCGAGTTTCTCTTCCAACCCATTACAATTCTGGACAGATCCATTTGAGTATGCATGACGAACCACCCCCATTATGCTTCCCACCAGGATCTAACACGAGGGATTTAAGTATAACAAACAAAGATTCAATTGAGCGGTGCTTGTTTTTGGCGTCTAATTCATGATTTTTCTGCCGCTTATATAGCCTGGCATGACGCCTTTCGCTTTCTGCAAATCCAACTACTGATTTTTTTGTTTTCTTTTGACCACAAGTTTCTATTACCAGAGACGCAGCAACAATCAAATCTTATTGGTAGATATTGCTTGACTAACACCCAGCTAATATTTGGTCTTCCTTTTCCTTCCCAGAATTTCCGACCAAAGAAACGAAGCTTCCAGCTTCCTAAATCTCAATTAGTGATATGAACAGAGTTACGGAGAGAATTAAAGCAGACCCTTTTTAAATTTTCTGAGTTGCCCAGCAGCACACGTCAAAGAAAGAGAGAACAGAGCAAAAAACAAAGACTTGAATTAGAACTATGTTTTCTCCGCCCGGGGTCGTTCATCCACCCAACCATAAATCACAGCAGAATATTGAAATTTAAAAAAAAAAAAAACCCAAAAATGTAGGACTCCACAAACAAGGAAAAAGAAACTTTCGTGGGGGAAATTACCAAATGATGTGCATTGAAAACAATTAAGTTTGGGTTGGCTTAGTTGAATTTGAAAGCCGGCAGGCCAAAACACTGGCTAGTCCTGGTAATTAATAGTCGTACTAACCATAAATCTAAGAAGCGACATTAATTGGAGGAAAAGCTGAACTAAAAAGTAAAAAAGGAAGGAAGCAAAGTGACGAAGAGGCGGTGTGGTTGAGTTGGGAGGTGGCGGAGGGTGGAAGCATTAATGGTTAAGGGGTGTTGCCAACCACCCCAGCGGTCATTAATATCGGATGACTGCTTCTCCCTTGCATGTGTCTTTTATGATGCCCCCATCTCTTCCTTTCTATTTTCCCTTTTCGGACTCTCTTATCCATGAATTCTATCCTTTCTTAGATCCCGTTTGGCGTAACAGTAAAAAATTTTTATAAACACTTTTTATAAAAATTTTCCTTCATATATTTATCTTGTATTTTATAAATCACAATTAAATAGTACTATATAAATTATTTATAAATTATTCCAAACCGGTCTTAATCTTGCCTTGTGCCTTCTCGTCTGCTCAAATCTCTACTGCCTCTGTCGGTACCATTCAATACTAAATATAAGTTACTTGGAAAAAATTTTGGTTCTATGCTTAATGTTTATTTTTTAATTTTATTCTTATTTAATTTTTTATTAAAAAGGAAAAATAAAAAAAATAAAATACTTTATAAATAAAAAAATTAGTAATAATAAAATTAAAAAAATTCGTCAATTAAATACATTTATTGGTATACAAAAATGTTTTATAAATAACTTATATTAAAGACCAGGTGTTATGTCTCTATATCCAGTACATGTCCCCCTGGCCGCGCATGCAAGACATGCTTTAGAGCGTGCTCGAGTTTCTGGATGAAACACCAATTTTTTCATATATGTCCTTATGTAATAATGACCGAGAGAGACTATAAATTAATATAATATTAAAGTTTAATACAATTAAGAAGCACAATAATAAAAAATTAAAAATTACTTAAAATTTAGGATTAAAATGCATATAGTATCCTGAAGTATTTTTTCAGATGTATCTAACACTTTAAAGTATTTTGTGATGCATCTAGCACCTTGAAATATTTTTTTAGATGCGTCAAGCGCCGTAAAATATTTTTTGATGCATCAAGCATCTCAAAGTAATTTTTTTAGATGCTTCAAACACCATAAAATATTTTTTGATGTATCTAATACCAAAGCAGAAAAAATATTTCATGCTGTTGGGTACTCTTAAAAAATATTTCAAAATACTAAATATATTACAAAATATTTTAGAATATTGGATACACGCGAAAAAAATATTTTGAAGTACTGATCCACCTCAACAAACCTATTACCTATCCGTATAAATTCATTAACAATAATTTATAATAACAACGTAGAGTGTGCATGATTGGACATGCGCTCCTATACATTATTGTCGAATTTAATGTTTTATACTACGTGGCATTCATTTTCACCTTCACATGATTGTTTAAGAAAACCTAAATTTATAAATTACCACAACTTTTTAAATGAAAAACATTATATAAATATTTACATCTTTCTTCAATTTTTAATTTAATATATACATATATTTTAATTAAATATTTTTAACTTTACTCTATTAATACCGTTAGTCCATGTATAAGAGAAAATGTGCTAACGAACAACATTATGAGACCATCAATGCTGACAAAATAAGCTTAAATGGTTTAATAAAGAAAGGAAGCAACATATGTCACAAATTAAAAATGAGGAAAATATAGATATATAAGTTTTTTTTTTGAATCACATTGAAATAAGTAGAATTTAGATTTAAAAAAGCGTTAATAAAAAAATAGTATATTGTGGGAAATAAGCAGTGGATGAAAAAACTTCCTTGTTTCTTTATTTGAAAGGGAAAAAGTACAGTAAATACTACCTCCGGTCCTAATTATAAGAGTCAATTAACTAATTTGAAATAAGTTGAGTTAGTTATTTGTTTTAAATAGGTGTTATCTTTTCTAAAATATCCTTACTAATAAAGTGTATTAACTAGAACTATTATTATTAGAATGATTACTTTAGAAAAAATATATATAAATATGAGAGACAAAGTAGATTAGGGTCTTATATTTAGGATCAAAATAAAAGTCAAACAGAGTTTTATATTAAGGATCAGAAGTAATATATAAATTTAAATCAATGCGTATTTTCCTATATACAACTACATCACGTATGGTTTTATTTTTAATATGTGGTTGGACAAAAATCATATACATATCAAAAGTGCCAATTTGATTGTCGTATTCATTGAATTACCTTGGCCGTATTCCCGAGACGGCCTTGCTTGCATTACATGTCATCGATGCGGTGCCTATCGTGGCCTCGTCTTATTTGAGCCTTTAATTTAATTGAATGTTAAACTCTTGTTAAGTGGGACCGTGGGAGTTGGGGCCGGCCTAGTATTTCCGCGGCACATGGCTTCATCTCCTTTATATGGCTCAATGTCTCTTCTAACCAGTTTCACCATTAAATATTTCCCGCCTTTTTATCTCTATCATCCACTTTCTTTTCAAAATTATAAGACAATTTTAATTAATTTATATTATAACGTTATTATAACATTTAAAGTCTTTTGATATTTGCTGGCAAAAAAAAGTCTTTTGATATTTACCCTATTTTAATAGGGTATGCCAGTCATTAAAAACAAAAAATAATAATTTCTAATACTTTTAAGGCCTTTTTTTCAAACAACATCAATCTCACTCCTAAAAAACTAAAGAATAACTCATATTTTTAAGAACCATATTATTGTATAAATAACTAAAATTTATGGTTTCAAACTTGAAGGAGAAAAATTGTATAGACTATTTTAATAATTATTTCAAAAATTTATATTTTGTGAGTTAAAATATGATAATCTAAACCCAAAAACTCAGGGTAAAATTTCCAGTGTGGCGCGCGTGCGCTAGAATCTTGTACCGGCCATAGCATTAAATGTCCTTTTGAATTTTCCGGGCTTAGCATTAACAATGTTGAGTTTATCTTTATGACAAGACGATCCTCCGTCTACGATACAGCTGTCTGGTACCCTATCTGATCATATTTCCAAACTTCTGGATCACCGCCCTTTTTTTTACTAATGAGTTTTGAAGTTACCCTGAAAAATGAAAATGAAGAGTAAAAGTAGGGGGGGAAAAAAATTCATCCTATTTACAGGATATTGATAAAAAAAAATTTATATGGATATATAATTTTACTCTTTATTTATTATTGTGTTGATTTTATTTACATATATAATATATATTAAATAGGGATAAAGTTAAAAAAAATTTGAATTTTAAATAAGAGTTAATAAAATTTAAAGTTCTTCTTAACTTGTTTAAAATATATTAAAAGTGTTGTATAAATAAAATCAAATGAGCAGGGGCCCATGTCAAGATAAAAATATGAAAGAGAGCGTTTTCAGTTGATGAAAGAATGTTTTTTTCCCGTGATTTAGTCATTAAATTGAATCAATTTAATAAAGTACTTAAAATTTGAGATTCACCGGCTATTATTATTTTTCATAGCCAGCATGGTATTTTGCCTTCAGCCAAATCTCTAGTTCCTCAATCGTTTAAGACTTGTTTAGAATCATTTAAATGTGATATTTTAATAATGACTTGTGAAATAAGAGATGAATACGTGATTACAATTTTGTCGTGATTTATATAAAAAATACTTATATAAGTCTTTATTAATTACGGATTCCAATAAGCTCTAAACGTTGAAGTGACATAGGAATGGCAAAAATAGATGTAACCCAAGGAATGAACAGAACATCCAAGGAACAAATGAAATAACGGCATGTTTCTTTTCGCGGTATGAACGATGAACACCGCCACGTTTTATTGGAAACCATGTTTTTGCGGAATCACATGCTCCAGTTTTTCATATTCTTTTTAGATATAATTTTTCTGCCACCTTTTTTTTAAAGATAATTAATTACTTCATCTGAGCTTAATTATAGGATAAAGATAATTAATTCACAAGTCCTAGAGAATATCAGTTGACATTCTCAACCTCATACAAACATATGTGGCCTTTTAATTGCTGGATGAATACCATTTTTATTTTCTAATCTTAAAAGTTTGCGCATTTCTTCGTCATGAACACAAAAAAGGCCCCAAATAAGAAGGAGCGAGCATTCATCACGGGAAATCGTGAAACATGCTGCTACTAAATACTCTTTCTATTTCTTATTATAAAATCTTTTAACTAAATTATGAGATTTAAAAAATTAGTTAAAAGCAATTAAGCAAATATAATTTTTTTTCCAAATATACCTCTATATATAAATGGATAAATGTTAGAGAGTTATAATAAGATAAACGAAGAAAGAGAATATATTAAATGCATTAAATTATGGATAAAATAAATAATAATGTATTCTTCTGGTCCTATTTATAAGGCACTTCTAACATGTTTCACACAAACCAAGAAAAATCTTAAACTTCATTAATTTTTATTTAAAATTTAATGACTTTTCAACTCTATCCCTATTTAATATGCACTGTACTTCATATAAACAAAGTCAACACAATAATAAATGAGGGGATAAAATTGTACATTCATAAAAAAAATTTCTTCCAGTGTCCTATAAATAGGACTAAAAAAATATCTTTTCTCTCTACCTTATAAATAGAACCAGAGGAGTATTAAATGTTTAGACAAATTTAAAGAAGATCTTATAAAAAGATACAGATTTATTCAAAAAATTTAATCTTATGATGAAGGACATAGGAGTATCACTGTCAAAGTCGGGGTGCTTTGTCGCAAACCTCGGTCCCAGTTTTTGAACAAATACAATGCCACTTAACCTAATATTGCCGCATTTTTTTCCCATATTATGCGAAGCTGTGAAACTTGCTTTAATCTCTTTGAATTCAAACAAGAACAAATTAAGCACACGCACCAGATAAAGTCCTAGCCATAATTCGCTATGCCAGGCATTTTGTAGGGCATTCTTTTTTTTTTTTTTCCGTTTTGTCTGGGATCAGTCAAATTTGAGAAATCAAGTAAATTAGTTTTGACGGGAGGGGACAATGCTGGGATAAAAACCAGCCGCGAGTTGGCGTACTCAAATGAACGATGGTAAAATCCATGCAAGCAAATAGACGTCGAGGTATGTAATCCGTTTATAAGTCTCCCACCTTTATTTGCTTTTGATTGTCTTGATCTGGATTTTTATCTTATTCTTAAAATGAATTTATAATTATTACTCATTTCGGTACTATTTATCACTCATGGTCCATATATTTTATGGTGGTCCAACTTCACCAGGTCATTTTTTATTTTCAGCCCAACCCAAAAAACTGAAAATTTAAATTTAATCATAAATTTTCTTAAAACAAAATCGTGCTGCCAGCCTGTAAGTCACTACTGACTTTTATTCTAACTTCAGTTAGAAAAGTCAGTTGGACTACAAGTCAGTTTTGTCCAACGCCAATCCAAACATACCCTAAGTCCCTAACCAATAACCAGTGCTAGCCTTCGCCCTTCACCGGTTCACCCTTTAGTCCTTCATTCCTTCATCCTTTCAGAGTTTCAATTGCTGTTCTAACGTTCTGACTTCTGAGAGACCGAGAATCTGAGTTCACTCCATCATCGCGCGGCCACCACGCAGTCCCCACTCCCCGGAAATCAGAAACACCATTGCTGACCACGCACGCAGCTCACTGCGACACCGCCTCCCTCACTCCTTGTCTGCTTGATTCACATCGCCATCGCCCAGCCCCATCGTCTTCGAATCGCCATTGCCCAGGCCCATCATCTTCGTGTCACAGGCGTAGCCATGCATCTTCACTCTTCACTCAATCACTCATCTTCACAGCACGCAACGCAGCAACCTTGTTTCGCGAATCACAAACTCGTCTCCGGCCATCTCCATAGTTGTGCTGTTTTAGGGATTCGGACAGTGTCACTGATTCAGATAGTGAAAACAGCTCTGATGGTGAAAGTCTTGATGCCCAAGGGAAGGAGCAAAGACGCAAAGATTATTCTCTGAAAAATGGTATTATTTATATACTGAGTACATTTGGCTGAAGATCTCACAATTGAAATAGATTACTTCGTCTTTGACCCTTTTTTGCATATTAACGGACCAAATCCTGAAATATGAGCTTGTTCATTTATGGAAAAGGTTCCTTAAGCTCGTGATTACTCGATGCAGTATTGCTTTCCTTGTTAAATTCATTTCTCTAGTAATTTCCTTGATTTTTACTTTCATTGTACTGACCATCAATTTTAAACGAGTAATTATTTGGCTGAAGAATGCATTCAGGTGTCAAAAACAGCATATTTTTTATTTTTTTAAAAAAATACTAGCGGGTGTGGGCTACTTCAGCCCGCACCGCTGCGGGCTGGCCCGTATCCGCACCGCCAGCCCGCATTATCAGCTCTAGAAGAAAGTGATTCCTAATTTTGTACTTTACAAATATAGTTATGTAACAAAAATGTCTTTGTATAAAAAAGTCTATTAAAAAGGCGTGAACTAATAACAATGACCACTGCTGAATAGCAAATGGCAAAAAATATACTAATAATGACAATTTATTTATTAATAAGTTGTGAATTAATAATGACAAGTGTTGAACAAACGATGACAAGAAATATACTTTCAATTATAAGTTTAATAACTTTTTTTAAGAAAATATGATACAAGAGCATTTTAATTATCTGGCTATATTTATAAAATATCAGATCAGACACTACTTCTTCTTTTGTGATTTTGACCTCTTAGTGCCTGAATTAACATATTACAATTTCTAACTTCTTTTTATGTCTTTTTTTTATAGATAAAACAGCTAAAAAAAACCTTATAAAAAGGATCAGAACCGATATACCTCTTGTTAAAGGTCTAGAGCATGGATTAGTCAATAGTATCGTTGGACCTAATCTCCCCTTCCACGTCCAATGTCCTCACTAATACTATGATGATATGTGAGCACTGATTTATACCTGATATTTAATATGAGAGTTACATAAGTAATTTAAAAATATTTTAAAAAAATTAAGTTGATTATTTATAACAAATATGTATTGATTGTCCCGCACTACCTACTTTAGTAATGTGCATTGGAGCTATCCTTTATTAGGAAACCTTTATAATCGATAGTGATTTTTTTGAAGAAGTAATAAACTGGCAACAGTGAATTAATATCTTATATTATAATCAAATCTAAATTACTGACTAGCTTTTATATTAAATATAAGATACATGCCTGCCAAACTAGCGACCACCTCATTGACTTGGGTAACATATCACAGCTGCATGTAAACATATTGATGCGCATAGCCAAAGTTAACAAAGTTAATAATTACTAACATTAATTATATGCTAAACTAATTAAAATCTTAGGAGAGCTTAATAGGTTCGCAGCATGCTCACTACGTATGTGCTTAACACGCTGGCTGATGAGTCGTGTGCACTGATCATAGATTTTATGCTGGCCTCTCTACTCTCCTAATACGGGTGATGTCCCATGACAGCCATTTTCTTGTGTTATAGGAACCTTTTACATACTGTCAGTTCATCCAGTTAATTAGCCTCTTCTCACATTATGCTTTGTTTTCTCCCCAGAAATACTTATATCAAGTGCTTTATATTTATTATGTCAAGTTTTTAATTATATATAGTCATATATTTTATTTTTCAAATATAATCATTTAATCATGAATTCACATGAAAAGCAATATACTTTGAAAAAAACTAATAAATTTTTTTTTAGTTGCCCAGAGTATCCTCCCACTCAAACGGTAAGAAACTAATCTCTCGAGGTATTGTTAGACGACGTAGCAGGGACTCCTCCCATCATATTTTTCTCCATACATACCATCTCAAGAATCGAACCCAAGACATAATGTTTAAAGTGTCCAAGTCCCTTCCACTTAGACCAATACTTGTTGGTGAAAAAAACTAATAATTAAACAGTCATTTCAAAGTACAAAAACTTGGAATGGTCCCTATAAATACTATTGGACATGACAAAATTATATAAACTGGGCTTACAACATTAGTGAAAACTTAGCCCACCCCAAATTTAGGCCCAAGAGTATTATTGCGTTTCTTTTGTTTGAAGGTTTTGCTTTCAATCATTTTTAATAAAATTATGAGTCCGCTTGCTTAAGTTTTCTGATAAAAGTAATCATATTACGTGGTAGATATAAACAGAGGGAAGTGACTGTGATTTGTTCCTGACGAGGTTGAGACACAAGGATCGTTCCCGAAGCAAAGACGCTGACAAATCTGCAGAAGAGTGAAGAGCAGTAGCACAGTCTAGCTAGGAGAGACCTAACCAGAGAAAGATGGAAACCAAACCCACAGAAATCAGCAGCTCGAAGATGTTTGGTGGGCACAACAAGAGGTTTAAACATTTTAGCCCTACCCTCGGCTGCTGCATGACTTTCCACATTTACTTGCCACCCTCTCCTTCACCTTCTCACAAATTCCCTGTAAGTCCTCGCTTTTCTCATTCAATCGCTTACTCTTCTGTTTTCATCCCGGCAAAACTTCCAAGTAATGAATTAATAAATCTGAAGCCGTGCGAAAATTAACTTTCAGATCATCTCACAATTGAAAACGGAATGTACACTTTATTTTTAGAGAAATCAATCGTGAACGATTTCTGTTGTTGTGGTGTCTGTAATATTGATCTGACGGTGTTTTGAAGCTAACACTTCGTGCATGAAGTTCTTGGCAATTTATACATCACTTCTTTTACCTGTATGCCGATTTGGTCCTATGTGATATATGACCATTCAAACTTCGAAGTTTTTGGTTTCAATGTGAAAAGGTACTGTACTGGCTGTCCGGTCTCACTTGCTCAGACGAGAACTTTATAATTAAGTCCGGAGCTCAGCGTGCAGCTGCAAATGAGGGAATTGCTTTGATTGTCCCAGATACATCCCCAAGTAAGTTAATAGAACCTCAAACCGTTCGATTTTCAGCAGAGCAAGTGAGCGACATAGAAATGAAGGAATGCTTTAGTTTTGTGCATAACAACTGATCTATGTTCTATTTGAGATTGTTGGATCTTCTTGCTTTACGAACTGCAATTAACAACCCTATTCTCCAGTCGTCAGCGCTTGAAACAGAAGGAATCCGGCCATCACAGGCTCCATTAGCACTAGTATAGAGTTATTTTTCACATTTTTTGGGTTACTGGATTTCTTTCCTTGTTTGGCTTTGATTTCTTTTTTGAGCTCTCAACAAAAAAATTTCTATCCACAATGCTCGAAATTGAGGCCTTACTGGGTACATTTTAATGTTATATTCAGAGTGCTCAAGTTTTTTTCTCCCTGGGCTTGCATAGTCTTGCTGAAGTTTGTGTCCCTTTTAAGAGAGATATGCTATCACATTGCACATTTCTGATTTGACGTTTGGAGAAGAGTTAATAATCTGATCATAGGGCAAATGAAATCTCGTGTATTACTTGTCCCTTCGGAAATGTAAGGTTTTTCTAGGACAAAAGGAGGGTGAAAAAAAAAGAGAGATAGAGAAACTCTGTTTTGGAAGTTTAAAACTATAGTTTTCAGATGACATCTGCTTGAATGAGAAATAATATTGTAAACTTCTTAATGGGAAACTGGCCCTTTGTGCATATGGACGTCTGAAAATGCTTACTTATCACTTCTATAGGCATGATCGTATAGTTGTGGAATGCTCGTCCATTTCAACTGCACTACAAGATGGGGTGCAGCTTTGTTCTGACTTTTAACTTCATAATCCAGGAGGCTTAAATGTGGAAGGAGAAGCTGACAGCTGGGACTTTGGTGTAGGTATGCTAAGATCACTTTAGAAAAACTATTTATCCTTTTCCTTCATCTTTTTGTTGTTCTGTTTATGCATGTTAATGAGAAGATTTCTAGAATGCATTAGTGCATATAGCAACTCAAAGCATGTGCAAATAGACACGTGAGAAAGACAGATGGCGAGTCATGTTATCTACCTCCTTGTTTCAGCCTGTTTGGGACACTGCTGCTTCATCCTTGCTTTTGGAGTGGTAAAAAAAAGCTTACTTTTGTTTGTATGGAAGTACCGTGCAGAACATTGCTCAACAACTACCATTAATATCTTGTTAATTGTTGCTAAACATTTTTCTTTTATTGAAGATTTTTTTTTTCTTGGGTTGATGTTCATGGAAGACATCTCAGTTGCAAGTTTAGAATTGTTATCATGTTTGCATTATTTATACATGGATAATATATGCTAATGTTATGTGTATGCAACTATGCATATACACATTCTTGAACAGGTGCTGGATTTTATGTCAATGCCACACAAGAGAAGTGGAAGAATTGGCGCATGTATGACTATGTTGTCAAGGAACTGCCAGGGCTTTTAACGGATAATTTTCCACAGCTTGACCCATCAAATGCTTCTATATTTGGTCATTCTATGGGTGGACATGGTGCTTTAACAATCTACCTTAAAAATCTGAATAAATATAAGGTATAGATGATTATGCAACTGCAAGCTAAGATGGTTGCATCCTTCAGTAAAGGCACTTTTATGTTTTATATAAAATTGATTTGGTTATATGAAATTAGATTGTAACGCAATTTTCTTCCGTTAGGAGGTTTTGGATTTATGGAACTTCGTTCTTTGATGTGATACAGACCGACTTATAGTCATGATAATAACATATAACTTATCTTCTTCATTCTAATTTATCTTCGTATTTCTGCTTCCAGTCAGTTTCTGCCTTTTCACCCATTGCAAATCCTATAAACTGTGCCTGGGGACAGAAGGCATTTACAAATTATCTTGGCGGCAATAAATCTGAATGGGAGGTAATTTTGGGGAGAATCTGACACATTCAATGCAGCACAAATATTTGGTGAGACCAACTTTTTTTTAATTGAAAATGCAGGATTATGATGCCACTTGTCTAATAAAGAAGTTCCATGAGGTGCGTGCCACCATCTTGATTGATCAGGTAAGAGATTGTGTTGTTTCAGGAAAACTTGATGAATTGATTAATATTTATAGAAGACATCTAGAGGGCTTTTTATGGGAATGATTGTGTTTTAAAACATGTATCTCATAGCTTTAGCCTCCTGGTATTGTTGGTTCTTCCAGGGGGAAGATGACAAGTTTTTGAAGGATCAGTTGCTTCCTCACAAGTTTGAAGAGGCTTGTAAGAAGGCCAATGTGCCGCTGCTCTTGAGGTTTCAACCTGGTTACGATCACTCTTACTTTTTTATTGCCACCTTCATAGATGATCACATCCGCCACCATGCTCAAGCTCTTAGGCTTCCCTAGGCTGTCTTCACTATGAACATCTTTGACTGCTCCGTCTGCTTTGTACTGAATTTACTGGTATCGTCGATGGACTTGTCGCTTGTGAGTGATTCCATGGGTTATTTGAATCTCCAGGGACCTTTTGCCGGACAGTGCCTTGCCCGGATTGTATGCTTTTGCTTTTCCGTTGAAAAATAATCTTGCAGCTTTTAGTCAAAATTGTAAAATCAACTGAAAAATAAACAGCAAACACACACTTAATATGCAAAATCAGAATAAGAAAGGCACATTTTCTTGGAATGATTTATTGCGGATAAACAACTCAGTATATGTTTGAACTCGTGGGGATGCTGTAGCGGAAGCTTTTCCGCGCGAAAAGAAAAGAAAATATTATTAAGCTAGTAATGAAGCTTGATAATTATTTTTTTGGTGCCAACGGAGCCTGATAATTAATACAAGCAATGATGATGGTAAGAAGTAATTTATCTCGCATGTCCAAAATAATTTTTAGTTCCGTGAACATGCATTACCCCTTTTTCCTCGGCCCCGCGCGCGGGCGTGAAGGACAGGCAAATTAAAAACCTTTCCGGCGGTTTAGACAGACCACGCCCAACATTAACCCTTTCTATAGAATTGGCGGGATAATTTTCTGACCAACACAGAATCAGCGATAATCTCATTTGCGTTCAACATGTCTGGGTATCCAAACCCGCCTCCTGGGCACGGCTACGGTTACAGTGCTCCTCCGACGGCCAACCCGTACGGCGGACCTCCGACTGCCAATCCGTACGCAGGACCTCCGATTTCCAACTCTTACAGCGCCCCACCTCCTGCTCAACACTACTCTGCCAACCCGTACGGTGGACCTCCGCCATCGCATGGCCAGAGCAGCCCTTATGACCAGTATGCTGCCCCCCACTCGACATCTTCTGGACACGGTAAACCTCCCCAGGATTATTCCCATTCCTGTGGTGGCGTTTACCAGCCATCGTCGACGCCACCGTATGGGAGTCCCTTCGCGTCACTGGTGCCGTCGGTGTTCCCTCCCGGTACGGATCCCAATGTAATCGCCTGCTTTCAATTGGCGGACCAGGACGGTAGTGGAATGATCGATGACAAGGAAATGCAAAGGGCGCTTTCTTCGTATAACCAGAGCTTCAGCTTGAGGACTGTTCACCTTCTCATGCATCACTTTACCAGCGCTAACGCCAAAAAGATTGGTGCGTTCTACCTTTCTCTTTTAATTTTCCTTGATTTATTTTGCAATTCGGTTTAGATTTAGGTAGCTAGGTTTTGTTCTGGTTTAGCCTTAGGGAAGACTTTCTGAGGAAATGCTGAGATGATGCTGACTGGTGCGGCCTGTCCGCATGTGGATCGTTGGAAAAGACGGTTTCCGGTGGATGTCATTGCGTTCATCTGAAATCGCGGGGCTCATGTGGCGATTCGTTGCTGGATTAGCATGCTCCTAAATGACATTAATGCCCCGCTCGTTTCTCATGTAGCAACTTTAATTGGATCGGCTTCGGGATGCGCTGTGCTTTCCAATTTTGAGCGTCAGTGGTTTCTTTCTCGCCGCTGGAAGGAGTCCCCGGTTTGGCATCAATTTACTCGCTTCGGTCGTTTGGCTTCTACGGGAGCACTGTCATATCGCTTCTGCTGCAGTGGATGCCACATCCCGTAGGGTCTACCGTGGGGTTTGTTAATCGGAATTTGAATGATTGGTTTGAGAAGTCAATTTAAGATCAGCCAGCACTTTCAAATACATACACTGACAATCAAATGCTGAAAACCAAAGAATTGCATGTCGTTTCTTCGTTGTCTGCAGTTAAACTGTGCCACTCATATATATTACCTTTGTAAATTAGAAGAGATTTTTTCGTGCAATGGCTCTTTTTGTCACGGAGAAAGGATTTTGGTGAGAATGGAAATGAGGAAGAGAATAAAAACGAAATAGAATTCTCTAGTGCATGATATGTTTAGTAGTGGTATGACCAGAAAAGTAAAAGGATGTCCCTTCGAACAATTGTCAATAGTGGTCCTCAAAATTTGCAACTTGAAAGGGGAGCATTTGTACATGTTAATCCGATGTTTTTGTCCTCCCTTAGCATGGTTAAGGCTTGAGACCAATCAATCATTTATTATCTAGCCGGTAGTTTCCATGATGTGTTGTCTATTTTTCAATTATCGGAACTTTTCATCTCCTCTCAGTGGTTGAATTCTGGCTATTTCATTGCAGGACCCAAGGAATTTACGGCTCTATTTTACAGTCTGCAGAACTGGAGGGTACTTCTCATATGTTTCATATCTGTTTGACTCTGTTTTTTCTCCCCTGTTCTAACCTCTTTTGCACATCTTCTGACTTGCTGTTTACATCAGGCCATTTTTGAGAGATTTGATATGGACAGGAGTGGCAGAATTGATTTGCCTGAGTTGCGAGATGCTCTGCTGAGTTTGGGGTTTGCAGTTTCACCTGCGGTATTAGACTTGCTCGTCTCCAAGTTTGACAAAAGTGGTGGGCAAAGCAAGGCTATAGAATATGACAACTTCATCGAGTATGTTTTGCTGTGCTCTTATTTATTTATTATTTATTAAATACCATGTTAAAATCACTGCATAAAATGAATCATCTTGTACTGATGCTTTTCTCTTTCCTGATTTGCTAATGCCAGGTGTTGTCTGACTGTGAAGGTGAGCTCCCAAGTCACTTAGAATTATGATTTTCGTTGTTTTTTCCCCATGAAATTACATTCTACCGCTCTCATCTGCTCCAAGTGTAAGAACGGATTTTTTTGCCAAAAAGAAAAAACTAAGAATGAATTTTACTGCTCTTTTAGCTTATCGTATATCCCTAATTGCTTAAGTATTACTAGGGCTGCATAGAAAAGGAAAAACAAAATGGCGGCTTGAAGGCTGTAGGTGGAGCTGCTGAAAGATTTTGCTTGATTACTGTTGTTTCAAAATAGTTTTCTTTCTCTCTCATTTTTTGTTACTACTTCTGTGTTGAACATTAAGCCTATTCTTTCTCGTATTAAATTTTAATAGTGAGCATTTTTTTCTGTGTTAACTAAATGGAGCATTCCTGGTCTTGTATTCCAAAACCGGTAAATCATTATCATCTGGTAGTTGAATGGAATTATGTGGCTGATGTTGATTTCACAACGAATTGTATGTATAATATGTTGCAGGGTCTAAGCGAGAAGTTTAAGGAGAAGGATACATCTTACTCTGGCTCTGCAACGTTCACGTACGAGTCATTTATGCTCACTGTCTTGCCTTTCCTTGTCGCATAGGAATCTCCGAATTTGTCATTGGATGCGGTTAAGCAATGGCCTTGCTGCAATTTTCTAGTTTGTTAGCTTTTGTACTGTACTGTTGTATGTCGAGCTTAGTGTTGGCGAGTGGTACATTCAATTATTCGGTTTGATTAGGTCTGAAAGCCGAAATAACTATCAACCGTAATGAGACATTCCCGAGCACTGAACCGAACCAATTTTCCCATCCTTGGTTTGAAAAAACCCATCCATGGAACATTTTAAAGTAAAATCACATTGCCGCGCCTTGAAACAGAAAAGTCAGACCCTTTTGTGAAAATATATATATTTCTACTAATAAAATCTCATTTATAATCTATAAATGAGATTTTATAATTAAGACCAAAAATAGTAATTAAAAAATCCAAAATCCAGATTCAAGTGGACGACTAAGAGGGAGAAACTACTGCAACGGTTCAGTCCAAACCAAAATCTTCAACACCGGCCCGAGCGGTGCAGTAACCCCATATCCTAGAATTGCCTCAAGCTTTATTGACGACCCACTTCTCCCTAGGCACGCAATTACACGTATGTTAAGTATAGGCTAATCATTTGGCCAGAAAAAGTACAGACTAATCACATCCGCCCTCCTTCACCATTCTAAAATGGCACCATCACTATATACGATCGAACCCTTACATAAATAGACTCTGCTAGCCCCAAAACAAATAATTGAAACTGCTTTGTAATTGATCAAAACAAGATTTTGTAGCCCACGTTCCCAATCCTTGTCTTGGCTGCTTGATGCTATATTACTTGTAACAATGCCTGCAATATTTGCCATACAGATCTTATTAGAGAAATAGGCCCGAGTTAGTAGTTACTTTCGATTCGACTGAGTAAAGGAACAATTATTACCTGAGACGCCATAACCAAGCCACTTATTTCACACCATCATTGAATCCAAGGTCTTCATCATTAATGAGTAGAAGGAGCGTCACTTTAGATTGGACCAGGGAATGTCAACAACCACTTCTGTATCCTCTCACCATCGAGAATATGAATTTCCATATGTCTTCCAATGATCCCGTCCGTGTCGTCTGCTAGAACTTCTATCAGAAGATCTATAAAAATCAGACGGTCTTCCATACCCATTAAAATCAGAAGATCTGCGGCATGTGCCACCTCTGCTGCTTTGCTTAGTTTTCCTTATCTCCTCTTCAAAATCATATTCTGAGCGCTATAATCAAAGAAAGCAGTTTATCAAATTTAAAATCAACGATGTGCAAGACATAACAGATCTTTATTGCGAACTAAGGAGCTCAACCACGGTAAAATTTTGAGGCATAAAAAAAAAAAAAACACTACAATAAAATTTTGGACTCATCCCTACCCCATTGAAGAAGAGAAACAAATGAAAGGAGAAAACCTGCCCTCCAGTAGACGTCACACCTCAAACTGGCATTTAGAGGGTATGTTAATTTCTCGGGAAAAAGCATTCATGCCACTTTCTTCTATATATTAGCTTTTGCAGAACATGGTCAGGATGGGTTGGGTTTATTCAGAAAATCAGTTCGCATGTAGATTCACAAAGCCCTATGGCTTCTTTGGTTAGCCTGTGTACTAAGCTCAGGGCATAACATGCTTCCACAGCCTGAGAGGAACTGAAGAGAGGAGTACAGTTTTCAGAATAAAGTTCACTACTTGATTAAATGCTATGCAGCCACAGTCTACGAATATAGTACTGTGAGCTGTCCCCTTATCAATTTTCTCTCTTGCTCCTCCTCCCTATTTCTCAGTCTCTCTCCACTCTCAAAATATAAACATTCGAAGAGAAAATAACATTAATTTGCGAAGATAAAAAAACCATCGAGACTTGAGCTTGAGCTGAATGATAATTAGGAATAATCAATTTGGCAAATACCTTGGTAGGATCAGACAGCTCAGCATATGCCTCTCCAATCATTTTGAAAAGCCTATCAGCATCCTTGTACACCTCCTGTGCAATTTCCTTCCAGATTTGGGCTTCATCTCCAGATTCACTTCTTGCCAGCAACTGACCAGCCTAAATTTAAGCAACGCAAGAGAAATACCTAACATTAAGTTTAAAACTTCCAAAAATATAATTAAAGTGATGATATCCAGAATTAACAATAAAACACTCAAACCTTGTCTGGATGGTGTCGGAGAGCTGCCTTGTGGTAAGCCTTTTTGATATCAGTTGCTGTATCAGTGGGTTTGACTCCTCTGGTATAGACAGGTTTACATACAAAGATATTAGATTTAAGAAGCCTTACCTTAGCAGTTATGCATAAAAGAAAATTCACGAGTGTGCAATGGATGTCCCAGTCTAATCAGTATAGTCTCATCTGGTGTTATTTTGACAGTTTTGCTCATGATACATTTTACATTGTTGAAAAAGCCTGCTTGAAAACAGTTAACTCATGACAAAATTATCAAATACTACTCTCGGTCCTTAATATAAGACCTAATTGATTTATTTGAATAAATTAAGTTAATAAATTACCTTAAAGTAATTATATTTATCGTTTTTCTCTAAATTAATTTACCACTTTTATAAATTGATGTACAATCTAATGATATGTGTAAGTATTTTAAAAATATCATGTAACATATGCTATAAACAAGTAACTTAATAATTTTTTTAATTTTTTCAGATTAGTTAACAAAGTCTTATATTAAGAACTAGAGGTAGTATCACATATTTTCAACTATTTTTGAACATATTTCTTCCATGTGCCATTAGTTACTTGACATATGTTGCACAAAGCACTCAACGATGATGCATCAGTGCATAAGACACAATTGTTGCTCGGTGTAGTAGAAACACTTCAAAGTAGAAAGCTTCAATTGGTGTATCAGAAGTTGCAAGTATATGATAAACGATGGATTGTATAGGACACCTAAGTCCCTTATCGAGTAACCTGAGACACTGGTTTGGCACTCAAGAAAAGTGGTGCTTCCTCTTTGACAACATGCTTTTAAGAAAATATCAAAATGATTTAACACGATTAATAAGGCAATGAAAATAATTTGATGTATGGCTGAGGTCAGCAATACACCAATAATGCTTAACATCACCCGAGAGAAGCTTCACATATCATTTAATGATTAATAATTAATTGGTGCAATGCTTTCTTTCTTCCTTTCTTTTTTCAATTTTAAAGTTTATGGTTCTTTATTGTTACCAAATTGACCTAATGGTTTGCTGAATAATGTTTTCACACGTATTTTTTTCTTCGTTTTTGCCACGTCTTCACATATCATTGATCATATCACAGCATGCATTACATAGTTCGGCCATATGCGGAACTACATGCAATACAGTACACAAGTTGGGCCTATTCTCATCAACCCAAACCCTCATATAACTACAACTATATACTAAACAAAACTTAGTCTGCCGTTATTTAGCATATCTTTTAGTGAGAGCAAACAGCTCATATCTACCTACTACACCAACATGCTTTTTTAACATTCTCCACTCATATAGAATCATTCTTCTATCTAGAGACACAAGTATGATGCATTTGTCTCCCTGGGTAAGTGCATCACTTCAATTCAAGCCTATTAGTTTTGTATTCCTCTTCATTTGCACCTCTATTTAAGATTCTTGATAGCATTGTAGCTGAGACTCTTTCAATCAGCTTAACACAATATTCGCCCTCTAGATTGAACGGGAGCCTTACTAATAATTAGTAATTTTTTAAACCCCTTTGTAAACTCTGAATACGTGCAAAACTAAGCACCTAACGGAATCTGAGGTTTTAGCTTCACAGAGACACTCCCTATATTTTTCTCATCTTCGTACAGAATGTGCTGGCATCCCCCGTCGAGGTTCCACTTCCCAGTACATTCAATGACTTCGTCATGTAGAGGATGCTGGGGCAAAGGGTGGTCATTGGGATTTAAGGCACATTCAGTTTGTCGACTTTTGGCTGCACAAACATATATTCTATGTACAATGGATTAAACCTAGGCAAAGTCAGAATATATTAACTGATGAGAAAGCTCCAATCATATAAAGTACTTACAGAATAAGGTAAAAGTCCAAGGGAGTTTCCTTTTTGGCTTTCTCTTCCACCGAAAGCAAATGCTGATGCACTTGCCTAGATTCTTTCACAACTCCATTTGACCCGTCTGGTGTGCCAGCCTGCTTGTTCTTTTCATCAGATTGATTTTCAAGAACGGATAGAAGTCTCTTGAGGTCACAAGCTGCTTGCTCATAATCTCTAACCATCTCATGTAAGGTAGCTCTTCTTGAGATTGCCTGAAAAGGGAACGATCAGATGACCTCCCCACTTGCAAATAATAATAAAAGTGGAAAAAGATTTCTATCTACAGAGAACAAAATAATGCAATCTCACAGAACATGATGACCCGTTTTAAGAAGGAAAGTTCAATATGCATAGAAGTCAAATACATTGATCAAGTAACAGCAAGCAAATTAAGAATGAACTACAAAACCCTGCCAACACTAAGCAACCTATATAGGGTACCTTTCTAAAATCATAAGAAAGACAGTTCATGATAAATTAATATGTGTGTGTATATATATATATATATCCGTATCAACATGATGACTAAATTTATCATAAGCCATATCATAATAAAAATGCAATAGCCCAGGAAACTCATTAACTGTCCAGAGTTATTATTTTTCAGACGATTTAAGCTAGCCTCTAGGCTATGGCACGCTGAAGAGAAAAATCTTAGCACGCATACATAATGATGGGATTTGAGAAAAGCATACCTTAGCATAATTTCCATCAAGGGCCATAGCAACACTGCAGTCTGAAATGGCATCAGTTATTTGGCCCAAAGCTTGATGTGCCGCAGCACGGTTGCAGAAACATATTGCCACAAAAGGACGTGACTTGATGTTGCTAGACAAAGCAACAGTATATTCCTCAATTGCTTCTGTATACTTTTTCGACTTAAAATATTCATTTCCTGCATTCTGTTATCAACAAGAATAATAAGGACACAACATAGCCCTAAAAAATGCTAATATTCTAATAACACCTGGAGTTAGTACACACTGTAAACCTTAAACTAGTCCCAGTGAAGTGTGAAAAGACGACCTATGTAATCCCATGTACATATATATGATTTAATGAGTAGAGAATATTAAATTAGAACATATCTTCTAAAAAGAACAATTAAAGAATCATCCTCAGTGACATTAAAAAGGGGGAAAAAGGCCCTTTGAGAACTACTTAAATGATGCTACGATGGGATTCTTTTGTATTTCCATGGATGTCTTCAATAATATACTCGACAAATTTAAAAGAAAGTATATGCCATCATTGATACAGGAATAATAACAGACAGTGCTGTACAAATCTGTTTCCACCATATGATTGAATGACACCTAAACATGACAACAATATAGTATAGCATTTCATAATTATCTTTTAGACATCAATGTAGGAAAATGAACATTTAGAAATTACCTTGTGGCATAGAAGGTCTCGTATTGTAGTAGCTAATGACAACGAAGGTTCAATGTCCTCAACAAACCTAGATAAATGAAATGACCATCAAACACATGCAGCATTCAAAAAACATTTTTGATTATAAGGGCAAAGTAAAGAATGAACATGCTTGATGAATTTTGAATTACTTGTTGAGGGACACAGCTTGCTGTATCTTCTCAAGAACATTAAGTGATGCTTCAAGCCTTCCCGCATGAAAGTGACACTTGGATATCAATGACCACCTCCACAATCTGACACCCAGGTTACTGTCATGCGTGGAAGTATTCACATTCTCTGCATTGTTTGCCAAATTTTTTTCTGCAAGACATAGGCTCTGCTCACAAAGCTGTATTGCTGCATCGTACTTTCGCAGCTGCATTATATCCCCAGAAACAGACAACTTTATCAGCCATGTAAAAAAAAAAAAATTGGAAGAAAACAACAGCGAACAAGAGGAATATAGAGGCATAAAGATATATTACACAAATATTTTAATAGAAACGTACCAAATACAAAGCCTCTGCCTTCATTTGAATCAACTTTTCTGAGTATAAACTTATTGACAATGCCTTAGAAATTAGTCCTAAGGCTTTGGCAGCTGCATCAGAATCCTTCCTTTTCAAGAGTTCGGAAGCACCATCTCTACACTCAACCACATTCTGTTAATATGGAAAGTCACTCGTTAGCCATCTTACAAAAGGGAACGAACGAACGAAAAGAGAAGTGAAAAATTAACTGCTGACTGAAAACTGATAGTAGTAATAACAAATAGTAATATAAAATTGCCCAGGAAAAGAATCAATTATGAATAGTTTGACAAAAAAGATTTTAAAGAGCATTATACTTATGTTCCCTCAGTTGCCCTACGCTCATAAAAGAAAACAATTGACATACCTGAGCTTTTTGTAGGCCTTGAGATGCTTCTACAGTGACTCTCCGATCCAAACAAACACCATTACTTGATTCCAAGCACTTATTGAAATACTGCTGAGCATTTTCTAGCTCTCCCAGCAAAAGGTAACAGCTGGAAAAGAAAATCACATTTCATTACTAAGGGATGGAAATCATCCTATTTCAAAATCTAAAAAGAGAGGGACAAAACCCTTACTTTGCAGTTCTCATCTGTAATTTCAGGAAGGTGGAGTCAAGAGTGAAAGCCGTGAGGCAGTCCCCCAGAGCCTCTCTAATCCTCCCGAGACCCATTCGTGTAGCTGCACGGTTACTATAGCATAGTAAAAGAGGCTTACTCAAGCACCCAGACCTTTCAGTTGGAGGGATAGAATTTATTCCGATTGTATAGAAGTCCTCAGCTTTAGAAAGATCCCCATCTTTATAAGCTTGGTTTCCCCTGGATGGAAACATAGATGCATGCCATAAATAAAAGATACGATTTTTTCTCATGAGATCTAATAGAAATAGCCCAAAAAAAAAAAAACAGAGAGACAAACGGCAACTAAATTCTAAAAAGATTGCCTTCCAATTTTTTTTTTTTTCATTTGCTTAAATGCTATATTAGTATATATCCCGAAAAAAAAAATTACTATGATAAGCACCTGAGTTTCCACTTTTCGCAGATTTCTTGAGTTGTAGGCAACGATGCAAAATCCCCCCCCTTCAACGGATCATTATTCTCAGATCTATTCATTGTTACATCAGTGTACGGCGACAGTGAAATTGGAACAGGAGATCCAAACTTTTCATTCATATTTGGAGAGATAATATACGAGTCAATTCCCACTTTCCTCCTATATTTCTTCTTCTGTTTGCGCTTAACTGATGAAACAGTACTCTCTCTAGTTGATGATGCAGAAAATGTAAAATAATTCTGTGTTGGATCACCAAGGCTGGGAGCAAAGCCAGACTGATCAGTGCTTGACCTAAAGGCAGCCCCAGCATCTGCACAAGCTCCAGCTCTACTACTGCTACAGGCCTGTTCTTTATTCAAACTAGGACAGGCTGCTTCAGGGCCAAATGATTGGGAATCACCAATAGAAGAATTTCCATTGTTTGATGAAGGCTTGCTCTCATTTGGATCTCCACTTTTGGAATTATGTGTATAAATATCTTCTCTGCCCCCCACAGTAACCGAATGTTGATCTTTATAATCAGAGGGAATGGGAACTTCTGAGGGCACATGGTTGTGGTCTGAGATTGATGGTTCATTTAACTGTGCTGAAGCTTTAATATCTTGATCATCATCTCTTGTTTCGTGATAAGGAGAAAAATCCATGGGTGAGTAGCTACCACAAGAATCAGGGGTATCATGCGAGCTACTTCCGTAATTTGATACATGATCTTTCTTTATCTGTTTCTTGTTTGAGGAATGTGACTTCAATTTTCTTCTCACCTCTTTTGGTCCTCTTTCTTTAGAAGATCTGCCCTTTAGTTTTGATCCTAACTTTTTATTTGATGCAGGAAATAAATTTTCTTTAAAACGAGAAGGATCCCATGCTGGTGGTTTGAAATCCACGAAAGGCTCCGCAGGTACTTCAGGGATGTTTGTAAAACCATTAGAACGCTTATCTTGATCCACACCCATGGAATGGTTTGCGGAGACATGACTTTTTGATTGAGAGTCAATACCAAATGATGCTTTAGCTACATTCACTTGTGAATCTTCAAGTACTTGACACTCAGAAATTTTGCCTGAGTAAAAATTTCCAACGCTTTCCTGACCCGAGGATGGCTCAGAGAAAGATATTCCCGCAGAACCATGGGCAATATCACACCCAATTCCATTTTGAATATCATTTCTTTTACATGTTTTGACCCCATCAGTATTCTCTGAAGCAACATTAGGACAGGACTGTTGAAGATCAGCACTGACTCCCAAACTGGCACTAGAGGAGACAGTAGCCTTCTCACTTCTTCCAAACACAAAACAATTGTCACTATTTACAAATGAATTTTTTAAATTTCCCATGATATCAGCACCACTAACTTTCTCAGAATTATTTATGTTCAACTTCTTCATTTCATCTGTCAAACTAGGAGCAGGAAAAGTGCTAGAAGCATTAGCAGTACTATTAGTACATCCAGATCCACTCTTACCATTACTCAAATGGTAATCCTGATCAGGATGCATGTTACTATCACTAAGTGTCTCAGTCTTGGGATTTAAAGAACCCATATCGCAATTGGACTTTCCCATGCTGTCAAGGGACTCCTGCTTTTTGACATTAAAAGTTGATGTTTTATCAGTTTGTTTGCCACCAAAAACGAAAACAAAACTATCCTTCTTTACACACTCTGGTTCAGTCTTACAATCCGTCTTCTCACCATCATCAACGCCAGAGTTCTCCACATCTTTACTATACACTTCCTCCAGGATATTTAAGTTAGAGCCTGAATCCTTTTGATCAGCACAAAAAACAAACCCCGAGCTACTACTCTTCCTATGTTCAGTCTCCAAATCCAATTCCGCGCTTCTCACGTCACCAGAAGCTATGTTCACTGAATTTCCACTGGTTTTTTGTCTGTCCTGGCGTGAACTTGATTCCATATCACTCCGTTTACTATTAAATATAAACTCCACCGGATAACTTTTCCTGACCTCCGTTTCTTTCTCATTTGTTACCTTCCCTCTGCTAAGGGAGCAATCCAATTCTTCTGTAACTACATGCTGGGAATTTAAATTTACAGCAAACTCACTCCTCTGAGAGCCAAACACAAAACCAGTGTTCGGGAACTTCGACCGACAATTTACGAAGCCACCATTACCAGCTCCGGGACCATTCTCTGATCCAGCAGGACATTCCATAAACCCGTTTGACGCGCTATTATAACTATTTACCTGATCCGAGCTGCCAACCGTTGAACGAAATGGATTAAAATCCGAACTCAACTCACCGGTGGCGGTTCTACTTCTGGACCTCGCATGCTGAGACGCTGACTGCTTCCTGAACTTCGCAAGCCTCGGCCTCGACCTAGACGAAGCTGTTGAACCTGCACCCGATAGTCCAGGCTGAGCGAAAGCCGTAGCGAATCCGAGGCCGCTGGCATTACCGAAAGCTGAAGGGTTTAATCTTTCACCACTCTCAGAGAAATGAGCATAACTAAAAGCCGAGTGATCGAAAGGCGGATGAGAGGTTGCATCAGGAATTGAATTGGGGTTTTGCATGGAGGAAGGTTGGATCGGAGACCGCAAGTGCACGGCCGCCGCCGGCGACATTAAAGTGGACGGAGAAGGGGCGAGGAGCGTAGGGTTTTGCTTGACCCTTTAAAATTGTGCTTCTCACCCAAAGTTCAAATTCACGCTCGCTTTCGGAAATGGCGTGGAGCTTTCTTTTTCCTTTATATGTAAGGGAACAATCAAGTGTGAGGATGAAGTGCGGCGGAAGCCCCAACAGGAACGGCAACGTATTGCCCTGTGATTTAACACCCACCAAAAATTAGTTGGGAAATTGGCATCCTGCTGTTATCTTTTCCATCAATATTAGCCTTGTCCTTATACACGTTATTGTGAAATTGTGGTTTAAAAAAAACATTAAGCAAATTAAATTAGAAAAAATCACAAAAAAAGACATTTAAAATTAAAAAATTGCATATAATGACCTGTTTACAAAAATTGTTGTCAATTGCTTATTAATTATTGTCAAAACTAATACTAATGTTATAATGGGTTTTTATTTACAATTTTTCTATTTTTAAGGTTTTTTTTATGACGTTTTCATTAAATTATTAGGATATAATAGATGTTACATATTAGTAAGTACTACCTCCGGTCATAATTATAAGAGCTAGTTGACTAATTTGAGGAGATTAAGAAAATAAGTTAAGTTAATTATTTGTATTAAATAAGTGTTGTCTTTCCTAAAATATCCCAACTAATTAAGTGTATTGATTATAACTTTCATTGTTAGAATGACTAATTTGAAAAATAAATGTATAAATACGAGAAACAAAGTAGATTGGGGTATTATATTTATGACCGAAATAAAATCAAATAAAGTCTTATATTAAGGGCAGGAGGTAGTATTATCTTCTTTTCTTATTATATGAGCGTTCAACTAACTGGTTTAAAAGTAATACTACTAAATAAGTAACTTTCTTTATAAAAAGTTTAAAAAAAAACCTTAAAAATGTGTTTAATTATAAGTTGTACTGTAAGACCTGATGAGGTGGTCTAACTTAAAACTCGACAACATGAAGGGTCCTTATAATAATATATGGACGTATGTTTCCGTTGAGTCAATTCAGCTGGAAAGAGATCTCTGCTTACCACAGATACCCCAAAAACGTAAAGCAGGCAGAGCTGCTTGGCATATTTAAGAAGTCCAGCGCCGCTCGTCCTCTCAGCAATGAAAACAAATGGATATCCATCGACTTCAGGCTCCAGCGGAAGCAGACATGATTGACATTGGCTGGCAGAAGCCTTCATTCAAGCTTCCCATAAATATAGTTGGCCCAAAAAAAAGAAAAAAAGGACTCGCGTAAACATAAAGTATAAAATTCGCTGTAATTTAAACTGAACTCTTCTTTTTCCACTTTTTTTTTTTAATGATCTCTTTAAGCTCCATGCATTTGTTTTTAATTTTGAAAAAAAAAGTTAATCTAATTAAAGTTTGATTCCCGCCCTTCCATTTTTACGTCCCCTCCTTTTTATCCCAAATGTAAGATATAAACTACTACTTTATATTTTAAATATAAAAGTTAGATGAAGTCTCGGAGATCTAATTTGATTGAGCATAAGGCATTAATTTTTTTTTTACTAATTATTTTTTTAAAGTAGTTCATGATTACACATATTAAAAGATTTTTATCATGATGCATATGATTAATAAAAATATTTTTTAAAAAAATAATATATACTTATTATAAATAACTAATTTAACTAATTTTTTTAATATTCGTAAAATAATTATTTACATTATAGTATATCAAATTCTGTCGGGGGTTTGGACCTAAAAAAAAAAAGTATATCAAAATCTGAAGTAAAAAAACTATGTTAACCCAATTTGACCAAATTATATTATTGACAAGGAATTAGATATGGGCTTTATAGGGTGCATGGATGGGCTGGATTTAAAAACTGTCACATTATCCATAGTCTTATTTTCTTACATTCAAAACTTTATTCATAATTTACTTTTGATAAAAACCTTCAGTTGCCAGTTGCATCCTTGCCGACTCACTCGCCGATGACTCTACTGCTCGACGCCTCGAGGCTCGAGCGTTGCTTTCACGCAGATCGGTTTCATAAATTCTTCGGACATCTGTGACACCGGCGAACACGTTGCTCCTTTATCTCTCGGAGCTTCGCTTTGGAAAAAACGAGACAAAGGGGAGCCGCGGCCAAGTTATATTTGTGGCGGACAACTTTGGACTTCTCTTCTGTAGTTTTTGCATTTCTTCAGGTACTGCTAATTTTTTTTCTTTCTTTTTCTTGTCGAAGATGATCAATATGTTACTTGCAAGAACATTGAACCGGGTCTAGCAAATTTCGGTTTCGTAGCGTTGTAAAATAGATTTGCCAGTTCAAGTACTTGCCTTTAAGTTTTGACTGTCTCATGGGGCATTATACGGGACCTGAACTTTAGTTCTGATGCCTTTCTGGAATACCCGATGCAAGAAAACATTTGACGATATATAATTTCGCTTTTTAGCCTCTTTTAATCTGGTTATGAACATGAACCCCACTTCGGGTACAGGCAGGAGATATCTCACCGTAATAAAAATTTTCATTTTTTGTTCTGAGTGACGCTTGGGGTTACGCGTTATTGGCTGTGGGCAGTCTCGATCGGTTACATGAATATGCCTGTGTCTCTTTCTTTAATGCTCTCACAAGGTAAAATTTGGTAGTCTTAGCCGGTCAAATTTCCCGGTATAAAGAAGATAAGATCATTGGCTTAGATACAATCTGTACCTTCTACTATGTGTTTTCCTTTATTCATTTCACCAAGCCTTCTGCTTTCTCTTGAAGTCCGGATAAGAAGGAATTATTTGCTGTACTTTCTTAGTAGGTGTACCGGCGCCACTTCATTCTCCATTGCATCACTGCGAGACAAAAACTAATGGAGTCTACTCCGGAATCGTTTCTGTTAATTTGTAAATCCTTAGTTCTAATTGAAATTTCTTCTTCTCATACCTTCAAGTTCTCCAGTTACATTTCCTGCTTATAAACAGTCTGATATTCAGCCCAATTAACTGCCGTGTTTCTTTTGTCAGAGAAAGAGGAAAGAGAGTAATTAGTTTCATGTTCGGCGATGTGAGTGACTGAGTGTATTTTCCTTTGACTTTAATTCTACAATGTTGTCAAAGTCCTTTTCTGGTGTAGACTTTGTGCCAGATAATATCAAAACTTATCATATCACTGGTGCTAACTTAATTAAAACTTATCATGTCACTGGTGCTAATTTAATTAACTTCTGCAGATTTGCATTTTCGGAAGTTCCTGTGGTGGGTTTTAGCTATATCAAGAACCTGGATAAAATGATGCGTGGTGAGTGTTATTATTAATTATTTACGTTTATCTGAAGCTCTCTGGTTGGCAGTCCTTACTAGCATCAGGATTGTCTGAAAGTGCATTCTGAAATGCATTTTATGTCCATTCTTTCACTCAGATAAAGCCTCGTAAAGGTTGAAAATCATCATATTTGAAGGAATTGAATAAAAGTCCTTATTTTTTTTGAAGAGAAGGACGATCACTTAAATTGTCTATGATAAGTTCATCAGATAACAGGCTATTCTTCTGGAATTTAATTGTGCATTTCATGAGTATCTGTTTGTGCTTGATTCAAAATTTTTATAGCTAATTTGATCTTTTGAAGTCTGTGGACAAGTTTCTTAATATGAATTTTGCTCGTCTTACAAGTTTATAGGTGTGTGGTGTGGAGTTCCATAATGCATGCCACAGCAGAGTGAGCAAGCATAACTTTCGATCCGTTCGTGTTGGTGTGAACACTTGCCAATTTTTTATCCGACTCCTATGACTGGGAGAAGGGAATGCAGTATCGGGCTGTTTTAAAAGTTTATTTAAAGTTCTTTTGTACTAAAAGTTTATTTGAAGTTCTTTTGTGCTACTTTAGAACTGACGTGGAATTTTGTGTGAACCGTGAAGCTTCTACCGCTAAGGGTCACACATGACTACTTTCAATTGCATGACCTGAAAATGATCAATATGACAATCTATTACTCAGTAATTCTATTTTTGAAAAGATGCTTCTTAATCTATTTATCTTGGGTCAATATAATTATTACAATTTACATGACTCCTCCTGCTAATTGACTGTCTACGACGATGAATTCATCAGATAAGAACGAGAACACTTGTATGGAGGATGTGTCAGCCGAAACATCTCATTCTGAATCTGATAAGAAAGAAGCCATGAAAAATACTAATTCAGGAAATGTGGAGGCAAAGGGAGCTGATCAGAAAGACGGAGAAAAGGGGGCAGAAGGGAGAACTTCTGAAGAGCTTGATGCAGCTGCCGAAGTTAACATGGAGGCGTCCATTACACCTGATGATGTTATAAGGGCTGGGGGATTTGGTGCTAGAGATGATATCAGTAGCTTCCTGCCTGTTGCAAGTGATTCTACCGACTTTGAAGCTTCAATTCGCGATGCACGAGATTATGAAGAACCCCAGGGGAATATAAGTAGACCAGGCCTCGGTTGGATTGAATCAACAAAGGGAAAATAATCGTTCTTTCGCTGTTGTTTGCACAAGGGTTTCTAACTTTTTGTTGTTTTTAACCTTGTCCTAATTTGTACGCGTTTTAGTTAAACCTTGTCCATGTTAGGATATTCTAGCTAGTATATTAGCTTGTGCTTGGTTTGACTTATGGAGTTGAGTCGTTGAGATGCTGGATTCTAACACTGTTTTCCCCCTTTTCCCCTTTTGCGGAACCACGGCAACTTTTCCCTCCATTCTCACGTTTCATGTAAAACATCACATATTTTTCTCCTCTAAAATATTGCAAATTTGTATCATCCTAATGCCCCCTTTTCCCCGGGGGGCCATTGTTCCATCTTCTCACCAAATTTAATGGCCCTGGGCTATGGCCATCTATGAGATTAACTGAATTTTACAGGGTAAATTTATAATGTTCTGCAGGCATGGGTTTCATTGCTGGTATTTTGTTAGTGGCAACGTTGGATGCTTGTTTGAACAACATTAAAAGTGTTTAAAAAATATTTTTATACAAATCGAGATAAAATTTATTTCACGTGCTTCCTTCTTACATTGTAAAATTATTTTTAAAAAACTAATTTAAATACTCACTAATAGGCTAGTAATACAAGTATTCTTTCTATTCTTAATGTAAGATTTAATTATTGAGTTGATCTTATTTAAATATAAGATCTATTTCTTATATTTATTAATTTTTTCTAAATCACTCCTCAGCTCTAAATATAAGGGTGGTATAAGGGTCTTATAATTAGAACGGAAGGGTACTTTATTAATCTTCCTCAATTATAATCAAGTACAAAAATAAAAAAAATACTAAGAAATATGATTTTGGTGTTATACAAAAAATGTTACATTTTTTATAATTTACTAATTTAATTTTTTTAATCTAATCAAATTAGTTAAATAAATATTATATTACATGAAAATATCTTAGATAACCAAGACACTGGAGTTTGCGGGATGCTTGTACGAATTCGATGGTTAGCCATGCGCAGGTTTTAATTTAAACCCCTTTGGATTAGAAAAGTTCGTTTTTTGTTTCTCTAGCTTGTAAGCATGCCACTAATATTTTGAGATGACTTCATTATCATACTAGCAAAAGTTGATTAGTCTCAAAAAGGTTTTGATTAATTATTAACTTCTGAGAAGCATATAAAATATTAATATTAATTATAAACAAATTTACAGCATGACATTCTTAACAGGAAGTTGAGATTGCGTTTTCAAAGATTCTGTGCCCTGGGGCGAGAAGTGCGAGTGGGTCATACGCTAACTTTCTTTGGAAGAATGCTTCCCATCTAGACCCAAAGTGGGCTTGCCATTCATCTTTGGTGGTGTAGTGGGGAAGATATTGCTTCGCTCCTAAACGAGCACTGGTACAGAATTCTACGATCCGTTTATTTTGGTTCAGTAGGTTTTCCAAGCTGTCTTTGCCTACAGAATTTGGGACTGCAGAGGGCAGGAATGCTACTACGTAGAAAACATCTTCCTCTGGTGTAACCAAAGAGGTTTTACCGTTCCACCTACGAGGAGAAAGAGAGAGAGAGATTATAAGTGGGGCTTGTTAATTTAGTGTTTGATTACAGTAAAGTTAAAGCTAGTACCTTGTTTGGTTGACGGGGTAAATGAGAATGGGACCATTACTTGAATCTGTAAGGATTTTGCCAAACACCTCTTGATTGAAGTCGTGAATTTTGCTCCTCGGAATGAAAAGATTCAGCCAAGGATGGGGAACATCCCATAATCCCTTTGCTCTCAACTTCATTTCAGAAGCATGGACCCTATCCAGGAACTCCACGTAAGAAACTTCTGTCAGGAAGATTGTGGAGGGAATATAACTCAGTTCTGACAAAAGATGCTCGACGCTCTGCATTTGAACGAGTGAAAAAAAAAAAAAAAAGATGAGATTTTTCTTCAGCGGAGACAGCGAATTTTTTCCCGCAGCTACAATTAATGTTGTTTGCTAGGCATGGCTGACTCACCTGATTCATGGCTTCAGATTCTTCTGGGTTGAAGTATTTTGCCATTTCCAGACAATAAAAGGTCCTTCCATCTGAATCGAATTGGCTGACTTGAAGTGGCTCTTTCAGACTGAAGGAAGATCTCCAGCTATTGAGGATGCCGGTTCTATTTATGATCACGAATCCTTCAATATAATCAAATGTGTTTTCAATTGATATTAAATACTCTTGATCCCTGGCGAACACGGAGAAATCTGAATACAGCGCTCTAATCCATTTCACCTGCATAAATAGATATTAATTATTGGGATGCGTGCTTAATTTTTCTTCAGTTCTGAGGACGTAAAGGGGTGTGTTTATATATATGCTCACCATCTTTGGTGCTGGTTCAAGAGAAATACGAGCCTTGGTGATTATGCCAAATTGGCCAAGCCCTCCCAGGACCCCGTAAAATAAGTCTGCGTTTTGGGTTTCTGAGCAGGTCACCACCTCTCCTTTTCCTACAACATAAATATGTATGTTACCCACACCACATAAATGTCAAAAGTTCCAACTCATATCATTGCCCCACAATCTTCACTCGGTCTATTTTGAAAACAGGTTATAGAAACAGTCACGATTGCCATTCAACAGAGAAAGATTACGGAAACTCTCTTCCCTCTTTTTCTATGAAGTGATTGATAGGGTAACAAAAATGAGCCATTCCAAAGCCACATGCTACAGCTCGTTTAGGATCTCAAAGGGACAGTGCAATTCGAAGTTTACTCAGCAAACCCGCTAACTCGAAATCTTTCTATAAAGGATTGTTCACCGATTAGGAATGGTTCGAAAACATTGCCCGGGGAAACCAATGGGTGTAGGATGAAACCTCTCTTTCAAATACGGTGTTGGTCAGGCCTAGACGTACTAGAAAATCACATTAGGTGGGGAAGGGAAGAGATTTTGGGTCGAACGATACATACCTGTGACGACTTCCAGCTGGAACACGTTATTAATCTGGGGTCCATGGCGGAAAGCTTGGCCACTTATTCCGGCATTGGACAGGGTTCCACCAACAGTAAGGTGAAGGTAATCAGTCCAAGATTTCGGAGCCAACCCATGTTTCAATGTCTCATGCAGTATGTTTATCCACAGCTCTCCCCCTGAAACTTCCACATACGGCAACCCGACAAGCCCTCGTCTGATGTACTTCACTTGCATTGTTTCTGGTTCTCGCAGGGACTCCATGTTAATGACCAAGCCTTGATGTGCTTGTGCCTGGCCCTGAATTGAATGGCCATGGCCTCTGGCGGCGATTTTGAAGCCAGAGGCAGAGCCCATCTCGGAGACGAGCTTGATGATGAGTGAAATATCAGAGACAGTGTTCGGATTGAGAACTGCGAGTGGAGGAAAATGGTAAATGTTGCCGAAGTCTCTGGCAGCTACCTGTTCAAAAGGATGGCTATATAAGGCGATGGAGCCATCAAGAGGCAGTGTTTGGAGGGAGAAGAAGATCTCAGAGGGAGGAAGTATGAGAGAGTTGTTAACGGAGTAGCACACGGTGGTGGCTTCGTGGAGTGTAAGTGAACTGAGGAGGACGACGAGGATGAAGAGTTGAACAGAAGATGCTGAGAGAGACACCATTTTTTATTTTCGGATGTGAGGAAGGGCTGAGTTGAATGATTTTATGAGAGGCAGAACAGAGGAGGAGGGGGAGAGTGGCAGGAGGAGGGGACAAGCAGAAAGCGTGATAGAACTGAGAAGGGAATTCGAAGGCGAGTGTTTGAGCAGCATGGTCACGCTCAAGGCTCCTTTTATAGACAAAATCTCATGCTTCGTCGGGTCTGTTTCGCAAATTTCTTTTGAAATTATTATAATACTTTTTATTATTAATATAAAATAGTTGACTAATTTAAATTAATTAAAAAAAATTTAAATAGTTATGTGTAATAAATAGATATTGTCTTTCCTAAAATATCATTTATTAATCAAATATAGTTACTAGAACTACTATTATTACAATAACTGCCTTTAAAAAAAAATAGATAGACATAAGAGACAAAATAGATTGAAATCTTATATTTAGAATTAAAATAAAAGTCAAACAAGCTCATATATTAAGTATTAAAGGCAGTACATTAGTCCTAATATTTACATAAAGTTAAAATAAAGGATGAATGTTTTGATGGGATCTAGGGTTAGTCTACGGTGCTTCCTTTTTTTTATATTACTTCTTATCTTTAATATAAGAACTCGTTTAACTCTTATTTTAATCCTAAATATAAGACTCTAATTCACTTTATTTGTCATATTTATCTTTTTTTTTTAAAAAATAGTTTTTGTAATAATAATAGTTATAACCAATATATTTGATTAGTAAGGATATCTTAAAAATGACAACATTTATTTATTACAAATAACTAATTTAACTAATTTTTTAATCTACTCACATTATTCAATTCGTTTTTATATTAACCACCAGATGTGGTATATTTTAAGCAAAGCCTGATCAAGAGTTAGTGGTGTATATAGTAACTTGAGACATGAATCGACGAGAAATTAAAGACAAATGGGGAAATGAGATTTATTGGTGGCAAACATAAAAAGATATTTTAAAAATAAAATTCAAAATCAACAAGTATGCAACCAATGTAGTTAAAGCCGGATCGTAACTGGTTGACTAGAATCATGGTTGGACTGATCTCGATTAAAATAACATTTTTAAAATAATATAATGAAAAAACAAATAACTTCGATAATATTCATCCCTATATTATCATGTATACATGCCCAAATATATCTTGTAATACACGTTCACATCAATCTTATACGTGCATTCTCGCTCAACCTAAATAATACTTCTATGATAGTTATAAGTATAAGATTCATTTTATAATGTAAATTCGGTATAATAACGCAAGTACCTTTGGAGGATCCAAACCTTAGTTTATCAAATTATAAGACATTAGCTTATTCCGCTAGACTAAATCTTGCTAGATAATAAGTAATACTTATTATCTATTACAAATCGTTGAAATTATCAACTAACTTTAAAAAATGGAGAAAAAGCTCAAAACCATGTAGGGATTGGGGGGGGGGGGGAAGAGAGAGGGGAAAGCAGGTTCTAATCGGTTCGCTTTTCCTCCCAATTTTGGCAACCGCTCAAACTGGACCGCAGGCTACATATTGCCAGTCGGTGATCTGGCTGGTTCTAGCAATCATGCATGGAGCTCATTTGTCAAATTTGAAAGTAAGCACGCCTAACTTAACTAATCCATAAATTATAATTTATAAATAGTAATTTGTTAATTAGAAATGTTAAAAATATATTAATAATCATGGCAGCAAACAAGGCTGATGACATAAATATGTAAATGGAAAATCACAAGATAGGGTTTGAACTAGCAAGTTATTAGACCATTCAGAGGAGAAAGTATCGAAAGGGTCATACCATGCGTTAGGTGATTTTATTCAGTTCTCAAAGTTCATCTAGCCAAAAAGGGGGCCAAAAAACATCCGGCCTTGTGTTTTCAAAAAAGAATTAAGTAGTAAATTTATTTCTTCACCCTCTTCATTTATATCCGATAATTACCCTTAATTATTTCAATTTTTTAAAATCCACGAGTTCCCGCGTCACAAAAACGCAGTTTGACGTATAATTTGGAACAGATTATAAATATGTTTTAAATTAGGTCAATCTTCATGCATGCAAATTAGTCTCACTAATTCACTGTTTGATGAAAAATATGGTTGATTATATAAATTTTATATCATATATTGATATTAATTAAACACGCTAAGAAATAAAATTAAGATTGTGCACTGCACTGATGTATAAAGTTGATAATTAAATTACAATATTCGTGAATTATATATGAATGGTATGATTCATTAGAAAATGGTCTTTATCTTTATATTAGTTTTGATTATGATGATAAAATTTTTAAAAGAAACTATATGGAAAGACTTCCTCAAGATTAGCAACCGTATCGATCGCGAATTAGACACTATATACAGGTAGCAGTCTAGAAGATATTAGATGCATAAGTAATGCAAGAAAAGAAAGGTTTGGCTATAGATCCACCGCCTCATTAAGGTAGTGTGATCATCAGATGGGGAGAGCTCAATTTTTTTTTTTTTTAAGTTTTCGATCGAGTTGTAAATTAGGGTTTTTTAAGCACCAGAGGCGTCAATTTCAAAATAATCAATGAATTGACTGAATAGTGGGAAATGATGAGACGCATCCAAAAGATTCAAAACGTGTGGTAAGTAAAATCTTAACCACAATATCCAGTATCCCAGCATAAAACAATTAGCAGCTAGCTAGCAAGTGGTAGAGAGAGAGAGGGGTGGGGATTAATTAAAAGATGATATATGTAATGGGGAGAGAGAAGGAGGTGATTGATTGTAATTGGTGAGCTTGGTATACTTGAGATGAGATAGTATTAGTAGGTAGGGACGCCGCAAATGGGAATGAAATTAGTTGAAGACAATAAGATTGAGGTTATAATAAGGAGCAAATTAAAGATTGAATGGTATGTATCAGTGAGGGCGCATGCACATGGGAAGGATATTGGGTCCTTTAATTTTGGGACCATTTGACCTTTACGATCTCAAGGGGTGCCTTCCTATACCTAGCTATCCCATCCCACTACGCTTTCATCTTTAGAAACTCTTTTATCTCAATCTTTCTGGTCCTTCCGGCCCCTACCGTAAGCAGCCTGCTCTTTCAGTTTAGTGACAACCGAACTCTCCTTCTCGGGTCCCATCCCCCCGAACAACTCTCTCTCTCTCTCTCTCTCTCTCTCTCTCTCTCGCTTACTTTTCTTTAGTTTCACACTCACATTAATATATTATATATTGCATTTCCATTTTACATGGCTCAGACAACATCATGCTGCGGTTTGAACTATTTTTGTTTTGCAACTTGCGTAGAGCTTCTGACTCCTCCCGCGCACGCAGTACGTACAGGTATAAGTGTTGGACGCTAGGATTGAAATAGACACAGATAGGTATATTGAAGAGGGGAAGGAAGTAGGACACATATGCAGATAGATTGAATGGCTGCTTTGGAGCTAAAAAGAGATAATTCTGGTGGGTAAGGAAAATGTGGTGTTTTTGGTCTGAAATGCTGAGCAGTCACAGGGAAGTGACTGACAAAAAAGGTTGGAGAAGAGGGGATCATGAAGGGACGCTGCACGTGATCGTCACGCTGGTGTGGCCATTGTCCTAAGCCTGTGAAGAAGTAGTGGGGAAACCTATACCTACCAGATAGCCGTGAATATATATATATATATATATATATAAAACACATACGTACGTACTGATGAATAGTAACTCACACAACAATACACACTACTCTTCACGTACGCGCAACCCATCTTCCCCACATCACATTCGCCCTACTACTTAAATGGGTATTTTAATAAAATTAAGATGTGATGTCGAGCTCGAGAATCACAGGGTCCAAGTATATTTTTCCTCTGGAAGCTCGCTGGGCCCAACGCAAGTCATCAACTAAAGGGTAGCATTAATTTGTTGCGCAGGAAGGAATTGAAAGCTGAGTGATACCGAACAAAGGTGAACACTGACAGTGAAGAGAAGTGCGTGGCACTTCGAATCTGTTTAGTGGTGTTGGAAGTGTAGGGTCCTCTTGGGAGCTTAGAAACCTCGGCTTTTGTGCCCTTATCAAATAGATCCAGTACTTTGTTCTCTTTCATGATGATTCCAATTTTAATCAATAGTTAAAAATCAAAGAACAAGTGGACTAAAAGCCATCCAGCTACCCCTCGTTTGTGGGTTCAGCTGACGAAGAGGTCAGACACTCTCACCAAAAAGAGGGGGTTCGATCTTAGAAAGTGTCACTTTGTTGTGGCTCCAGTCGCGGCGCTGGGGGAGGCATTTTTGAAGCCAAGGCCTCAGCTCGTAACATGTGGTGATCCCCACGTGGAGCTCTCCCTGTCCCAGTAAAGCTACGGCACTGGATAGGGCTGGGGTCAAGGGTTAGTTGCTCTGTCTTTGGATCGTGGGTGAGCCCGACTCCTTTCTTAAAATTTTGTTTTTTCACCAAAAAAAAAAAAAGAAGCCATCCAGCTTATTTTCCAGTCTTCAGATTAGCTCAGATGCAAACGGGTTCATTACCATGCTTAGATTCTATCGTCTTCTGACTTTGTATCTGTGAGTGTGTACATGTTTCTATTTTACGAATCAAGTGGGTGAATCTTCCCGAGTTTTAGCTTTGCTTGATCAAACAAAACCAAACAATAATTACACTCTTATTTTGAGCCTACTCACGTTGTTGACACCCTCATATAATAATATGCTCTAAACAGACACACAATCTTCTTAATTAAAAGTAATAAATGCATTATCCTAAACAATTTTTAGTTATTCCCAAGCAACTAGATGCATGTATCATCCTACAATCATATAATAAGCTATATATATTACTCATCCGGTCCTAAATATAAGACCCTTATAATAATGGTTTTATATTTAGGACAGGAAAAGTATTGTCTATGGCCATAAGATTTAATAATATATAAAATACGTACATGATTATAAATTGCGGTATGATTAAATATTGCATATCTTATTAGTAAGTAATGTAATGCAAAAAATAAAATTTTTAATTTTTCGTATGAACGCACACACATATATATTTAATATGTTATTGGGATGCCTGAAAAGCTGCAAAAGCATGCAGGATAAACAAACAGAAGTTTCAAGAAGATAAGGGAAGGCTCTATTAATTAAGAAACATAGTGATGAATTAGTCATGTCTTTTGATTCCTAAAACCCAAATTAAACCACCTGGGCAAATCCTGGCCGAGAACATACACGTATTGCTTTATTGCACATATATGAGCCTCTAACAATGCAAATTATACAAGGAACCATTGAAAGTTGTTGCCACTATTCCCTACTTTGATGAGCAAAACATGTGCCCTGCTTGAAAATGAGGAGGTAGGAGCGTTTCCATTTAATTTGCATTCTGCCCCTTTCAGCTTATCGTGTTTTGTCTTAACTTTATTTAACATTCACTTGTTTAAGTTATTGATGCCAATGATAGCTTCTTTTTCCACTGGAGAAAATTATTCATTTCTTGTCCTCTTACGGCACACATTCCTACATATAATATATATGTCTATATGTTCTTCACAATTGCAATTTGCAAAGGAGCTATAATTGGATTTTTTTGTACGGTACTTTGTGAGCATGGTGGCTTATATTTTATAGTTTCTCCTCCTCCAAATACTTTTATGTTTATCAGTAATCCTCTCTGGTTTAATGGCCGGGAAACTATGGGCAATATTGCTGTCTCTCCCCAAAAAAATCATAAAAGGATGATGATTGATTACTAACTATACACTATTTATAGTCTCAACCCTTTTTATATTATTTATTTTTCTCAGGCCAGTGCCACAATTAATCATGAAGTATATTTAATTTTGCCGAAGAAAAAGTGAAATTTTGGTGGTCACCAACAAAATTAACGATTGTGCCCGACCAAAAAATTATCTTATAATAAACCTCATTTTGTTTTGCTGCCCAACCAGGGAGGAACAAGATAAAATCTTTCCAGGGAGCATCATTTGGTCTCGAAGTCCTAAACTTGATCAAATATTTTATGAAATTCGTAGCCAACCATTGAACATTAATTTAATCAAGCACTGACCTTTTCCTCTCCCACACAAGAAACTAGCAACAATCAGACATAAAAAGAACAAGTTAGGCCGGGGAAATTACAAGTTGCTAACCATTTTTCAAAGCATAAATGGTCCGCTTGCTGGATTAAAATAATACTTAGTATATAGTAAGGTATAATTGAGAGATCAACATCAAATTAGAAGGGGACAAGTATATTCACTTGCAAGAAAATTTGATGCGTGGGACACTTTTTTCCAATTAAGGTATGAGAAGAATTGTAGACAGCCAATGACTGGATGGCAAGTGTGTGTGACGAAAGAAGAAATATATATGCACCATAAGTATATTGCAGTCCTCGTCATCATCATTAAAACAAAACATATATCCTGTGGCAAAGGGATTGAAGGACAAAGGCCAAACTTAGGGGAGGCTATACGAGTAGCTAGTGTACATATTCTTATCATCATGTTCCCTCTGTTAAATTCCACTCTCATCCATCAAGTCTCATCAGGGTCTTTCACAGTCTGCTTCATTTTTGTGGCATGGTACAGAAAATTCAAAAGGACGGGAAAATTAGTATCCTTTTTTACTGCATGCACAGCACAGATCGACACTAGCTAGGCAAGCCAAAAAGAAAGAAATGAAAAGAGAGAAGAATGAGAGGCATCATCAGAGAGAGTGCCAGCTAGCTTTATCTTCCACTAGCTGTACTAGCTTATATCACAGAGAAGTAGAGGTTATGTTTTAACCATAAATAACGGGTCAAGGACAAGGCTAGCTAGTTTTCTATAGCTAGGATATTTGAACACTGCACATAACGTGGGTTCTTTGATTTGTTAGCGCTTTACCTAAAGTAGAGCCATGTTGATTCTATCCGGAAGAACCCAAAAAAAAAAAAGGGTAGAATATAATAAGTTGAGTGGCCGATTAAGAAGCACTCCATTTATTCTTAAACAAGTCTATGTAAACGTATCAGTCTATAACACACACACATATATATCACGGTTAATAGATGATATTTTTGCAACCAATTAAGAAGATAAATATAAAAGCCGTTGGGTAAAATATTTAAGGAGATAATGATGCACAAAACACACGTACCCATACGTATATCAAATTTCGAAATAACTCAATTAAAATGTACACTTTAAATAAATTTCATGCCAGATTGTCAGAAAATGTTGTGAACGTCTTTCATCAATCATTACTCAGCCTTTTTTCCCAGGAAATAAACTGATCGTGAAAATCAGTTTTGTTTACTTTGCAGTATAGTATTAATTTTGAAAGCAAGGTCGTTCTTCATACATTATTTGTGCAACTGACGATGTTAGTATTATAGTATATATGGTTGGTAGAAGTTCATAATACATGCACATTATTTATCTATTTATTTATTTAACAAAGGGAGGCCATTAACGCTTATTACTATCTCATCATTATCGGGAACACTACAAAGCGGTTAACATCATCATTAGTTGACTAATAATAAGCATGTCCATTTGCATTGTTTAATTCTATATATGTCTTCAGATATATTAAAAATTTTAAACGGGGGAGCATTCATTATTTAATCCAACTAACTCGCAGAATGGATCACTCTAATCCTGCATGATATATCCAACCAAAAACCGAGCTAAGTGTGAGAATTAAGAAATACGATCAATATAATGATATATAAATATAAACTTTTACCATGAATTTCTAAGTAATGACAAAAATTCAGCAACGGGTCAATTTTGAACAAATTAAACCACCACTACAGAAACTTGCGAGTTTTGATAGCTTTCCTTTGTGTCAGCAAACAAAAATCAGTACTGCGTACAGTGACTCCTTTTGACAAATGGTGTAGGGTTTTTGAAAGTTTATTGCATATAGTGGAGATTCAATTTATCCTTCCACAAAAATAAATAATTAAATAATAAATATTCTCTGGTCAATGGCTAATTAATTTAAGTGGAACAAGTTAATTGTCATCTCCAAATGATAACCCCATACACTATATAATCGATCATTTCCTTTTGGAAAGTCTTTTATGCTTTGTGTGTGAGATGAACTTTTAACAATACATAGTGGTCACACGTGGGGTGATAGAAAATGATGGTGGAGATAGCGGAGAAGCAGGGAACGGATGGGGCTGATTTAACTTGCTTCCATCTTTCTAAGGATATAACATAGCATGTGAATTATAGAGCTCACACATTTAGTGTATTAGTATGTTCTTTTCACACACACCGTCCTTTGACGATGATCATGTGCAATCACGCTTCTACCGTACTAGAATAATGCCTTTTGGAAATTTGTTATTGACCTTATATATTTAGCTAGGTCTCTTCTGGATCTGGTTCACCATATCTTAGCCAGTTGGGGGGGGGGGTTCTCTGCAACATGCATTTCATTTTCTCTTGCAATTAACTCTCACAGACCAGTGGGGCGAAAGCAACGTCAACTTGATTATATCAGACTAAATCTATCAGACGTCTTACTTTCCACCAACCAATATAATTCTAGTAGCATTTGCTTGGCAAATATAGCTCGTTAGTAGGGGATGCATGAGCAGACAATATATTTTTGTGGATTATTGATTCCACTATAGATGAAGCAGAAGCAAGAGAAGAGAAAGAAGAATGGGTCGACCAAAATGTCAAGCAAAAGTACTTTTTTTTTTTGTTGAAATAATGATTCTAGATGACTGGAGCCATTAAGTTGCTGAACCCAAACCAAACTGTCTCCCTCTGAGAAAAATGTACCGATGCAGATTCTGAGAAATTTTGTTGGATGTTGAAATCACAATGAGTTGCCACATCAGTTGGATAGTGTAGGCATGTGCTATGGCTATAGGGAGAAATCAAGTTGGTTAGGTAACAGACCCCATGACTTACGAGTTGAAAAGAGTTACGAGAGATTTGAAAAACTTGAAAGTTACAAGCACAGACGCCCACAGGAGGGGGCCATGGGCGCCATCACGCTTAAATGGGCGAAAACTCCTGTCCAGAGACTGATATAATGAATGCTAAAGATGGTCCTTTTGGACCCCCAAAACACAGATACTGTGACAGCGAAATATTAAAGTGTGATCTTAGAACTACCATTTGAACATTAATGCTCTTCACACATATATATGACCAAAAAAAATGCTTATATATCTGCTCTCGAGTACGCTTGCCTGCCAAAAAGCTTAGGGTTTGATCTCTCTCTTTCAATCACTTTCACCATAGCTGTATATATAGTGATGATGCCTCAACTCACTCCTCCCTGTATTAATCACGTACTTGATAGCGACCTCCATACCATTCCCCGTCTAACTCCAATGTCCCCACTTACGAACCGCATCAATCCAACACGATAGTCATAGCTTTTCAACCGTAATTTACAGAATATGAGGTAAATATGTGAAATAATTTTTGTTTCAATTTATGTAAAACATATTTATAAGTGATTTTAATTGTGATGTCAAGTAGGATCATATATATTTACTAAATAATTATTCTGATTTAATTCTACCACAGGAATTTGCAACATCCACCGTCTCTGTCTCTCTACTTAGATCAGACTAATGTATGTTTGTCTTTTATTTAATTTCTCTGGCTATAACTGTCCATGGGATTTTATATTATTTCTTTGTCACTTGTATACCCTGGGAAGTGTGCGTCTAGATATATATAAACTTTTGTAAAGGAAGTTTTTCGTCAGTGAGCTTGAGGACAATATATATATATGTATATATATTTGGAAGCAATACATATATGACAATGGCTAGCTTCTTTCATATCAGACATGCACAAGCTAAGTCCCCTCACTGAATGAGTCTAAACTCCAGAGAGCGAGCCACGTTTCAAGAGTATATAATGTATCACAACTGAATGAACTGATAAATGCGGCTTGAAAGCAACATTTCCATGGAGGTGAGATTTAGAGAATTTCTCCTTTTTGGAGCCATAAATTGACTAGTTTCAGTCATCAAATAAATTACATTCACAAGTTTGGTCAGACTTATCAGACAAGTGTTACTATTTGGCTTTCTGTTGTGAATTAATCAATGCAAGTTCACCAGAATTTCTTTCGCCAGATGTTAGCAATATAGTTGATTATGGCAATGGAATATTACGAGTCTCATTAGTTTCAGATATTCTTGCATACACCAGCTTGTAGTGCCGATTTAGGCAAGATCTTATTTTTGCTCGACAAAGGTGGTCTAAATTTAAATTTTTATACTTAAATGAAGTTTCATCAATCATTAAAAATATCAGGATACACTGCCGACATAATTTAGATTCTGTCTAGCCCGCATGTAAGTAATTTGAACTAGTCTAACTTCAACCGTACGAAAGAATTCCATCATTGATTAGAAGATGTTTCAAAATGAGAGAGAAATTGTGCTTGCTTTTTTCAAAAAGTTGGGGAAGAAAATGGAGAAGATAAGGTTTAATTTCTATATTTGCTTGTGTCCACAAGACTCATATCACAAAGATGCTGGGGGTAAATATGAACATGTAGCTTGACAGCCACTCTAGACTTCAGTTATAGTTAGGCTCCATCGTGAGATTCCCTTTTAGAACTCAGCATGGTTATGTGTCATTTGAATCTTTCCCTTCAATTATGTGTTGTTTGAGTTTAATTTGTCCTTTTTTTACGCAATATATCATCATTAGAGTGCTTTAATGTTTAGTAGCATAATAAGTTTTGGGAAAAATAATTATTCATTAATCTTTTTATTTCAAAAGCGTCCTGCATTAATTGTCAGTTAATTAAGAGTTGATGTTCTATGAAGGGTACTTTTGAAAATTCGTTTTTTAAAAAATTAATATTTCTAACTGTATTTAAAAAAAATTTCTTGGTCTTCATAATTTGTTCCAAAACATCCTATAAATTAAAACAGAGGGAATGCATGATTAAACATTATAACGTAAAAGAATCTTCCAATAAAATCAGAAAAGGTTAGTAAAACTCTATGTGAATAAAAGTTTCAGAATTAATTAAGATGCAGAAAATATTGATAGAGTTTTAAGATATTGTTATTTAGTTTTCAATGATATAAAAATAAAAAAAATATGCCTTTACAATTCAACATCTGACTAAGCAAAAGATCACAGCTGAAGATAAAGATGAGTAATGAAGTGAGGGTACAATAAGAGTCGTGAAGGGAATGATGGAATGAGCTTTCCAGGAAAAGGAATGCAACACTAAAACTGGATATTAAATCTATGGATTCATATGCTTAATTGCGCACTTGGGGCAGTGCCGAGCATGACAAGACTTTGAAAAAGAGTAGAGAAAGAAGACTCCAAAACCTGCAGAAAGAAATTAATAAAACCTTCCTCTGCAATAACATGTCAATATTTTTTTGGTATAATTCAATGAATTCTTAATGTATTTTGGATTTAAAACTAATGTCTATGAGAAGTATCCCAACAGTGTGTTCCTCTAAATTTAAATCTGTATTTTTCTCTTCAAGGGATAATACCTTAAAAGAAAGAGAGAATAAATCCAAAGCTTAATTGTTTGAGTGGGCTATGGACGATGATATATCGAAGAGATAATGGCTTTTGAAAAGTCTTGTGCTGCAAAAATTGCTGTCATTCCATGAGCCCCCTCACAACCTAATCTGATCTGACCAAGTCTAAGCATGACAAGACCTACTCCTTGTATGTGTTTCACAAGGCGGGGCCACTCCAATTCCCCAGCGCTACAGTATTAATCAACACTCTCCATTACTAGTTTCTAATCTTCTAATTTTGACTAAAACCAACTACACTCGTTTTTAATAAATTGACATCCTGTAAGTCTATATCGAGACTTTATCTTACCCAAGAATTAATCAAGTGCAAGGAATAAATGACCATTAATTCTTGAGGAAAAAATCTAATCGAACAAGTACATGTCAAATCACACACACTTGTTCCAACTAATTCATACATACCAATAAAATTAGTTTAAAATATTAAATTTGTCATAAAATTAAAGTGATCAATTATTTTCAATATTACCCTCATTAAGTACATTAAATTTTAGTGTTATGTCAATTTATATTCTCTCATTATCTAAGACCCTTGAAATATGGGCATAAATGAATAAAAGCATTATCAAATTGAAACTATCAAAGCTTTTTTCTTCTGGAAGGATTTCTATGACAAGGACAAGGATGAGAGGTGTACTGTATATGGGTACGTTATTCATAGTCTAGTGGTACCAAAACAGAAATAGCATTAATTAATCAAACAGACGTAAATACGTGGCTAAAATGGGAGTTAAGTGAACATGGACCCGTCGCTGGGGCAAGCCTTGAGCACATGAAGGAGATGGTTCTTCACACTCAACAACGTGGGATCCCCATCATCAACTTTTATTTTCATCCCAAAAAAGACGAGTTAGGCATACCAGCTTTAAGTTGTGTCATTTCAAAGCACGACACCTTAGAAACAATTCTTGACGTTGAGGGCAGCAGCAATATCTATCTTTCCCACCTTTAAAGGTCCTGCTTTTGTGACCAACCCAGCTCACTCTCACTCATCAGAGGCCTTGTTCAATACATATATGTATATTACACAACTATATATACTTACGTCCTTCACTGGGACTGTGGATATTTCATTTCTTTACTCAACACAACTCCTCATGATCATCCCCACTAAGTTTAAATTAATAATAGTTTTTTCAGACTTGTATTGGATGATGTCTTGATGATGGTGGATTTCTAACTAACTGATATTATTTCTGATCCAGGCCCCTAGAGAACATCAATAATTCACCTGACATTCATAATATATGTGGAGGGTAGAAATATTGTTCCTTTCAACACGCCCATGAATGGTTCTGGACTTTTATTTGCAGTTGAAGTCAAAACGATCCATATTTGTGCTCCTAATAATTATCAGCACCCGTATGTGACATTGTCAGAATTTATATGTAGGATAATATTTACCAATGTCTTAGTGAAAGTAATAATTATAAAAAAGGAAGCTTCGCGCAATAAGTCTTATATAACATCAAGATATTCGAAAGATTTTAAATATCTTTGAAATGAAAATGACAAGGAAAAAGTAATACGGGTGATCTGAATGAGTCTATCTTAATAACATGTAGGGGATAAGAAAATAAAAAATTGTTTTAATTGAGCAAAGCTCTTTGCCTTTACCAGGCATAACAAAGACATATACTACCCGTAGATTTTCCCACTCCCTTTCCATGTCTTACTGTTTTTTCTTTTTTCCGGTTGCGAAAGAGCCTTTAACTATCCAACACCATCAACCCGTCCTTATCCTTTTCAAACTGTCTTGGACCATTATCTTCCATGCTTAGTTTGTAGACTTTTATGAACGCATTTTCCATTTGGCGTTTGACTCGGGATGATACGTGCAATTTTCGTGTTCGCATCGTATGCTTGTCGACGACTTTCAGATATCAAGTAATTTCCACGTTATATTCTTGGAACGACGACAATCAAAATTCAAAATAGCCGTGTTTGGGCTTTGAAGGAAATCTTTCATGTGTATGTTAGATCGTGCTGCTTCTAATATCCCATCTTCGATCTGAGGTTATTTTCTGGTGTCACTTAGTTTACTAATGCCAAGTAAAACTTTTAAACTAGGTATTACCCCCCCCCCAAAAAAAAGAAAAGAAAAATACCCAAGCCGTCGAAGTTTCTATCAACTTGATTGATTGATTGATAGTCAAGGCGCCAAGTAATGTAACGACTCTTCTTTTATTCTCCTAAAATATATTAGTTTATTCAAATTTTAACATAAAAATTAAATTGAGCCAGTAAAAATTGTGATGGCAAGGTTCGTGAATCCCTGGCCGCAGGAAAAGACAGTCAATGTGGTTCAAACTTCAAAGTCCTCGTCGCTTTGACTCAGAGGCGAGGTATTAAACTTGGGTGGGTATTCTGCAGTTCAGCTCATAGAGGCATAGGGGAAGACTCGCTTATTCAAACACGTCCATGAATTTACAGCAAAATACTATGAATTATCAAGTGTCAATTCAATATCAATAGCATTTAGTTCCATCAGATGCATGTGCGATTTGGGGACAACTCGCCTTACCGCAATAATAGTTGCAACCTCTTACTAACAATATAGAAAGTCAAATTCTATTGCTTTAGCTGATTTATTAGATTAATTTAAAAGTCTTTTTCCAAATTACACTCCATAGTTCATATATAGATCTAACTAAAATTCAAGTTTACTTTTTTGGATTTAAAAATTAAATATCACTTTCTCTCTCTTCATTTAGAGGGGGAAAAAGATGTATTCCTGTAATGCAGATAATCTGCTCTGCAAAGAAGCTAATCATGATTCAGATCAAGTTTTCCTCTGCCCAGGCTGAGGTTCTGGCATTGAGTTGCTCCGTAAACGAAAACCTCTAAAATCTCACAATCAATTGAAGACAACTCCAACAAATGGATCAAGCAGAAAGTCAAAAACCAAGGCAACGTCAAGATGAAGATTCTGGGTAAGTAATGAAGCCAGAAGATCCATTCACTCGGTTTTGTCGTGCTTCCCACGCAAAACATTCAACAGTCAATTTCTGCAGCTGGCCTTGGCAGCCAAACAACAGTTTCCACAGCCACAAAGACCGGCACGCTTGGAGAATATTACACTCCATCAGAGAGATCCTTAAGGGAATGACTATAAAGGACAACGTCTGGATAATGTAATCAAAATTTCTAGTGAGCAATAGATCCCATGACTCGCCATCAACACGACAACACCCTCACCTGACTTACATTGGTAGCCAAAAGGACATTAAGCTTATTGTGCTCTTTAAAGAGTACTTAGAGTATTTAGTGAACGATGGTTCACTTAGGTATCGTAAACTCTGGCACTCTATTTTGGATGCTACCAATTACTCTGCCATAGAGAAAGAGGGGGAGGCTCTGTGAAAATAGCTGACGCAGAGGCTTGTTGGCCTTTGGCTGGAGTGCAGCGACGTCCCCTGCTAATGCAAGAGCTCATAATACAAACTTGGTTCAGCATGTGAAGGGAGGGACTCGTTAGAGGCCGGGCAAACCCATTGAAACTTATATCTTCTCCAAGATTGATGAAAAATCAGAAGAACCCTGAGTATCAGATACTTTGGGTATTCTTGCTACCAGGAAACATCATAAATAACTAGATCAACCTGAATTATAAGAACTGAAGGGGTGAGGCGTAGCTTATATCTTGGAAGCGTGCATTCAGAGGCAAAAAGTAGTCTTGATGCAGAAGCTTTTTTAAATCTTCAGTATTGAAATGACCAAGTGGTGAAGGTTTTACTGAAGCAAACCAAGTCCAATCTCATGAGTCAACAGCTTTATGTCCAACCCACACCAGAGAGTTACATTTTTTCCTTTTTAATTTCAACATATGCAATTGTGATGATTGAATCTCAGTATGCAATGACAACTTTAAAAAAAAAAAAAAAAGGATTATGTTCCATGTCATTCACGTTGCTCCATCAATCTAATGCAACAGTGAATTATTCATGCTAACTTATTCAATAAATTTCCATCATTCTGTTCCTATGATCTTGTATGGTTTCTAAGATCCAACATTTGTTCATCAATTCATGTTTTACTTTCTAGAATTCCTAACTCTCAAAGGTTAAATGCCTAATGGCCAACAACACTAACTCTCAAACAGCTTGGCATCCCTTCTATCTAAAACCAGCATTCACATGAGTTGATCATTCGTTATGCATAAACTTGACGGCAGCAAAGTAACTTCAAAGAAAGTTTCATTCATTGAGGATACAAGCAATATTTATGATTTATCTCCCACAATAGAGTCAAACTCTACTTGATCTTCTTTTCTTCTTTCACTTCTAAGAAAGGTTGGACTCCAGTGAAATTTGGTAAAATTGAGTGGTGAAAATTTCAGCCCTCACAAGATCTCGGGAATTTATACCATGTGTCTTTTATGCTGTTGCCACACCTTTCTCATTGTGGTGATATTGATACAAGGCCAACGGCTAAGCGCCGTTGCTTGCACATGAATAATCAGAGTCAAACAGAAAATGCCTGCATCCGACTATCACACTCTTAATTACAAGGTCTAAACTATGAGCTAACAGACAAAAGCCGTGAAGTAGTAGTCACTGTTTTGAGGATCAACACTCAGAAAACCAATTTCCAAAATTTAGCAAAGTGTACACCTTACAAATATAGAAAAATCAGAGATTAACGAATTCACAGACTGTATATTTGCCAATAATATGGACGAAAATATATATCCATATAATCCATATCCTTCGAAGAAAGGCTTATCTAAATATTTAATCTCCAGATACATATTCAAACTTTTAATTCCGATTTCAGACACATGAATGCATCTCAGACCAAATGAATTCAACAATGGAAGTAATTTCTCTCAGGTGAGCAATGAAGGAAAAATTCAAAAGCGAAGTAAGAAAACAGATGCGCACTCGTTGAGAAAGATGAGTCGGAAATGGGCGCCTCTGCAGCTGTAGGTTGTTATTAATGGCGGAGAAGCAGCTGTTGTAAAAGGCGGGGAAGCCTAGGAGCCTAGAGATAGGCACCGACATTGCGCAATCTTCGCTGATTCTGACTGACAAAATTCTTCAAGTTAAAAATCTGAAAATAATATACCTCTTTAATACTTCTTCCGCTAATACAAGATTTTATCTGATTTTTATTTTAGTCTTAAATAAGTAAATATAAGACTCTGATTTACTTTGTCTTTCATATTTATAAAATTTTTTCAAAATAATCCTTCTAATAATAGTAATTCTAGATAACAAACTTGATTAGTAAGGATATTTTAGAAAAAACAACATCTATTCATTACAAATAACTAACTTAACTAAGTTCTTTAATCTCTCCAAATTAGTCAATTGGGTCTTATAATTAGAATCAGAGGTAGTATTATCTTAATATAAAAGTTAGTTAATTAATTTTTAGAGGTTAAAAATTAGTTTAAATTAATTATCTAGAATAAATATGTGCTGTCTCTCTTAAAATATTTTTATTAATTAAGTGTATTGGTTAGAACTATGATTATTGCAAAGACTATTTAAAAAAAAATAAAAAAATAAATTGAGATTTTATGTATCTATGTGTAAATTTTCTTTTAAAAATTATATTTTGTAAGTCATATAAATAGTAAGAACAATTTTTAATTTCACATGAAATATGAAGCCACAGTTTGGTTGACTCAGTCATATTTAAGTCTATCTCTGCTGGCCAAAAAATATTTGATACCGTAATTTATAATGGGCACACAAAGAGCACTTGATGTGCATGTGAAACCAAGGATTCAGCAGCATGTCTCGGATGCAAAAGACGAGGTTCAAACATAAAATAGACCAAACGAGTTTGTCCTTCACTCTTCTAATACTACCTGTCCTTAATATAAGATCTTATTTAATTTTTATTTTAATCTTAAATATAAGATCCCAATCTACTTCGTCTATAATATTTATACATTTTTTCCTAAAGTGGTCTTTCTAATAATGGTAGTTTTAGTTAATATACTTGATTAGTAAGGATATTTTAAAAAAGACGACATATATTTATTATAAATAACTAATTTAACTAATTTTCTTAATCTTCTCAGATTACTCAACTAGTTTTTATAAAAGCAGTAGCAGTACATCGCAATTACATGCATCAGTTTCAACAACTTCTAACGATAATAGTGGAGGTTGACATTTTGACATCTCTGGTGAGAAACTTCATTTTCTTCATTGGCGCTCGTCGTTGCGTCATGACAAGAACTCCTGAAAGTTCCGCCTTCACTCCGAGAATCTGTCCATAAATCCTGTTCTTTGTCTCGGAGTGCTCATAGACCTTGCCTTTCCTCTCACAGATTCTGTCACACCCAAGAGTGTTGGGAAAATTGGAGAATTTGGCATGGAACTGCCATCTACAACTGAACTTTTCTTCAGAAAAGAAAATGATTTCCTTGGGAATGAAAGCTGTGAAGTGACTGAAGTCAAGTCGTCTTCTTGCAGATGTTCTCCTATTTTCACATTCTTCTCTTCAACTTGTGTTGCATCACGCCATTCCCTAGCAATCAAATTTGAAGGAATTGTTGTTTCATAAATCACATCTCCATTACATTTTTCTCTGTGCAGCCATTGTCCTAGAGTACGGCAGCTCTCTCCTCTAAATTCCTTATAGGGAACAGATTCAACCCCCATGTGGCAAAATTTTCTCTCCTAAAGAAAATTGCATGGCAATTCTTAGATGCATATAGCATGTGACTAAATTATCACAAGAGTTTTACTAAGATAGAAAGTATATCAGATGAGGTTACCCGTTGTGAGAAAGAGTACTGCTTCATGCGTTCTCTTTTAATAATAGCCTCTTGCTTTCTCAACCATATAGCTTCAATGTCTTCTTTTGAGTGCAAGCTGCAGTCCCAAGTTCTTTGACTATGGCATTCAAGCTGTAACTAAATTCTTGAAAGAATTAGCAAGAGGAATTGTACAGCATCAACGCAGATTTGATCTACCGGCTTACAATACAATTCAGCAGGGTCAGGGAAATAACTATAATTACAGTTGAACTACTGAAACAGAGGAAATCCTTAGAAAGCAGTATGTCATTTGTTTATTGACACTATTCCCACTTTGGAAAATGGAATACTAATGCAACGTTTGTTACACAGAAAAAGATCTTTCTCAAAAGGAAGTAATAAATGCAACAATCTCATTTACTTTCTAGAAAACACTTTTTCATGTACCAAACATTGCCTAAAAATTATTCTGGCATGTTGATGTTAATATTGTATAGTTGTATACTAACCTTCATTTCCGTATCTTCCAACTTCTTTTTCTGCTTTGGAAGCTGCTTACTTTTAGCATCTTTGCTAATTCTATCTGCAGCATGACTACTGCTTTCCTGGATTCCTACCTGCTTTTTTCTGTTGGAACGCAAACCCATTTGACGCCTCACAGCTCGACCACGAACTATAGCTTGCAATCTGATAATTCCTTTCAGTGCTCTAAATGCTTTCCTGGCCTATTTCATTATCAGTTAAGAGTTCAACTGAATTCATGTCCACAGTTTACTTAATTTCACCCATACAATCAACTATAGTATGACTGAATAGATTTGCGAACAAGGGAGCTGACTCCCTAATACAAAATCAGGAACAACCACAAAATCCAGACTATGACAGTAATTATTATCCGATTGAAAAAGAAATCTGCTTGCAAATTTTTAATCAATTCTGCTCTAACAATGGATAGATGCGCCTAATGTTTTGTAGCTGCCATTCATTCATTAAATTCTAATTGCACGAATGAACATTTCTCGTTACTGAAGTAAAATCAAAAGAAGTTTCGTTCTGACTTGAAATTTTAACCACTATCTTTTGCTGGCTTATTTCATCTTTAAAGTGTAAACCTATTCAACCTAGACATATGGTAAAATTCATTAATAAGTTCTGAGGAAGCTCACCAGATGTCCACGGTATGCACTTTGAATTTTACTAGCGGCCAAGTTTCGGTTTCCCTTGGAGAGATATGAGTAGGAGCGAGAAGCACCTGTGAGCCTGACAACTTCGGCAGCAGCATGAGCAGCAGCAACTGCAGCCTCAGCAGCTGCTGCTGTTGCAACAGCCACTGTCATTGCATGCTTTCTCTGTTCTTCTCTTGCTTCACGTAGTGTTCTGATTGGTTCTGTAAGCGCCGCATGCTGTTTCTGCTTGACCCCCCCAAGACCACAACTCCATCTCCTTAAATTCTGAGATCACAGATAAAAGAGATATCAATCAAAATTGGCAATGTTAAGTAATGCCATTCTGTATGTAAGCGTTCCAGGAGACCTCTTACTTTGGGCTTTGCTTCGCAAGTTGATAGCTTTTTGCTACATCCAAACAAGCAGTTCCACTTTGCCATGAAGAATTATGACATCTTATGAACCAAATACTCCAAACAGCATTCTCTCCTACTCACGCATGTTTTAGAGTTTAGACAGAGGAGAAAAGGCCAGCTGTAGAATTTGTAGACGGCAATATGTACATGATCAATGATTTCGTTGAGTAATTAAAATGCCTCAACAATCTCTACTCTACTCTACTCTATTTGCTCCTCCTGCTGTTCATTTGTCAACACGAACTGTGTGTGCAAGCAGTGACAAACTTTATTAGTACGGTCATTTAATGACCTATCAGTACACAGGAATAAATTCTAAACAGCAGAGGCACTGAATCAAACACAAAAAGTGCACCACAGAAAAGAGTATATTTCAACAAGCATGAAGATGTCAATAAACTCAGAAAAAAGAAAACAGACCATTCCGCTAGACTAACCTTTTCCAAGGCCGGCGAACATCAATGAACTATACCGCGTAGAATGCCTGAAAAACAGCAGGCTTGGTTAACCCAAGGGGAGAATGGGCATAAATTGACAGAAACCCACTCAAACATTTACTCTATGAAATACCAAGCACCCCAACTTTTTGTACTAGACATTGATGACCATTTCTCCAAGAGGGTTTCTTCTTTATGTCATCAAAACTGGCTTTTTCATGAAATCATGTTTTTTTCACTTTTGAGTACCATTGAAAAGGTCCTCATAAAAGGGAATATGGAAGGAAGAAATGCATAGGGAAAAGGCATAGCAATGAATACTGTAATGTGATGTGGAAAATGCTGTTAGCCTCCCTTTCATGACTGGGGATTTAAAAGCAAGTTAATTCAACTTCATGGGGTCCCTCTTGTCCTATCTTCTTCCATATGTCAATTTTTGCAACCGCTACGGTCCATTGCAAATGTCTGCTTTCGTCAAACTTGCGTGCCCTTTTTTATTTTCGCCTTCCTTCCCTCCGGAAGGGAAGTGAGCCATTCATCATAATCATTTTGAATCTGGTCTGCGGTCAATGCAAAAGCACTTTAGATAGTCCCCTGATTAAAAGCAAACCTAACACTACTTTTGAACTTGGGTGGATCAATTTCCTAGAAACTTTTTGAATGTTTGCGATGAGTTAGTTGAAGGGATTTAGTTATTTAAACGGGCCTAAATAGAATTGTTCTGATTAAATCTGAGTTGCCGAGCTATTATAACTTATTTCGTGCACTAAAAAATTAAGTGAAAAATTCATCTTATGTTCTCAATTGAAATTCATGCTCGCGTCCCTTTGTGAAGACAAACCCATTAAAATATGTCAATCTATTTATGGACTGTTCCGTAGGTTCAGGGACATGCTTCTTGTTCCTCTATACAAACTACATGATTCTTTCGTTATGGATTTGTGGATAAGGGCTTAAATTCCCATGTGAATCTTGGATAAAAACTAGAATTGCAACTGAGAGCCCAACGAAGACAGCGATGGATTTACCTCAAATAATGCTTGCCATAGGGTCGGCAACTCAATAAATACTCGAACCACCAAAGCATCCACATGATTTAACTTGTAAACCGTTCATCGAATATCTGATTTTGCTGCTGAAGAACTCGAATAATTTACTTTTCTGAAATGCGATGAAGATTATATGTTTAGTTTGATTTTCCAACAAGACAATGAACATTGGAATTCAATTTTTACATATTTACTCTGGCCCTAGTTCTTTCTAGGGTAATTGATGTGAGCACGTTTTCTGACCTCTCTTTAGAAGCGGTAATATTTCTGGCTTCTAGAGTGGTCCATCAACATGGGAGAGGGTAAGGTGGCTCTTTCGCTGTTTAGTGTCCAAGGAAAGTCACGAGGCACTGAATTCCATAAGTAAGTTCGATTTTTTAGTCTGGTCTCTCGGTTTTTTCTCCCTCTCTTTTTTTGTTTGTTCGCTAATAAGGGAAAAAATGACTTTCTTTCTGCTTCAACAATGACCCAACATTAACAAGTATTCCTTCTGTACTAAATATAAAATCTATTTTATAGTATAGTTTATATTATAAAATAGATCTTATATTTAAATGGATTACGAGCAATGGCAGGAAAAATTGCTTTATGCAGAATTGCAGATCAACCTATGAGCAGTGTTTCTCTGTAGGGGGACAGTTTGATTTGGTCAGAATTATCTGAAAGCATCCCCTTTTTAATGCAATTGCACACTTTTTCTAATCCACAGTTCTCAAATATGGTGATTGCTGACTTGATATGTGGGCTATTTTCCTGGCAAAGTTCATTAAAACTCCCTGAAATTAGATCGTCAACTAATTAAAGATTATTAGTCTAGTGACCAGTCAAATGGAGCATCATCATGGTTTCCAACCACACACATGCCCATGGTATGCCCCTGTTTCTCGTTGGAGACGTCGTCTAATCCCAATAACAGCTTGCATTTTTAGTCATTATACTGTTAACCGTAATGACGTCCCCAGGATGTATCATGAAGTCTGTAAACAGCACAAAAAATTAACTTCATGAGCATTTGGTACAGAAGAATTTTGAAAGTGATAATTTAACATTACTGTGGTGCTAATGTGTTATCTCAGAGCCAATGAAACCCCTCACATATTGTTCGGAAATTGAGAAACGGAGTTGCTAGGGCATCATCACCTGGATTTTCATCCTGGAACACTTGATTCATGACTCTGGTGGAGTTCATGTCCTGAGGTGGGCTCCAATCGGTGGACGCAGCCTCGTCACACCAGTTGCTGCTCTCTGGAGATACCTCTCCGGCGTCGAATCAGACCGCAATCCGACGTTTCGCGGTGTTGGGTACTGATCAGCTGATCCTACGGTGAACAACAGAGAGAGAAACAACAGGAGGAAATGCGTCCATTGGCTCTGACAGGTGTCCATAACCCCACAACAACGGGAATGCAGAAGCAGAGTAGACGACGGAAACTTGCATTTGCACACCCATGCATTAAATGTGTAGATTAGCGCTCGGTAAAATTGACTCTAATCCAATTGATTTTTATAATTAAATTAGAGTGAAAGTCAATTATTGTAATGTGATTATATCTGGATAGGTGTTTATAAAAAATCAGTTAAAAAAGTTAAAAGTTGTTTAGATGATTAATAGAAAAGTTAATTTAATTGTAAAATGATTGAAAAATATACGAATTTTACTAAATAGTAATAATATTTGAAATTTATATTTTAATGTGATAATAATTTTAAAAAATACATAAAATTATTATGATAAGATATAAATAGTTTGTTTGTGAAATTATATAATAAAAATATCTGTTACGGAGAAAAATTTGAAAAAAACATTGCAGATAATTAATTAAATATACATAATAGAAAAACATGAATATAAATTAAAATTTATTTGGTCTTTAATTAAAGTAAACAAAATCACATAACTAATTAGATCAAAAGTTTTACACAATTTTTTCATAAGTCAGTTAGAAAAGTTGATTCAAATTGCGTTGAATAAGTCAGTTAGAAAAGTTATTTTTTCCCATAAATCAGTTAGAAAAGAAGCTCCATCTAAACAATCTTCTGAACCATAATAAGTCACCAATCCCAGTTTCATGTTTTTCGGTGTGTTTTTATCATCCTCATTTTGATGGATTGGAGTTGGCCGAAGTCTTTGAGCGTAATAACAATTTTTGTTGCTCGACAGGCAGTCCATTTCTGGTTAAGATTTCTTATAACTTATTATTTCATTTTTCTCCCCATTTCTGGTACAACGCCCGCAAGACTTCAATATATGGTAACGTAGGATCCGTTTGGATGAGCGATTGGAAAAGCAGCTTATAGGAAAAGTAGCTTATGGAGAAGTGAAGTTGGTAAAAGCTAAATTGGATAAGCTGAATTGTGTTTGGATTGGAGTTCAGAAAAGCTAGTTTGCAGAAGTGAAATTGGTAAAAAGGGTGTTTGGATTATAGTTGAGTAAAAGTGAGTTTGGTTATAAAATGACTAAAATGGGTATAGGTGTTAATAAATAATGAAATATGATAAAAAAAATGATTTGACATAATACAATGAAATTAAAATAATTTATTATGAAGAAGTCAAATTAATGAGTGAATTAAATTTTAAAATTTTCAAAAAAATTATAACAAATATTTTAAATATAATGTGAAACATGAAAAAAAATGAATTGATATAATATAGTGAATTATTGTTAATTTGATATGAAGAAGTGAAATTGATCGAGGGAATTAAATTTGAAAACATAAGAGAAATGGAAAAAAAATTGCAAATATAAAACGAAACATAATTTGAATGGGTAAACATGTTTTTAACTCCAATTTACAGTATTGCAATAAAGTGAAACTAAATAATATTACATAACTAATCAATAGATAAGCTATGGATAATTTGGTCTCTGATTGCATCACGGACGCGATTCATATGCGATGAAGATTGTGATGTAACATTTGAAGATGATGGTTGACTAGCTTCAGCCTGATCATGTTCGCCCACATTATTACCATTTTCAGCTTGTTCAAAAAACAAGTCGGAGCTCGAATGTCTCCTTATAAGGTTATGAATGGCCATTGTTGCACAAACCAGATACACTTGTGTTTGGAAGTCGTAACTGCGCATATTTCGGAGGACTTGAAATCTATTCTTCCAAACACCGAATGTTCTTTCTATTGTGCACCTTAAACTGGAATGATAATAATTAAAGGCTTCGTTGCTATTTCGGAATCCTACTTGTCGTCGAAAGTCTGGAAGGTGGTAGCGCTCAGATCTGTATGGACCTAGATATCCATTTGGTGTTGGATATCCCGCATCAACCAAGTAATATTTCCCTAATGATTCATGAAACAATTTGAGAGATTGTGAAATGAATAAAAGTATGAAATAATTAAAAGAACATGCATGATTGGAACACATAAACATATACCTGGAGGTGGATGAGGGAAATTAAGAGATGAATTTGTAATAGCACTATCAAATATACGAGCATCATGTGCAGATCCCTCCCATCCTGCCAAGACAAAAGTGAAACACATATCCCAGTCACATACAGCCATGACATTTTGTGATGGATATCCCTTTCTGCCAATAAATTTGTCTCGTTTTGCAGCGGGGACAACACACTGTATATGAGTGCCATCAATTGCTCCGATTGCGTCCTTAAAAAATGGGTAGTAACGTGGATCGTTCTCAATTTTTCTATGAGTTCCACGAAATGTTGGATCTATGGGTCGAATAAGTTCACTCGATAGGCTAAGACAAGCTTGCAGTACATTATGAAAGTGCCTACTTACAGTTTCCCCTGATCGTTGAAATCGTTCCTGGATCATCCTATTGCATTGTCCATGTGCAACCGTGTTTAAAAACATCGCAACCATTTCTTCAATTCCTACGTACTTAGACTTTTGTAAACCATGTTCCACCAATTTAGTACATAAGAGGTGGAAAACATCTTTATCCATTCTAAACATTTCATGACATCGATCATCATGCCCATTCATAATGCCTTGTACCCATAAATTTCCTGTCTGCTCACTAGTTCTGCACGGTTGTTTAAGCAGTACATTTCACAATAATGACCAACCAATGCACCTACTGCTTCATATTGTGTTAATTCCTCATTAATTATGGTTGAATGGTCATCTTCATTTGGCTGTGAATCGTTATTCCAATTCCATAAAGTATCTTCATTCCATGGTGAATCATCGTTCCAATTAGCCATTTCTGGAATTAACCCTGTAATTATGGTGAAAACAAAATGTAAGCATTATAAGGATTACACTAAACAAAGTGTAAATAATTTTCATACTGCAAACAGAAAAACCAAACGCATAGATGACAAGTAGAAATTAGCGTAAATATATTACATAATGATTAATAAAGTTCCTACAACATGCCACATCAGTTTAGGTTAAAACAGCAGGTAGTTCAGGTTAACAAGTGCAATAACAATAGTTAAACAGCTAAGTCCTAAACTAAATCCTATTCTGCAGGTCACTTCCATGTGTCTGGGTCTTGTGCTGCCGGTATCAACCACCTCAACAACTTGCTTCTATCATGCATAAGCCCCAAATAGGCTCGCCTAGCCCACCTCAACCGCGTAAGCATCTTGGCACATGCATAATATAGTTGATTGTCATCATTAAGCTCCTCAACGGTAGTCAGGTGTGCCAAAACCTTATCAACTATTTGGGGATCTTCAACCAATGCTGCTGCTCGCTTGTCAGAAGCAGCTGCTATGACACTCAGGCTATCAGAAATTAATGTAGTTGCAGCAACTTTCTTCTTCTTCTTTGCATCTGATGTCTCACCCCTCTTTCTCTTTCCATAGCTTCCTGAGCCACTTGGTCCAGTACTTGCGGGGGTGTTTATGTTGCAAGCAGCGAAGTCATTTGTGAAGGCACTGGCTGTTGGGTCCACACCAAAGTTTTCATCCTCACTATCCCCTGACCCTTCTTGTTGGTCTAGCCCGACTCTATAAACATCCTCCTCTTCTGTGTCAGGCTGTGGAGCAAACGCTGGCTGAGGCTGTGAGGCTGATGGTGCGTACGCATACTCTCCCGAAGCCACAACATCTCTGAATATTCTCATCAGATCTGATGCAAACATCAGCCCCTGATGTCTAAATTTCTTGAAATTAGGGTCCACCTACATGAACATAATTAGGCATAATTAAGCGCTGTTCCTTCTGATATTCAAAATTAAAACTCAACTAACACAAATAATTACCAGTATTTTTCGTTGCCACCACTCATCAGAGGCCAACACCCTATTTGTGGCTGCATCATAACCAATGCCAGTCTCCCCAGACATCAGTTTTTCCCACAACTTCCAATCTTTTCTCAATACATCGAATCTGTTCTTCAGTTGCTTCCTGTCATACATTTTCCCGCTCCTTTCCCGAAAATTCTTTTCAATTTTCAACCAACCAGGTCTTGTAAACGATGTTCCTTGTCTTTCTTTGTGCACTATTTACTCGGCACAAACATCGATTAGAATTTTTGTCGTGTAATGATCCCATGTCGCTTTTCCCTTGTCATTATCCATTTCTCTACGCCCTTTGATCGAGATAAGAGCAACTAAATCAACCAAAGCCCTAAATATGTAATAATGAAAGCCGTATTATATAACACATACATTGTAACCAAACAAACATATATCACCAAGTAACACATTTTAATTGCATAAGCTGTTTAGTTTTCTTATTCAATATTTTTTAAAATTATAAATATATAATCACAATGTCAATGTCCACTATTTTCCAGTGGTAATTGATTGTGAACATTTTGAAATTAAATTTTCAATATATCATATAAATTGAACCTAAACTACATTACATTGATTAATTTTTATCCTAATTTAACTATGTAGGAGTAAAATAAAAACCAAATTAAGAATGATGAACAAGATTATTTACAAAAATAAGTTATATTTATCATAATTAACTAATTTACCTAACTTTTTTAATATAATTAAATTAGTTAAATAAATATCATATTAGAGAGAAGTAAGAGAATATAACAGGAGAAAGAACAACATTAAATTTATTTTGATTGAGACTTCCCCAAATTAATTCCAAATGATTTTTAAGTAATTATCCACATAGTCCTTAATTTCTTTGTATAGTACAAATTAATGTCTTATTACTTTGCTCTATCAACTCCGTTAATTAGCTTTATCAAATGAACCATCCGGACACACATATATACACATATATACACCATGTTACCACCTCATTCTCTTCTACCTTACCCTCATAGAGATCAAATCCTATAACCATAAAAATCAAGAGACCGAAGCTAAGGACATGCAAAACAACAACCATTGTAATTCTGAAAATTACAATTCCAGAGGTCCATATCTCGCCATTAACAACGTATATACGCAACAATTTCTTGAATCCTATAACCATAAAAATCAAGAGAATCCTATACGCCGTTTCCTTGAACCATTAATCGTTGTTTCAGCCTTGGAAAACAGAGGAAGAAAATCGATATGCAAGTAAATTTTATGCTACATTCGGTCCCTGTTTCGGTGTCACAACCAGTCGGTCCTCAACATCCAGCAATCATTAACAAATCCGAACTAACACACGATAGGAAATTCTTGAACCATTAATCATTGTTTCAGCCTTGGAAAACAGAGGAAGAAAATCGATATGCAAGTAGAAATTTCATGCTACATTCGGTCCCTGTTTCGGTGTCACAACCAGTCGCTCCTCAACATGCAGCAATCATGAACAAATCCGAATTCAAGCAAGATAGGAAATTCAAGGACGACAGGAAATTCAGGGAGGACAACAAATTGAAGGAGGACCGGGGATCAAACCGGAAAAGTGACATAACCGGCCAACCTGCAGTAGATCCAAGCTGCCAGAGGTAGATCCAACGGTATATTGCACTGGGAAGCCAAGATCTCCACGCACGGCTCAAACGCAGAGGCAGACGCCGGCGACGTCGGTTGCAGACGGTGAGAGCAGCTCCGACTTGTGATGAACGAACGGCATCCACCAAGCCACGGACACCTCACCCCAACAGCTGACCTCGCGATGATGACCGGACGGAGCTCACGGTCACCAGCGACGACCTTCTCAGACGCGACCACCGACGGACGTTCTCGAGCCGAGCAGAGACGGAGCAAGCTGGGAGCTCGGGTTAAAAGGAAAAGAGAGTCACGAGTTAGGGAATAAAGGAAGGCAGATGTGAAGACAAAAAAATAAAGGTGGTGTCAGAACGGTCATAAGCTGAATTCCCAGGGGCCAGAAGCTGCTAGGCACGAGCTTATGCCAATCGTGCGTTCAGGGGTTTAAAAAATGATAAGCCCAATTGCCATATTGCTCTGCCAAACGGGCCAAATTTCCACCGAGCTTATAAGTGCTTATAAGCCATGTTTGGGCCAGCAAACGCTGACCCAAACAGGCACGTAGTTTCTATAAATTGTTCGCGAAAAAAAATATCCATAATATTTGATTGATATTAGTTTACGGGGACTGTGCCAACACTAGAACGTCGCACAAGTATACTCCTCTCATACTTCATTAAATTTTTAATATAAATATATTATTTTATCATTTATTTTATTATAGTGTAGATAATTAATTTTTTAATATATATATATTAAATAAAGATAAAATTAAAAATTTATTATATTTTAATAGAGAGTTAATATAATTTTAAATTTTTTAAGTCTGTATAAAAATACGCAGAAAATGTCTTATAAATAAAATCAAAAGAGTATGTATGAATGATGTTAGAACCTTTTTCGGTTCATGTGGCATTATAAACTTTGCTTGTTTATTTGTCTTTTGGTTAATAGCTTAATTATCATAAAAGATTGAAGTGCATGTCACTCTTTATTTTTCAACGTTAAGCCATTTATTATTATTTATATGTATATAAATTATATGTAATTTTATAAATAGTATGACATGTTTTCCAATGGTATGAATGATGTACGTAAAAACCTGACTGGAGTTACTCTTCAGTTTTCATGTAACGGATATGGAGTGAGGCCGAAGAAGTCCTCAATGGTTGCTTATGAGGAATTGGTGGTAATTGATGATTAATGAGTGTGAGCATAAGGTGTCCCTTTTTATTTTTTATTCAACCAACTACTCTTCTTGTTTTTTAAAAAGTTTTTGGTGCAGACTACAAAACTAATTTTGAAAAATTGATACTCCTCCGATTCTAAATATAAGACTAATTTTATAATGTAGGTTACACTACAAAATAAATTTTATATTTAGAACCGGAGGATTTTGGCGTGCCTTTATATTCCATTAGTACTGTAGACGAGGTTGAATTCTTCAGACCAAGGAGAAGCACGTCGAGAAAGGTGTATTAATATTATCTGCATCCCCATTTGTTATTGTTGTTTAAAGAATGAAAAACCTGGTTGAAGATAAATATAAGTGCAACAAACGCACAAGAACATTTACTCTATTTTTGTGTGTTTTCTCTTTTATCAAGATATTGCCAGGACGTCTAGCTCAGGACAACTTCACTATGAACATTGCCATCCTCCATCCTTATCCAAGATCGAAGAGAGAAGGGTTTCTCAGAGATTTCCACAATTCTAGCCCCTCTAGGCCAATTTCCATAGCCGCCATACCCGGTGTGCCTGGCATAGCACAGCCATAGTCTCTTGTATGGGCAGCACCAGTCCAATCCGTGGTTGTGTCCAACAAATATTGCCTGCAGTTGTAAAAAAGAATAACTCAATGCCCGCTTGTGTCCATCAAAGCAAATTCATTCAATCAGCAAGTTTCCTAAACTCGATAATTCTAGCCATGCACAGGAATGTTTAAAGGATTTTCAAATGTATACTACCAAACCAGGTCATACAGTAGCGGTAGACGCATCAGATCAGTAACATATATATTTGAAGTCAAACTATATACTCGTAGTCTCGTATCATCCAACTCTAATGTTGCTTATAACGACTGCGTTACACGGTACACTATTACCCTTTTTTACATATAGTTTGTTGGCTAGGTTCTCTACCTTGACAGAAGTTCTTTCCCCAAGGAGTTTCATGATACCCGTTTCAGTTTCTTGAGCAGCAACCTCTTCTTTGTTGATAGAACCCACGCAAGGTTTGGCTATTGTGGACTTGGGAGCCACCTCTTTATAGGCTTTAGTTGGTATGTGCCAGAAAATAATCTCAGGAACCCTGTCAGGCAATGATTTGTCAATTTGGATGATAAGGAACTAGGAATGTGAAAAATGAATACGAAGATTCAAAATGTAATGAATTCTTTTTCAACATGTATATCTTACTCATTGTCTTTAATGGTAGGGCAAACATGAGAAATCAAACAAGTTATGCGTTGTTTCTACCTTGACTCGGGGTTCATGTCTTGAGCTTTCTTCTGGAACCATTCTGCTTGGCCACTGGAAATGACTTCAGGATAGGAACCACCGCCAGAATCAAGAAAATATAGGAAAGCCACAGGTGACTTCTTATCATCTGATGAGGAGACTTGGAGAGCATAGTTGGATACACTAGGCCAAAGCTCCTTAGGACCATTCACAGAAAAGGAGGCATTGTTCTTGATCTCATTTTTCATCAGTTCCACTCGTCCAGTTCCCTTGAAGCTACATTCTTCTTCTGCTGAAAAATAAGAAGTAGAGGAAGATGCCTTAGCTGAAGTACTTTTTTATGGGAAGAAGATGATGAGCGCCACTGCTAAATCATGTTATCCCTAATACTTCAATTGATGGAACATAGGCTTAAGTTATATTTCTGCCTAAATAACAACTTAACACTGCTTATAATTAACTTCTGCAAGCTTTTCAACATCGGGCGTCTCATAGGAAGCAGTAAACAACCATAACAATAATTAGAAACCCCACAAGCACCTAATAGTTAGCGACTTAACACCTGAATATGAAGTGGTAGGTTGAGGACAGCGAATTGGGGGGATTCCAGGTGAAGAGAACCACTCTATTGGCCACTCAAATGGAGCATCATCATGGTTCCCAAACACACTTGCCCACGGTATGCCCCTGTTTCTTGTTGGTGAGATTGCCTGATCCCAATACAAGCTTGCATTCTCAACCATTATGTTGTTAGCCGTAATAACATCTCCAAGATATATTACAAAACCTATCACCAACCACAATTAACTACGTTAGCATTTGGTACAGAGGAATTTGAGAAATTACAAATAACTTCATAATGCAGTAATGTATAGAACTCCCCTGTTATGTGCAGAGAGACAAAACCAGAATATTCATTCGCAAAAAGCAATGAGCATCAGTACAGGGATATATATTCTGGCCTATGCACGTGATAATGTTACTCTTCTCTCTCTATAACTAACTCGAAAGGCAAAACTTACCTCTTCCTTCAATACAATTACCATAAACCCCCTTACCAATATTACGCATATATCATCCCCATAGACGCCTATTGTCAAAAAAAAATTCAGAATCACCTGGAGTTTCATCATGAAGCACTTGATTCATGACTCTGATGGAGTTTACGTCCTGAAGTGGACCCCAATCAGTAGACTCGGCCTCTCCAAAATGCAAGTCGGCAAAGAGAGCTATCTTGAAGGGCGCACCGGCGGCTAACTGGAGATGCCTCTCCGGCAGTAATCTGATGTTTCGAGATCCTCGGCATCGGTGGTGATCTACTGATCCCACGGCGAGCAACTGAGAGAGAAACAACAAGGGCAAAAGCATCATCTGGTGGCCTTTACAGGTCTCCAAGAAGGGCCGAACGAAAGGAAAAGCAGAAGCAGAAAAAACGGTTGCAGGTGACGGATAAGCATATGATGGATTCGGCAAAGTTGGAAGGAGTTCAACAAAATTACATAAACACTAACGTATTGTTTGCAAGTCATCGTCAGTAGGGGATTGGGTTGGATTCGATGCCGCGTATACACTGTACCACCACTGATATTAATTTCTATCTCATTTAACTTTTATTTTAATCTTAAATATAAAACTCTAATATGTTTTATTTATTATATTTATTTTTTTTAAATAGTTTTTATAATAATGATAGTTTTAATCAATACACTTAATTAGAAATAATATTTTACGAAGAATAAGACCTATTTATTACATATAACTAAATTAATTAATTTTCTTGATTTGTTTAAATTAGTCAATTAGCTTTTATATTAAAGACTGAATATAGTATTCTTCTGGTTCTAAATATAAAACTCTTATAGTCAATTAGCATCAATTAGCATTAATTAGCCGGTTGGATTTCACTGCTTTAAATGGCATTAATAAGAATAACAAAATTGTTCGGTGAGAATATCCATTCATAAACTTCTCTTAATTAAGCGGCTTTATCATAAAGGATTCATGCGTCCTCTTTGCCCTTGCTTGCTAATGAAGTTACTGTGATCTATTTATATCTGCATCAATACACACACAGCAGAGTAGTGCACATCTTAGCGAAAAGGCCTGTCTCAATAGGATTGAAAAATTAGGTAAATTATAACTTCATATTATAATTTCAATTGGAAAATTCCTGGATTCAATTGGAAAATATCCAATTATAATATTTATAGCACTATTTGTAACTTTGAAAATATTTGATGTGATTGCTCTCTATGCATTAAAAAAGCAGTGGTCGCTAAAAACAATCCTAGATGGATGAGATGTTGTAACTTGCTACGTGAAGGTTATTAATATTATTCTTGTTAGTATCTATATAAAAATTGTGAATGACATGAAATATGGAAATTGTTACTTCTTAATAAAAATTGTTAATAACTAATGAAATGCAATTAATACTTATGTAAAAGTTGTGAGTGATCTGAAAGAATAACTCTATCTTAACTTCTAAATTTCAGAAGTTAATAACAATTTTTCAATTCATTCTACCAATTTCAAAATAGAAATTAATAAATCATCATTCTGATCTAAACATTTTGAGAAGTGAGAAAAAATCAAGGTACTGAAAACCGGACCGGTCACTGAACCGGTCAAGGTAGTGGGTCAAGGGTTAGTGGGTCAAACCGGAGTCAACTCGGAGTCAGACCGGTGATAATTAATTTAATTTAATTATATAAAAATATTTATTTTTGATAATTAAAAATAATTTTTAATCTAAGATATATGCGAAATGAATAGCTATGCTCATGTTAAGTGTTCATTTTCATTTTAACATGTCAGTTTGCCATTTAACGGGTGATCAGCTGTGATGGGATGCAATTTTTCTTTTTATTTATTTATTTATATTTATGTCTTTTCTTTTGTTCCTTATTCTCTCTCCTTTCTTGCGTGTTTAGCATGTGTTACTGTTGCTTAGTCACCTCAATAGCAGAAGCTAGCCTTTTCTTCTTTGTTTTCTTTCATTCCGGTTTGAATTTTTCATCGATGCTGCTTTGTTTGTAGTCTCTCTCTCCCTCTCAACACTACCTGAAAAACAAACCTCCAGTTCTCACAATCTCACTCTTCCTAATCATTCTGATCTCCTTTCTTTCATCTTTTGTATTCGAAAATCTCATTCACTCTTTTTTTATCAAGATTTTTCTGGAGGTGTCGGTAAGTTTTTTTTTTCCCTTCCTTTTTATTTTTCTTCTCTCTCATTTCCTTTCTTCTTTTTCTCCGGTGATCTTTCTTTTTCCTTCTCAGTGCTGGATAGAAAAAGTGACCCAATAACCCGCTCAACCCAACGGGTTAGCCGGGTTATGACCAAATCACACCGGTCTATACCGAGTCACATCGAGTCAGCTACCTGCCGGTTTTTGCCATCAACCGGACCGGATGATTGGTCGGGTCGCCGGTTTCCGGGCTAACCCGGCCGGTCCGGTCCGAGTTTTTATACCATGGAAAAAATCCATGTCTTAAGGAAAGCCTTAATTTTTAAATTTCGGGCTGTTATGACAAATTTTTAATTTATTTTATTAATTTTGGAATAGAAATTATAAAGAGCATTTGCATATTTTTGCTTGAAATTTGTTTCGTTATAAGAATTAGCAATATTCATGTACTTTTTTCTTGGATTTCTGTAAATTTGAAGTTGTTCATGGGTCATTTTCCCCATGCTTAAAAAGAGGGAAAATTATAATGAAAATAGTTTAAGATGTAATTTTAATCCCAATCTTACTTTGTCTGGTGTAATTTTACCTCTGATTTTTTTTATAGGTGTAATTATGACTTTGATTTTTTTTCAATATAATTTTGCCTCTCATGGCCAAAATTGCACAGAGAATTAGAAGTAAAATTGCGTTCAAGAAAAAAAAATCAGAAGTGAAATTATACCTGAGAAATAAGATCAGGCCGTCGGAGGGTAAAATTATACTTGAAAAATAAGTTGAGGGCCAAAAACGACACCCAAGTTTATCGTTCCGAGTCCTAAACCCTTGGCCGCCATAAGCCTTTCGTTTGGAGAAACAGGAGCCGAAAAGTTCCTGCTAATGCAATTCGAAAAATGGCGTTCAGAGGGAAGGAGATGATGAAGAAAGTTCTCAAGAAAGTGGGGGAGCACAATTTGGCCCCCGGAGTGAAGGAATCTTTGGAGAAATGCATGCCCAAAAGCAAGGTCGTCATGGGTCGCGCAAAACGCGGTATCTATGCCGGAAGACATATCCAGTTTGGCAATCGCGTCAGTGAAGATGGTGGTAACAAGTTTGTACTCTCTACTGCTTTCCATTTATGTTAGCCTTTGATTCCTGTGATTTTGAGCTATCTTGGATTTATTTTGGAAAGTATGATGCTTTATCTTTGTGGTAATCTCGTAGATCCCAGCTTTTAGGGTATTCATTACGGGCCCTTTGATCTGACTGTTTCAACCGCAGAACCTACCATTTTTTTCCTGAAACACGAAATATAGTTTGGTGTCATGAGATTTATGGGAAAGTTTTGCATTTTGAACCTATTAACTTCTTTGTAATTTCAAATGGTGTCTTAGGCGGAATGTCTGTGTGTAATCGTGTCTATACGAGTGACTTCATTGGGATTTCATTCCTTTATCGTTTTTGGAGTTGGATCATGTGGTTGGCTTATTTGCTGCCGTGACAATCTTTTCTTAAATCGTCAAGAGACTCCAGTGCCTGTGGAGTGTTGAAACAGAAGTTAAACACGCATACCCTCTCACACGAGAATATGCTGAGAAGCGTAATGATAGCCTGCAATCACTTCAGTAATTGTGAATTGATACTATGTTAATATCTTCTGATAAGAAATTAAATTTTTTTACTGAATTTATATTATTGAAACTTAGAAAGAAACAAACCAAAGTTCGGCTTTATGGTGCTTGGTAAATTATATTCGCGGCTCTCCCTTTTATAGCCAAAATGTGTATGCCTTCACAGTTCTCCTATGTGTTTATACTATAGACGATCAGCTATATACGTTTTGTTTTGTTTTGCATAATGTTTGAGGTGGTTCAGCCTTCAAACTTTACATTTCAGCAATAATCTTCCTCAGAAAATAAACCAGCATGATTTATTGATTTGAATGGAGACATGAAAGTGACAAGACACATTTAAATTACTCAATGATATTTTATGTTTGTGTAATCAATCCTATTGAGGTTCTGTGATATTTTTCTGATTTAGGCCAGTTTATCTCAATGGTATGAGGTTCAATTTTTGAAACTATAAGCTATAAGAGTCAAAGAGCTAATCAGTTTTGGACTCAGTGCAAGAAATATTGTGACCCCCCCTAGATCTAGAGTACGTGGAGAGTGGCTATTGATTTGTTGGCGACTCATGCTTTCTTATAGAAATCGGAATCAGATGAATGTCCAGCTTATCATCTCTTGATGCTCAATTTTGTGTAAGCAAGGGATTTTACCCTCAAAAGAAAGGAAAGAAGATATATTAGCAAATAAAACTCATTCTTTTTCTGATGGTGTTGATAGGACAAGGAGAACTTGGAAACCTAACGTCCAAGAGAAACGGCTCTTCAGTTATATCCTGGATCGCCACATTCGAGTTAAGGTCACCACACATGCCCTTCGTTGCATTGACAAGGCAGGTGGGGTTGATGAGTACTTCCTGAAGACTCCATATCATAAGTTGGACACAGAACTTGGCCTCTTTTGGAAAGCCAAGATTGAGAAGCTATACGAGGAACTTGGGAAGATGGAAGTTGTATTCTTTTCACCAGAGGATGAACAGAAGTTTGAACAGGGTTTTAAAGAACTGAAACTGTCTGAAAGGGAAGCTCGAAGGGAATTCCGAAGGAAGATGTATACCGGAATGAACAGACACAAGCAGAGTGAGCTAGAAAGTAAGGACGAACAATCTACTGATATGGGAGGCAGTGGAATCGAGGAAAGGATATCACGTGAATCTGAAGAACGGTTGGCCGCAGTTTCGTACGGACTAGCTGCTGACAATCTCGAAGCCGGAAATTTAGTTGCTAATTACTAATATTTTTATTAACTGTTATGTCTTTGTAAGCTGGTGGAGTTTTTGAACTGGCTTTTTTACCCTCCATCTGCATCTCGATTTCTTCACTTCAATCTATTTCACTTAGCGGGACTTCATGACGGGCAATTTGGCGAGTAGGAATTTGTTATAAGATACTTGTAACATTTGTAGCCCGAGGTGGATCTGTGAGGGCAAACTTTTAAATAATGAATATTAGCAGTATGTATATGCACTTTTTAAGGCCATAATATATACGTACATGTACATGTATATATGTATGCATGCTTCATAATCCTTAAGATCAAACGATATAATTTTTTTACAAAGATTTTTTGGAAAATCTATCCCTTTTTTTTTTTTCTGGGGTCTAACACTCTTGGTGAAGATTTAATTTGTAAGAATTAGGTTGATATTGCTCATTTTATTAATTTTTTTTCTTAGAAAGTTGTTTCATTTTTCAATTAAAAAATTAAAAAGGATTTGCAATCCAGCGCGCTTTAAAGTTTAAATCATGGCTTGGCATTTTGTAAGGATATATTTAATTAACTAAAATAATCTTTTGACCTTGAATTAACTAAAATAATTAGAAGCATCACATCACAAATCTAAAATTCTAAAAATTATAACTCAAACAGGTGTGCATAAAATTGAAGATAAAGGTTAGCAAAAAGTGTAAAGAATTTAATGTAAATATAAAAAAAAAATCAAAATTAAAGAAAACTCATGTCGTTTGCTGCGGCGCTTGGCTATCTGCCTATCTCTCGGATTCCAAATAAACCCTCGTCTTGCGAGGGGCGGCGTTCTCTTCCTGTTCCTCGCCTCCGCACATCCGTGTTCTTTCTCATCAGTCGTCTCTGCCTCCGCTGTTGAACTACACCACCGGCTTCGACTATTGTTATTTTCTGCTCCGACGAGTTAAGGTGACCCTTCCCTCCCTAATTTCTCTGTTCGAAACCACCGTTGGTTCTAATTCTCCTGATCTTTTGAGTTGAGCTTGAGTTGTTTTTTTTTTTTTTTATCATTTTTGATGATTAATTCACTGCTTTCATGTTCGAAACATAGTGGAATACAGGCTGGGGGTGGGAAGATCTCATTTCCTTCCAAGCTGTTTCTTTTCCTTTCTAGCTTGTCTATTAGTGTCTTGGATATAATTTATATCTATACAGTAAATACACTGGATTTAGATGTTGAAAGTTGTTGGAGATGATGTTAATGGCACCTGAATTAGTTTGATTTCAAATTTAAGAATTTTCATTTATTGGTTTATTAGTCAGGCATTATGGAAGTCGAGGAGGAACAGACTACGTCAACTGTTTCTGCAGAAACCTCTGTACCATCATCTGATGTTCAAAGCACGGTTTCTCCTGTTCCTGCTGTGCTGCCCTCGCCAGTGCAACCTGTTATTCCAACAGTTCCACCATCTATTGTGCCCCCTATTGCTCCTATTCCTTCAATTCCTCCTCCCACCACTCTCCGCCCACTGGCGCCACTTCCTGTTCGTCCACCATCTATTAGGCCACCCATGTCACAAAATGGTGAGGTTAGATCAACTGACTCTGATTCAGATCATGATGACTCCGGCCCTGGGATAAACAAGGGTACAGGGGAGTATGAGATATCAGAAGAGAGTAGACTGGTTAGAGAGAGGCAGGAAAAGGCAATGCAGGAGCTTATGATGAAGAGGCGTGCTGCTGCTCTGGCTGTTCCAACAAACGACATGGCTGTGCGAGCTCGTCTGCGCCGTCTTGGTGAACCGATCACTCTTTTTGGTGAAAGGGAGATGGAGAGAAGAGACAGGTTGCGAATGATTATGGCAAAACTGGATGCTGAAGGTCAGCTGGAAAAGCTGATGAAAGCTCATGAAGATGAAGAGGCTGTAGCTTCTGCTGCACAAGAAGAAGCTGAGGAAGACCTACAGTATCCCTTTTACACTGAAGGGTCAAAGGCCCTCCTGGATGCCAGAGTTGATATTGCTAAGTTTTCTTTAGTAAGAGCAGCAGCACGTCTTCATCGTGCTCGAAGAAGAAGAGATGATCCAGATGAAGATATAGATGCAGAAATGGATTGGGCACTGAAGCAGGCAGAGAACTTGGTTCTTGATTGCAGTGAGATTGGAGATGACCGGCCACTTTCTGGTTGCTCCTTCTCAGCAGATGGAAAATGCCTTGCTACCTGGTATGCTTTTGCTACAAACTGTATAGTAACACTATTGTCTCTCTACTCCATTGAAACCATTCTAGCCTAATCTGGTTCTGTACATAGAGCTTGCTTAATAGAAAACATCGGCTCTCAATTACTTTTGAGCAGCTTTGATGAATTTTATTGTGCTGTAAAAGATTGAGTGCGATTTTGATTGGCTTTCTGCTACCAAGAGTAGCTTTCAAAATCGCTTTTGCATTCACAAGAAATTGAGAACGTGAATGTGAATTTAGATTGCAATATCTTGTTCAGAATCATTTAATGTCCGACAAAACATGCTCCTGTTGTGGTCAAATCTTTGAGAATCTGGTGTTTCCATCTCCTTACTGCGTTGAATAGTAAATATAATCAATATCAGAATGTAAAAGAAAGAAGGATTTTTCTTCATGCCAAAATGTTCAACTGGTGCCCTGGTCGTCGTGGGTTGTAATTCATTACTTGTACTGTGCCTAAAATGTCCCAGTGGTGTTTTATTTTTTAGTTCCCTGACTGGAGCTGCGAAGCTTTGGAGCATGCCTGAAGTTAAAAAAATTTCTACCTTCAAGGGGCACACAGAGCGTGCTACTGATGTTGCTTACTCTCCTGTGCACAACCATTTAGCAACTGCCTCTGCTGACCGCACTGCAAGGTATTGGAATGATCAAGGGTCTCTTTTAAAGACATTTGAGGGTCATCTTGACCGTCTTGCTCGCATTTCCTTCCATCCATCTGGGAAGTACTTGGGCACTGCTAGCTTTGACAAGACGTGGAGATTGTGGGACATAGAAACAGGAGAGGAATTGCTTCTCCAAGAAGGTCACAGTAGGAGTGTATATGGTTTAACTTTCCACCATGATGGATCATTAGCTGCATCTTGTGGACTGGATTCACTTGCTCGAGTTTGGGACCTTCGTACTGGGAGAAGTATTCTTGCACTGGAAGGTCATGTCAAGCCGGTGAGATATTGAAGTTTCTCTCCAATCTCTATCCTGGCCTCCCTTTTCCCTTCCTCAAGATCACTGCTTCACACACTTGGCATTGCATGATCTAAATTATACTTGTGATTTGTTTCAGGTTCTTGGCATCAGTTTTTCACCTAATGGTTATCATTTAGCCACAGGTGGTGAAGACAACACTTGTCGCATTTGGGATTTGAGAAAGAAGAAATCCTTGTACGTCATACCAGCTCACTCTAATTTAATATCACAAGTCAAATTTGAGCCACAAGAGGGTTATTTTTTGGTAACAGCTTCGTATGACATGACAGCGAAGGTATTCTTCCTGAATTAGCAGTGCTTTGTTGGATATCAGAATGTAACATTCTTCTATATAGGAAGTTCGTTCTATTTAATTTCTTATATCTAAGTATTAATCCAGGTATGGTCAGCTCGTGATTTTAAGCCTGTCAAAACGTTATCTGGGCATGAATCAAAAGTCACTTCTCTAGATATTCTTGGAGGTAAGTTTACCACCTGTCATTTACCGAGATGTTGGCAACCAAATTCTATCTCCTCTCAGCCTCTTCTGTTTTCCTTACATTCACACTTTCCTTTCCCCTATCAATTTCTCCACCACCTAATATGTAAATAAGTGATTATCACAAGTCTACCTAGTTGATTGATCAATTCCGAATGTCATGGAAAGTGCAATGGGACTCCTAACGGATAACCTAGCATATTTTGGCTTTGTTTAGAGATGCAGTCCAGCGGGGGACATTTATTGTGTGCTGTTAAAAACCTGCTCTTGCATTTAATTATTTACCTCTCGTGACAAAATTTATGATGTGTCGTTGCAATCATGAAAGTGGTTGAAAGGAAGAATTACTCTATTTTTCATTTTCTATTCTCTTTATGTTTTTAGCAACTTTTGAAAGACAAGACTTTAACTAATTTTTTTCCACACGACAGTCTTCTCGCTAAGCATGTAAGCTTCAATCTAAATTTGTTTTTGTTGGCAAAAAAAATCTAAATTTGTTTTTGAAAATGCTGAAGTGCATGTCTTCCGGATTTTTTTTTTTCAAAGTATCATAACCAAAGGAAAAATCTAGACGAGTGAGTGAAGAAATTTTGTTATTGAATTGTGCCAACTGTTGGGCGTTCAAGACGAAAGTTGGAAACAATTTTCTTTCATGGCCTGTTTTGCATGACAAGTCCTATTATTGTCTAGGTGCCATCTTCTCTTCTTTGTGTTGAATAATGAATGGTCAGTGTAATCTCAAATTATGAACATATGACAAAACAGCATTTGGTTAATTTTGTTAGTCTGTTATTTTCTTTTGGCAGATGGCTTGTGCTAATATATGTTGTGTACCTCTGCTGTCTGTTCTGATTTTGCCTCCTTATTTATGGCAGATGGACGTTATATTGCTACTGTCTCCCATGATCGCACCATAAAGCTGTGGTCCAGCAACATGACTAGTGAACAAGCTATGGATGTTGACTGAGCTACCCTGGTCAGAATACAATTTCTGAAAGGACCCTAGTTCGCGGAGTCGCATTTATCTTGGGGCTCACCAAGTCGGCCAAAAACATTTTGGCAAGAAAGGCATTACCAATCAAGTGGCAGAGACGGTGCAAGGCAATTTTGACTTAGAAAAGTGGGTTGAGAGAGGATGTCATGGTTCTAATTACCCCTTGGAAAAAAAACAAGGCCGAAGATCTAGCCATTAGGGGTTGAACTCGGTAGACAGAATTAGCGTTCTTGCTTTTGTATTCAGGATCTGCCGATGCCCCCAGTGCTCCCATGTGCATGACGTTATGTATCAGAATCCATAAACCTAGAGAATGCATCATACTTAACTGTAATAGAGTTCATTTACTTCCAAAAGCCAACATGCTTGCAACTGATGCGATAACCTTCGGCCAACGTCAAGGGCAATTATCCTGGTATATTTGTTGAAGGAATCTGTGTAGAAAATGGCCTAGAGCCCAAGATGTAGCTTATGTGTCCATCCAAATTCTAAAGGATGTGTACGTGCGGGGCCAAATGTTTCTGAGCGATTAGTACCAAATTGCCGAGGGACTATGTTGTATCCCAATCTTCCCGTGGGGGGGGGGGGGAGTCACCACCCCACTAACCTGTCAATTTGTTTTTCTATTCCAAGCAAACCAAGGTAGATATAGGTAGACAAAATTGTAGATATTGCCAATTCATGACGGCAGGAATCTCTGGCATTTTGACCAAAAAGAAAAAAAAAAGACTGAACGCTCATCCTAGAACTAGCAAGTTGTAACGCAGCGTCATCTCAATTTTATCATGAAATGGGCGAGTACCATCCAAATTTTAACGGATGTCCCCAAAGGGAGAGATCGCGTTATCAACATTGCTTAATATCCCAAGTATAGTTGAAGAGAAATCTTGGAACCAAGGGACTTTATTTATACATGGTCCCTTCTCCGCTATCAACTCGCGTCACCATTGCCTCCGTTGTCTTTCTTTTTTTGTTTGGGGGGGGGGGGGTGTTAGTTTATTTGATGCTTCTTCATTCCCGTTTTTTCGATTTTCTTGACAGGTGTTCAAATGGGGGAAAATTCAACCATTAGGCGTGCCTGCAGTAAGATTTGTTACTAGTTTTAACTTCGCGGTCCCCACTATGTCATGGCTCAGTAATTAACAAAAATTACATGAAACAAAAATGATAAAACAAAAATCCCATGGTAGGGGTAAGTAGGCAATGCCACTGCAAGATCAGCTAAAGTGTTTTAGGAGTGCTACAACTTGACAATAAGGCCAATAGGGCAATGATCACTACCTTCTACGTCGGGTAGAATGTAGGAGTCGTGAACCTTGTCAGCTATGGAGTCCGAAACAAGGAAATAGTCCAGTCGCCACCCTGTTTTAAATTACAGAGCAAAGAAACAACAGAGAAAGTGAGCTTTTTTCGAAAGGCCTTCAAGATGATAATGACATTCCAGCAGATGAGTTACTAATTTTCACTTGTAACACCACAGCATCCTAAACAAGTTCAAATTATAATAATAGTTCTAAGAGCGAGCACACCATAACTACCTTTGTTAGTTTTGCGCGCACCATGTCGATAGCCCCAGTAAGTATATCCAACTACCCCAGGGTGCTGCCTTCTAAAGGTATCCACAAATCCCTTTGATAAGAAGTTTTCAGTAAAAGAGTTCCTTTCTTCATCCGTAAAACCAGCACTTCTTCTATTCCCCTGTAGCCACATTAACAATCAGAACACAGCTGATTTTTCCCCTGCTTTGGCTGCCAACACTAATGCAGATGCAGACATCGGTTATCAGAGTGCTCGCTTAAATTTCCATTTGTCTTTGTTTCCTAAGTATGTTAAACAAAACATGCATAGATTGCATTATATAAGTAAACAACTTTAACATGCCCCAAAAAAGGCTTGAAACAGTAATGCCAGTGTTTTGCAAAGTGAGCCACTTTTCCATTATAATTCTAATAACACCCACTTGTCCTGCTAAGACGTGACATGATTTATTACCTACTCCTAATACATGCTTGACATCTTGATCAAGCCAGTTGATCTTCAAGATCCTCTCAGAAGTAAGGTAGGGCTCCGGAGCATGCCTATCATAAGTGATGTCTCTGCTTGGTAACATCACCTTCAGATATTGTCACTACCATACCCTCTCTACCTCACCAGCTCAAGAATCTTAAGTCCCGTTTGGTACAAATTATTAAAAATGAAGGGTAAGGACTAGGATTGGAATTGAGAAAATGTATTACAAAAGTGTTTAGCATAAAAGATTGCTTATTACATGAGATTAGGTAAACCCATGTAGCAAGCAATTACTCATGTTAAATACTTTTTTTAATGATTTTTCTCAATGGTAATCTCAATCCTTACTCTCATTTTTAATATTTCGTATCAAACAGGACCGTAAGATCTCAGCATCAATTACACTAAGTCGCTACACATCACAAGAGGATTGTTCATTGAATTTGAAGTCATTTTGCAAGTGATCCCAATAGCTATTATCCAAGCAATGATAGACCCATAGCATCTATAATTACTGGTTCACTACCAGTAGTACGATAGTTTGGCCTCGTATATTTTGTGAACACCTCGTGCCCTCATGCAATAATTGGCGTATCACATTAGGTCACTTAATTTAGGGGATACAGAGACTTCCTTTTCATCAGGGAAATAATAAAACATATTATAGGATCAAACATAGACTCTTCAACAGTGTAAGCGCTCTGTAGTTCAGGGAAGCAGATCCCACCTGATGACTCAAACAATATCTGTAAATTCATGCCAAATGTGTCACTTTTAAAGATAATCAAATTTTATTTCATGCTTCGCAGCAGTTCTTAACACAAACGACTGGAATACTATAGGGTTCAAGTTTACCAAGTCTTACCAACAACTTATTTACAACATTTTTTAGTTTGTTTCTTAACTGAGAATATTCTTACCAGGAGGTCATCCCTGGCATTCCTCTCTTTTCTTTTCCTCTTCAAATCCAGTAACTCAGACAGAAACAATGGATTCATACTGAGACTTGCGTATGACACTCTCATTGTTTACATGGAGAAACTTAGGTCCGGATAACTTACAGCAGGGTTATATATGTCTATCTCCTCATGAGCACAATTTAGATCACCAGTCAAAATCACCGGTTTCGACTTCTCCAGCTCCTGAATCCAGCATATCAAAATTGAGCCATTAGAGATACAATACACAACTACAATGTTTAAAAATATTTATTTCACATAAAAAAAAAAATTTACCCACAGATAATAGGTTGAAAAAGAAAGAGACTCCAACATAGAATATCACCCCCTCCTAAGATTTACTGTTCGAATAAAAATCATAATTTTGACATGCCAGCCATACGCCATATGGTACAATGCTATTTGGTCTATCAAATCTACAATTATCAAGTACAACTATGAGATTGGTGAACACCAAAAGGTCAAGAAAAATCACACAACAGATTTGAATAACCAAGCCACTCATGCTGAACATGTCCAACATGTTAAAATGGTTACACAAGTTGTTTATGTAACATGATGAATTACCACATATTGCTAGCAAATATAAATATGAATGAGTATTTCCACCCTCCACCTGCCATATCATTAAGCAAATTTACAAAAATAACCCAAAAAATGGAAACATAGATAGACGATGAATTCTTGGAAAAGAAAAGAGGAGAAAACAGGATGATACATACTTTCATATAATTACTGAGAGATGGATCCCACTGAGTAATTCTGTAAGACTAGGATCAAAAGCAGAGTTAGTTGGACGGGGATACTTAAATTAAAATGACAAACTATAGAGATCTAGAAATGAAATGGGAATTTCCGAATCCAATCTTCTTAAGTCATATACCAATCTTTTTAATCCGTCTCCAGAATTAGGGACGTATCCAGAAATCAAATAAAATGAATCAAACTCTGCAGTCACAATTCTCCCTTCACCATCATGATCTGGTATGCCTAAGCCGTATCTGACTGAAAGTGGCCTTATCTGTCAGATAAATTCCATGTTTCAGTTAAAAAATAACAATGAGAAAAAGCAAAATTAATGTAAACACCATTGGTTCGTGAAGGCATCTACTTTATAGTGATGCCAAAGAAAACAATATTATTATTAATCATTTGATCGTCACACAGCACTAAGATCTGCCTTTCGCTATGGAATATAGATACATTTTTTCCTCTCCATAAATGTCAATGTCATAGAAGGATTTTACCCTAAGCTTTGACAGGGAGATAAGTGTAAACGCATTATCATTAATAATCATGATGCATTAATTTCAAGTTTTTAATAAAAATTTTAGCTCAGGTAAATTTACAAGTTATTACTCTTAAATAGCCATCTCTTCTTAAAAAAAAACATTAACATTATGCACGTAAATTTTCAATAAGCATGAAGATAGAATTAACATACCCTTGAGATTATCGCTGTTCCAGAGTAACCAAGTTTAGACACACTACATGTCCAGAAACTGTTCTCATAGCCATCTATTAAGGAGGTTTTGATTGCGTCAATGTCCTTCTCCTGTTAGTAGAAGTAAAGCATCCACGTAGAGAAGAACATAAGCATCTTAAATTTTCTAATTAATTTTATGATTTTATCATGGTCAATAGAACTAAAATACAGCAATCAATAAGATATAACTTAGGACTAGCTTATTATAATTCATATCTTTTGCAATTCGCAACAAATAAACCATCTTTGCTGCTATCATGTGGAAACTTGTTTCTTTGTGCGCATGCATGTGCCAGCTGTAGCACTATCTAAAATTGGATGAGGGCAGAAAAAGTATATCTCTACCAAGATATAGAATGAGCACTAATATACCCCACCTGTATTTTAGTCTCTTGCAAGCACAACACATCAAAGTCTTCCCTTTGGGCCAGTCGAAGTGCTGAAGATCCTTCTAGTTTCAACAAAGCTCTCAATCCATTGACATTCCAAGACAAAATCTTGATAAATTTTGTATCCCCAGCAAGAGGTGGAGGTCTCATACTACTAGGATTATATGCAATCCATCCTTTCTGTGGCTTCTTGTGTGCAAGGACAGTCCATGGTTCAATTAAAGCAATGGGTGCATTGAGTTGTTCTAATTGTGCAACATCACCTACAATGTCAGCAGATGCTTTTCTCTTTTCCCGGGAAGGTTCCCAACCTGGTTACAAAATCCAATAGAATATTAAGCGTCAGCTGAGTCAATTTCAAACCAAAAGTTACCAGTCAAAAGGTAGCCAAGGATGATAGTATTGAAATCAAAATGGAAGCGTGCTCAAATTCAATGTGAAGAAACAAATTTATATAATATACAGGACCTGACACTTCACATTTCACTGCCATCTTCTTCTTGGTTGCCACTTTGACATTCTTGCCATCAGATCCTAACAGCATATCATCCACTGTGTCTTCTTTATCTGATAAATTTTGAGCTGCTAATAACCCTTGTTCTTCTGTTATTTGAGAAATTTGGCCTGCACATGCAGAGACCTTCTAACCAAAGGAATAATACAGCCAGCTTTTAAAGAGAAAAGCTAAAACTAATGAGTAACAAAAGAGTTTAATTTAAGCTTTGAAGCCCAAAATGTTCGGTAAAACATCCTCATTTGCTCCATTTCCCGAAGAACAATAAGTTTTCAGACCAAGAGGTTCGTGTCGCAACAGTTTAAATTAACAGCAATGTTGTATACCCCACGTCTGATTGCCAATGAAAGACTTCAAGGCAGATACAAGATCATCTTTGCGACCTTTGGCAGGGACCTTAACAATCCTGACAATTCAAAACCTTTTCTAAGTCAAAGGAACTTTCTCGTCTATTTTATATCAGAGAGAGAGAGTTGAAGCAGCTGGTCTGCGTAGAAAATGCCTAAAACTGTTACCTTAATGTTTTCCGTAGTTCCTCAACTGTCATTGTCTCTATCTTGGCCGGATCATTTCTCAATCTCTCAATCTCAATGGAGTAGCTATCGAGTTCTTTTTCCTACGTTATCAGCTTATAATAAATGGCCAACAGAATAAAAAAGGATCTCAACACTCAAAGTAACACAAAGCATATGTAAGAAAGACAAGTCAAACGGACCTCTAGAATAGGCTTCTTGGAACTTGGGCTCGGTCGCAATGCTTTAAGCTTCTTATTTTTCTTGCTTTCAACAACTGGTGGCACGGGTTCTGGTGAGTTAGAGGAGGGTCTTTTAGACCTCATTGCTTCCACTCTTGGACAAACCAGTATCTTATTATTCAGCTTCGGGACCCCTGCAAAGCTACGATTATGCAGTCGGTTCAGTTATCCCAACAAACTCGATAATTCTAATTAGCCCTACTAATTAGAGGAACACAAAATATAAAACTCTGGCAAGTGGCAACGCGAAGGCGGTTTTGAGAAAACGAAATCTGAAGTCACCAGTAACGCTAGGGCAGTTTGAAACTATTATTGCTGTTCCAGGGCAACCGTTTAGTCAAGAGAAAACATGAAATTATTTTAATTCAATTAGCCCCCAAAATACTACGCCAACTATGAACACTTGGAATCTGGAAACAGAAAGAGAACTACAAGAGAACCTGGTGAAATATAAACAATTTCTAGACGCAAATTGCAAGACTTGTTTCATTGGTCAAATAGAGGAGATGGGAACGCCGAGAACGTTGCGGAGGGCATACACAGATGAGCACCGACCTGAGAAACAGAGAACCGCCAGAAGCGGCACAAAGCAGCGCGGGAAATCATATAAAGCTGTAAACCTAGAATCCAACTGCCCCGGGGTATCGACAATTACTCGTGGGTAAATAAAAAAAAGTCAAACGGAACATTATGGGATTCAATTAGGACAAGATGTGATCAAAACAAAACTGCGACAAAAACAGTTCAAACTTATTTGTGTGTGTATGTATATAGTAGTGTTTGTGTATATAATTTTAGGCAAATTGGTTTTTTTTTTTGGGAATTTTTTGAGCATTAGGTTAACTGAATTTTAAATATTTGTTTTAAGATGTGCCTGATAATTTAAATGGATGTTTACGAAAATATGATGTAATACCTCTAATCCTTAATATGAGAACTAATTAACTAATTTGAGTAAATTAATAAAGTTTATTTAGTTAGTTATTTATAATAAATATGAGTTGAATTTCTTAAAATACTCTTACCAATTATGTGTATGAACTAAAACTACCATTTAATAGAATATTTAACATATGCAATTATTACATGAATTACTTTAAAAAAATAGATAAATATAAAAAACAAAATAAATTAAAATGTTATATTTAAGACCAAATTAAAAGTTAAACTAATTTTTATACATTAGGGACGGAAGGTAGTATTTTCTCTAAATGAATTAACTTTCACCAACACTGTTTGTGTCATTTTAATTCATGTTAACTATATATATATATTATCTCTTGTTTTAATTATAAAATCCCGTTTGTAGCTTATAAATAAGATTTTATAATTAAGACCGAAAGTAGTATGTTAAAAAAATAAAACTGCTTTTCTCATGTTCAAACTAATAAATCAATAAGAGATAACCTCACACTAACCTCTCAAACTAACTCACCCCAAAACCCTCTGTGTACAAAATAAAGGAAATTAATCTCTTAATCTTTATAGTTTCATCTAATTTTGGTCCAAGTTCCTATAATTTTTTTTAGTCCTTAAAGTTTTATCTAATTTTAAATTAGATCCTTATAATTTTTTTCTTTTTATTGAATCTCAATGTTTGTATATTGGTCCTTCTGTTTATTTATTACACATAAGCTGTTAGTTAAACTTAAAGTGGTGATATGATGATTTCCATCAACCTAACATGTGAAAAATCACTATAAACCCCCGTTTGAACAGGAGAAGCATGGTATGCTAATGTGCGATTATCACATCTCAGGATAGGTGCTGATGAGCAAATTGAACTAATAATGTAGCTGAGAGCCCTCAAGATCCACATACAAAGACATAATTATCAGGGACGCACTTTACCATTGATCTAGTAGCTCGTTTAGGCCTAGTGACGATTTCAGCCATCTTTTTCAGTTCTCCCCTATCACCCGCACCACCCTCTCTCGGATTTTTTAAGGACGATTTCTTCTGCAACAACTTCTGCTTCCATTGGATAGAAGCCCATAAGCTCTTTTCATATCAAAAGTTCACATTTATGAGACCACTTTGTTCTTTTGAAACATTCCCGTGTCATTCTCTTTCTCTTGTGTCAGCATTTGAATTTGAACAGAGCTTTTCCAATACAACATCCCCTATTTGGTGCTATCTCTTGCCTATAACACCCGGCTGATTAATTTAATAATTTAAGTAAATTAAAAAAATTAATTAAGTTAGTTATTTATAAAAAATATATATTATCTTTTTTAAATTATTCTTACTAATCAAATATATTAATTATAACTATCATTCTTACAAAAACTATATTTAAAAAAAAGATAAATATAAAAAACAAAATATATTAGAATCTTATCTTTAGAATTAAAAATAAAAATTAATCTAACTTTTTTTTATTAAGGATAGTACTTTATAAATTCACAAACAAACAAAAGCACCCCACTACCTTTTTTATTCCCATCACCCCCAAGCAATATATTTTTACATTCAATTGAATTAGGCCTTAGCCATAAGCTTGCAGCTCTCGAATGGTCTAGCCTCTATAAGCATTTCCTTAACAGTTAACACGAAGACCCACGAACTTCTATTGCTTTCTTCGCTTCTTGTGTTGGCTCTTTTGCTTTTCTTCTCGTTTCGTTAGCTTCTTAATCACCCATCAACGACGCTACCGCCTTTCTGGCCTCCTCCCTCATCATTGCTTCTTCTGCAAAACCATTCCAATTTCTCCATTCTTTCGAACCCATTGCTACTGCAATCTTCAGTATATCCAGAAGCAGCTTCCACGTTCCCTGAACAAGATGTGTATAAATGGGTCGCAGCCTTCAGAAGCAAACCTATGATTGAAGCCAACTTTCGAATGGATAATTAAAAAAAGCACCAAAGAAAGCAAAGGCTGCTGCAAAAGAGAAGATTTCTGGGAGAGAAGAGAGTGGCTTGGGTGACAAAGGAGAACTGCATCGAAACAGTGAATTTAACTTATAGGGGTTGTGAGCTGACGCATCCTTTCATAGACATAGTTGAAGAAGCAAAAGAACTTGTGACCAGAAATTGGATAGTGGTGCTCAATCACGCCCCTCGGGCGGAGCTAAATTTAGCTGATTGCCTGGCAAAACACTCTCATGCGTTGATGGGGAGCTACCGAATCTTTGATCACGAGCCATCTGAAGAGCTTCAGATGGAAAGTGATGATGGAGGCTAATTGGTTCCTTTGTTTTCTCTGTGCCCCTTTGTAGACCCGGTGTTTTGCCACTTGACCCGTTTTCATTCCCAAAAAAAAAAAATCGCTCCATCAATTTTAACTAACGGCTTATGTGTTTTGAATTAACGGAAGGACCAGCAACCATTAAGGATGGGATAAAAAGGAAGAAAATTACAGGGAACTGATTCAAAATTGGGTAACAAGGAATGGCAGAGTAGTTCTCCTTATAAAATGTTAACCTATTCAACCTGAATAGAGCGTGACAGATTGGGTGCTCACGGATCAGCATTATCAGCCCTATCCGACCCAATTAAAAAAAATAACAATATTATGGGGTACGAACGCTGAGATTCCCTTAACAGGAAGGAAGCAGAATGCGTGAAAGAATGACGATGAGAGCAAAGGGGAAGCAAAAGCACAGGAAGATGACCAGGGAAAGCAGAAGACTCAGCAAACTCCAAAGAGGATCAGAGCCCAGAGGTACCAGTGGCTGCAAGGGATAGATGTCACTCCTGCAGAAATACAAGGGGACCCTTCTAATCTATTTAACGTTTTAAGTAAAGAGCAAATGCATGCAAATTCTTATTAGCGCAAATCCAATTTAAACGTACACAAATATCAAAAAGCAGAAAATTAGTAATACACAATTTTTATTGTGCTCTTCATCCAATCCAACCAGGTTAGAAAATCTTAAGCACCTGTGCAGTATCCTCTCTCTCTCTCTCAATGTGTATGATAAACAAATACTGTAAGACAGTATTTGCCAATACAACTGGAAAAATAAGAGGGCGAGAAACGATGAGGAGACCAATTGGAAGGTTGGAAAATAAAGAATCATGAAGGTGTTATAGAAAAATCTGCTCTGTATGTTTCCTCTACAATGCCTATAATCTGAACCCCAAATTTACACTAGCGCTTGGATAATGATCGGGAAAAACCCCGTGAATCCAAAAAAACCGGAACATCCAGCCAGAAGAAATGCTTCTATCATTTTCATATTCAATGCTTGCCACAATCCTAGTCTCTGACCCGTCTTTACAGTAAATTCTGGTGATGGCAAGGAGTCAGAATGATAAAACTAATACGCGATGATGTCAAATTATCTCAGGGCCAGGTGAAGGTAATGGTGGTATGGCAGAGGGATGGGAGTCATCTAGGAATTCCAAGACCCTCCTTGCAGCTGCTTGGGATTCGCCACCAGCGCCAATTTTTCTCGAAGAAATCATCCCTGATGTGGTTGTCCTAGATGAATTGCTGCTCTCAACAGATTTTAAGAAATTGTCTTTTGTTATAGTTGCTTGAGAGGCTTTTGCAATTACAGAGCTGAAGACGCCAGACTCCCTCAAACTTTGAATGATAACCTGCAAGCATAAATACCGTTTTGAATTTAGACATGCTTCAAGGATAACCATGAGGAAAGCTTCAAGCAAGTGAGCTTACCATGGGAGCATAAATGCGAGTCAAGATGCCCTTCCTCAAAAGTTTCAAGTTAAGCGTCCTATCAGTCCACACAATGCGTTCTCGATACCTAAATGAAATGGATTAACTCATAATCCAGGCAAAATAGATTGGGTTTAAAGCTAAATATAAAACACAGAGTGAAACAAAAGACAAGAAGAGCCAAAGAGGTAATTCTAAGTTAGGAACTGCAAAACTCTGAGGAGAGAGTATGCCGAAGAATATCACAGAAATAATGCACATATGAACATCTTGTCTATTCTTTGAAGTTTCATAAAATACATTATTGCTTCAGCGGGGAATTTGTCTTTATTAAAGCACAATATTTATGCTCAAGTGGCACCAAATTCCAACATAATTCCTTGTGACTAAATGCATCTATCAAAGGAAGTCAGGATTTGCTACACTACTTGTCATATTTATAGTTGCCAGCTACTAAATTACATGCTAAAATAAGGCGAACTCTCAGGTAAAAAAAAAAAAGAAGCAAAATTTGAATTGGTACTCCGCTAACATAATTACCATAGACGCATTTCTTCCTCAGTTGCAGTAGAAGCAATTATAAAAGCCTGCATTAGACACAATATGATAGAGTTATTGGATTAGACAGACAAACTACGTGCAAAAACAATATCCACAATCCTCTTCATCCACCAGCTATTTCACAGTCCAACATGATAAATAACAGTAGTAAACATATGATGTAAAAACGTCACAGACACCTTTTAGACAAGTGTCCGGCCACCAAAGAAGTAAAAATTGGTGGAGGCTATTCGGGCATTTGGCTAGGAGACAAGAGCACCATGAAGAAAATTCAAATATATTACGAACAGAAATTTCCCATTAGTTATACAGGTACTGCAAATGTTTTCCTTACATCATTTTAACTGCAATAAAGTTTAACTCAGACAGCATGTAGCAAGAGTTATTGGCAGGATATGTGACCCTTTCCTTTTGATTAGCGGGGGCACATTGGCCATGGGGAGAGTCTGCGATTATATATGCTCCAGGAGAGCTGAGTGCTCCTGGAACAAATACGTTAATCTAGCAAATATTTTTTTTTATTTAAGAAAACTCTTGCAGCAAGTATTTAACAAAATATTCAGAATCTCCGAGTGTCACCACAAATAACAATTGACTCATCAAGGTGGTATTTAGAACTAGAAAGAGAGCAAGAGAAAGATAATGATAACTCACGGCTCTATCAAATTCCAACATAAAGCATCTTTTAACATCTTCTTTTGTAGGTTTGCAGCCACACCGATCTCGCCTTGAAGTCAAATCAGAAAATTTGGGGTAGGTGTAATGCAAAACAGCAGCTTCATCCAACTTGATCTCACTGTAAAAGAATTCGCATACGCTCGTGCATGAGATAAGGGCAGAAACTATACATCCTGCCATTTATAAAGCCTTAAACATTTCCCCCAAATTATTAGCAGGACATTAAACAATAGATAAAAAATGGTATGGATATAACTAAAGCCCGAAGAATTAATTTGCTGGTAGGATGGTAAGACCGGTCAATACGAGATCAATAGATCACACCGTGCTTGACAGTCAACACAAGCATAAAGTAATTTGTGTAAGACCAGCATCCCCAAAAAATTGCTGGTAGTCAGCCTCCAGGTGATCAGTGAATCATGTCATTATTCTCCAAAATGAACAATAATATGTCCCCTGACTATTATGAATTGTAAACACACGTGTGTTATCAAATGCATGATCATCAACTTGACTAGTTAAAATGCATAATTATATCTCTCAACTAATAGAGTTATAAATGTCATACAAACATACATTGTGCAACTGTGTTCATGATATTATAAGAGTATGAGTGCAGAATTAGCATACTTTGGCGTCTTCATATAATTGTGCCATCTGTGTGCACCATTAGGACGTAGATGATCCTGAATCCTAGCAGCTGCTTTCCCATTTCCATAAGTGAGGAAATAGTTTGGGTTACCACGGGTTGCTTCTTTGTAATTTCCAAAGTAAACATCCTTTGGAAGATGATCATAGTTCTTCTTGAACATTGAGACCTATGCCAATAGCGAGTTATATCAATTAAAAACAATACTTATTTTTAACCTGCCATCACTGACGAAGTCTGGTTTTACAAAGACCAAAAAATTGCAACAATATTGAAGAGGACCAACAAAAAGAAGACTGAAATCCTCAAGGTACAAGATATGGTAAGAATCAGGATCTGCAACAAGGGGATTCATCCACTAGAGATTCTTCTCCTTTTTTATTAAAAAAACACCAAGAAACGGCTACAACCATATTTTCAAATTTGTGGGAAATATAGCTGAAGACACAACTAAATACCAATTATGAAAGCGAAAAGTGTGACTTTGATAAATCCCATCCAAATGAGTTATTTGCCGATGACTTAGTTCTTACACCAAAAAATCCTTTTCCTAAAATAAGAGGAAATTATATTAGAAGCTAACCAGAATTTTGGGAGTACCATAAACCATATTAGTGCTTTAAATTCAAAGAGCATGACTTGCTACAGGTTGACTCAGCTATTCTCCCAGAAAGAAAGTGTATTTTTAAATATCAAAGAAAGAAAGTGTTTGCCCTTGACCACGCAATGTGGCACAAAAGATATGGAACTGCTGATAGCCGGTATACAAATAATAAGTTTAAAAAAAGACACCACTTTTGCACTCTCTTCAACATCAGTTGAATCAGCTTCTCGGGGGTAAAAAAAGAGTTGATAAATAAATAAGGAAATTACCTCGCTGAAAGGCTCCTTGATATCATCTCGCTCAACACTGCTCTCCTGAAACAGAACATTGAATTCGAAAGGGCCAAATAAATCATTTGAACAATTACCCATTGAATGATATAACTAACTCATATCAACATTATTTTAGCAATTTCTGGGCCGAGATAAAGTACATGCACTCACATAATTTGGGAAAATAACCATGTCAACATTCCCAGGCACATCAGACAACAGCTGTCTTAGAGAATACTCTTGTGTTCCTGCTGGATGTATCAGCTCATCAGTGTCAAGATGGAGGATCCAGTCCATGCCATAATCCTGAATATGAAAATATTGCAGAAGAAAACTAAAGATCTTAGTATGATTACCAATAAGTTGAAGTAATAAAAATATACTGATTGAATACTTCAGTTATAGAAATCATAATCCTTACCCTTGCCATGATAATAGCCATTTCCATGTTTAAAGATTGCTTCACAAACAACTCATAATTACAAGGCTTGTAGAAGAAGCTTGCCAACCAAGATTCATTCCATATCCGGCTGATACAAAAAAGAATGTAAAATTACAAATATGGTATGAGTCATCCTATTAATGCACTCATTAACAATATGAAAAAGTTCTGAAAATTGATACGTCTTTTACTCTTTGAATCGCCAACATATAATTAGAAAGTTACTTGGAAAAACTTAAGCTGACAGCTTAAACTATTAACCAGGAGTCATTGATGGATTTTACAGATCTAAAGTCTACACCAGCAACTAACATTTAAGAGCACAGAGAACTAGCCTTCAGAAGTGGACAAAGCACAAGCTTGGTAGTTGTAATACAAAAATCTCAAGCTCCAGACAAATATATACTGAGAAGGTTAATTACACGAAGTGGTAGGTGACAGATAAAGATAAAACACTAGATCAACAAATTAGCCATATGCTCGAATACAATAAAAGAGAACCAGTGAGCAAAAAAAAAACGTTAGCATACAGTCCTCTTGAAAGAACAATAACAGAATACAGAATACTCCACAATCTCACAGTATCAAAACACCACATGACGAAATTGTACTGACCTTTTAGCTTGTTGCTCCTCTAATTCTCTTGTTCTGTATATGACTTTTACCCCCTGAAGTAAGGTATGCCTTACTATATTAGTTGAGTATCAACACTAAAGTGCAATAATTTGACAACTAATTCAAACAACGGGGTGACTGCCAAAATATCAAACGCAAAATCACTTAGACTCACCGGAATGCTTTCTAAAACTCTAGACACATTTGGCGACGCAGCTTTCCCCTCCACAAAAAGGAAAAAGGTTGAAACACCAATAACCTTATGATAGAAGATCCAAGGCAAAGTCTGCTCCAAACCAGCAGAAGTGCTTGTCGTAATACATATCTGCCACACATAGAAGATTAGACAGAGACCCCAATTCACTCACATGACTCAGCAATCATACAACATAGACAGCTAGGAAGTGCAAAAATCAATGCACAAAAACACAAATTGAGGATTCAATCCCCATTAGGTTTCAGAATATCCAGAGTACTCTGCAACACATCACAAATTCAACGAGTAATTATGAATACAGTGACCTATAAGTCAATTACTTTCTGGCAAAATTACAGACTCTAATGCCGTACCAAATAAGCACAACCCGGCGGCAGATCCAATAACACAAATACGCCAGCCAATTTTCAACCAAATAATCGTATGGAATACAGTTTCAATCAGAATTCCGGATCAGCAAACTCAACAAACATAAAGCAAAATGACGACTTCCGCAAACAACGCAGAAAATTTGAAAGAGCCACAAGATCCGTCAACCCCAGTAAACAGACAGTAGATGATAATTCGAATTCCATCGACCAAAATGAGTCGAAATCCACAAATACGCTCACCTTAGGCCTCAGATCAGACCCATAATCGAATTTCCAGTCCCGGTAATAGGGGAAGGAGGGCGAATGGCTCTGACCGAGAACGTTGACGCAATCAGAACTAGACGAATGTGTCTGAAGGGAAGGAGCGGAAGTGCCCATGCCAGGGAACTCATGGTGGTCGGGAGACCAACGGGTGACCGGGTCGTCAAGACCACCCCTCCATTGCAGGACGAAGGCAAAGGAAGCGAGGATCAAGGGTAGGATGGTTAGGAGTAAGAGGAGGCGTGATGTCGAAACCGCAGAGGAAGAAGAAGTGGTGGGCCTCGCTGAAGACTGCAGACCCGCCATGAGGAGTCACAGAAGGAGAAGGGTGAGTGCATGAAATATATATCTGCAGGCGCGTTGGGAAAGGTGCGAAACCACTCGAAACTGAAAATATGTTGAACCTGAAGGAGAACGACTGTGATAGCCGTTTTATCGTTGGTCTTGGTTATTCCATTCCCCGACTGATTTTAATCGATAAATAAATGCTTCCCCACAACCGCATCTTGCTGGAATAGCTCAGTTGGTTAGAGCGTGTGGCTGTTAACCACAAGGTCGGAGGTTCAAGCCCTCCTTCTAGCGTTTTCAGTGCACATTTTGATTTGATGATTTGATCTTCCCTGCTCCGGCTTCTGGGTAAGATCGCCCGCAAGGGCAACGCGTTTTAAATTTTCTTGATCTTTTTTCTACCTTGGGTCAGAAAAATCTGGCAACGAGTACAGTGAATCATTAATAACTTGCCACCTAAAGTTTTCGGCTATGATCCTCCCACTTCCTTATTAGGCCGGGTTCTGAAGGCGAAGTGAATTAATACCCTTTCAGTCAAACTTGAAGGCAAATACTGCGAATGGTTATGGTAAATACTGCGAATAATAATTAACCCACTAAATAGTTGACTTTTTCCAATGTAAATAATATCGAAGATTATATTTTATATTCTATGACTCCTCTTCCTTTGGTTCTATATGCACACAAAAAAATTCGAGGCATGAAAGAGAATGAAGGTTATATTTTTTTATGTTGATCTAATTATCATTATCATATGACAAAACTTGCACCGTGAATTTGGTATGTCGTGTCGGAGCATTATCAGATCATGACCGTCTGAAAGAGATCGCTGCAAGAGTAATGATGGAGCGACTGATCCGGATGGCAATAATATGATCGATTGGCTATCTATCTAGGAACGGTTGCATCACTGATCACTCTATGTTTTGTTTTTTTTTGTGCCCAGGAGGGCCTCGGCCCATCAGTACAGGGCTCAATTAAACCAGTTGGGGATAAAGATGCCATCATTCTTCGTTGAAGTACAAAAACCTACAAGAAAGTTGGCAGTCCTAAGAAATTATAAAAATGTTCACACTTACCCGAACCAATAACCAAGAAGGCAAAAAAAAAAAAAAAAAGAAACGTGCATGCAGGCTTCTGATTGGGCTCATATGGCTACGGCTCAAGCTTTGTGAGGGCTGAACACTGACTGAGCAGCGGGCAGCGCTCGAGAGTTCCCTCGAGAGTATATTGAATCTATAATTTTTAAAATTTCTTCTTGAAAAATAATTAATAATTACATGACATTACATATTAATGCGTGGATATCTGTGCAGTACTCTTTTCCTAAAGACAGTAACCGCCAGAGGATTCCCGCGAAACTTTACGAGTCACAATGAAGAAAATGCTGCAGGTACCGGAGACCATCTTCAAGGCTCACATACCTCCAATTCATTATATTCAAAATCCCCACACTCACCTTCTTTATTCTCACCCTCCCATCTCTCTCCTTCCCACCGCGAAGCCCTAACTTTAAATCCGCCACCACAGAGCTCGCCACCACGTTCGAACAGCATCCTGGTGTGGGAAGCTCCACCGAGAACCACCCCTCGCTACCCGCCTGAAATCCCAACTTCCCCACACTGTCCATCATGCAGAAAACATCTTTCCACCCTCTCAATATCACATTCCACGTGATCTTCACTTCTTCCAGAGCCTCCCTCACCCACTCGCTCTCTCCGATCTCGAGATCAAACCGGAACAGGCCGTGTGGATCGGCGACCATCTTGTCGCAGGGGATCGTTAGATTAAAAACAAGGGAGTCGCTGGTGGAGACGGAAATTACAAAGACAAGGTCGTTGAGGCAAATCTTGGGCTTCGCCGGGTTCTGAAGGCGGCGCTTGGTGGCGGTGCGGCCTATGGCGAATAGGCGGTGGAAGGAAACAGTAGGTTGAGCGTGTTGAAGGGTGGACAGAGAGGGGAAATGGGAGGTGAAGATGGGTTTCCAAAGATGGTCCGAGGACATTGAAATCGACCATAATTTGGAAACGCATGAGGCAATGGCAAGGGTTTTGGCGTCAAGGTGGTGAGCAACGAGGAGAAGGACTTCCCATGGTGGTGAGGATGGAGTTGTCGTCATGAGAAGTGTATCAGCGGGGTCGTTTTCCGGTGTTTTCTGACTGCTGTGATGATGGCGGTGATGGAGGGGGGAACGGGGGGTGCGGGTGGAGGCTATATATGCTGAGTGACTCGGTGAGCCGCGTGGGGGCACGTGGAGGGTGTTGGTGTGTTGCATGGCCTTCAAGTGCCACGTAGGACTGGGGGATATGAGTTAGGGCTCAAGACTATAAGACACGTGGTCCAGTCTTTTTTTTGGGTTTTCATCACGGCCTCTCGCGAATTTTCCTTGTGCGGAGTCCAAACCAAACAGGCTTCATCCAGACACATGCTTTTTCGCCTGAATCTGGATTAGCAGGTTTGTATTTGAGAGCAGTGTCCCCCTCGAATTGATCGAGATTAATTTAACAGGGGATCTGTGTTCTCGTATTTTTTCCGCTTATTTTTCATTTTTAATTTATTAATCATTTAAACATGCGTCAATTTCCCACGTATCCAGATTTAACGGTGTGTCCGTCCAACAAGAGGGAAAAGGATTGTTCAAAAGCACTGTCGTTTGATTCCGTTTCAAGACCTCTAAAACTCGAATGAGCCATGCCTGCACATGCAGATCATCAATTAACAAACGATTTCAAGTGTAGCTTGGTTGCTTTCTCGGGAACGATACAGGGGAGCTGCCATATAGAGCGTGTTTGGGAAGCTCTTTAAATTCCCCAGCCCTTGGACCCTGTAAACGCCCTTTTCGTTTTTTTGAAGAGGACAATAAGATATCATTAACATTATCAAGTCTTACAGGAAAATAACAGAAGCAGAACTAGAAAGCAACAAATTAAGTCTTGTTGAAAAACTAGGAGCAGGAGTGCAGATAATGAAAGAAAGATCTTGAATATCCTATATGATTATGTTGATATATAAACTGATTGAAGAGTGACTACAGAGATGAATGCTTTGTTTATACATCAAAACTGCAATGTGTTCTTGGTTAAAGGTAGCTGCGATGTATATCTTCCAATCCTAAGATGACATGTCAACATCCTTTTCTTCATAACGCCACAGAAAACGAAAACTTGTGGGGAAGTGTTTATGTTCATCACAAACATGGTAGTGATCCCAAGTTGAGAAGCCACGAGATCCTTGATTATCTGTGCAGCGAGGGTATATCAACTAAAAAATGGATCATTTGATGAGTTAACTATGTTGGTAGTTTTCTGATAGTAAATACAAGACTTAAAATGGATTTGACATTTAGGGTTGAAAGAGACTCAAAATGAATTTTACATTTAAGACGGAAGGAATATAATTTTTAAGGATCATCCTACATTACTGCACACTGCATCTCTGAACATTTCTCTGCATTCACTCAAGACATGGCTAAATGCACATAGAAACCACCTCAAATTGAAGGCTGGTGATACCTATCCCGAGGTTTGCTAACGAATGAGGATTTAGGCTTTAACGTCACTAAAGCATGCTTCGTCAACATGCCACATTAAAGGAGCATACTTGAAATCAGGAACTTGTCGCGAGGAAGACACATGCGATTTCATTTCGATTTGAGTAAATATGATTTGGGAACCGGGAACTCTGCTCCGCCGGTCACAGAGAAGAGATCGACTTTATTGCGAGTCCGCTTTCTACAATTCAGTCCTGTTTACTTAGTAATATTTTGAATTTGAACATAACGCCGGATTCTAATTTTCTCAAGAATAATTTCTTCCCAAATGCTGGTAAAAACGTCTTCCCAGATACATTATTATATATACCAATTATAGTATAATTAAATCAGCTTGCTACATAGTAACGCTCTGCCCGTGTAAGTAATTGCTTCCAGCCCGATGGAATCCACGTACATCATGAGTGGGGAAAAAAAAAATCCTGCTCAGCTGTCAGGGAAGAGCCGGTAGCTTATTTTCGCACGTTGCACGAAAAATAAAAACAGCAATAAATTTGCCATATTTTCACCTCCATTCTTTTATCAATAGACCCTATAATAACATTTACGGCGTCTCTTCAACATGCATCAAATGCCGTAATAAATTTATGACCAGCAATGCCGCCTTTGTTTTTATGATTACGTAACATAATCAGCTTATAGAACAGAACACAGGATTCAATTTTTAATAAGATAAAGAAATAAATTTTGAATTTTTCAAGCGAAATTTTAATTTTAAACTTATAATTTTTAAGCGAATAAAATATAATTATATTTATGCAGTAAATTTAATTTTTAAAATCTGGGGGTCGGGCCCTAGCTGGACCCGCGCCACAGCAGCTTGCATTCAGCGCGCTCTCCATCGATCTTCAGTCGTGCCACTGATTCACTTACACTCTCACCCTAGTCCATCGTTCTTCAGTCTCGCCTCCATCTTCGCTGCGTGGATCTCTCATCTCGGGGCTTTGGGGTCTCGCGTCTTACATTGGCTGCTTCTTCTTCCAGTAAACGGTGGCTAGACCCCCTAAATCAAACTCCTAATTCAAGCGGGGTTCCCGTCCTGCTCCTCGAATTCGACCATCTGCTGCTTCGCATCGCGCTGCCTCTTCTTCTTCTTCTTCTTCGAGTTCGTGTTCAACTTCTGAGCTATGGTTTGCTCTTAAAATTTGGTTGCTGATTTGCTGTTGAATATTGATTGGTTATAATTAATTCCGAACCCTGCATCATGATTGTTGGATTATTGTACTGACTACTGAGATTACTCTTCTGATTTCGTTGGCAATTGTATCTTTTCTTTTGTCCCCATCTCACTTCTCTTCAGTTTCGATTTGAGTCTCTTAGAGTAATTCTAGATTAAATTTGTTCTTGATTGCGTCCGTTGCAAGGAATTCAGGACCATCAGTTTAGTTAAGGTGACAATCATGAGATGAAAATGCAAAGAAAGTGTAGGCTTTGGTGGCCAAAACAGCTCTTATCAAGAAGAGAACCATCTTCCAGTTTTTTGTTGGGGTGGTTTGTCACATCCTCTCCAGCGTCTCTTGATATTATAGTGGCCTTTACCTGCAACGAAGTGTTGTCATCTCAATCCAGTCCTTGCCTTGAGGTACGACACTGGATTTTGAGCTTTTATTTTACTGCACATACTTTGAGTAAAAGTGAATAAATAAGCAATGTATACAATGAACAGCTACAATTATTTATTTTTCCAGAAAGTTTTGGGTTTCCTTCTTGTGATATGATTGAAATTTATGTTGTGTTGAAGATTTAACAGACCTTAAGTATTTGTTAAATGCCTCATTGTGGTTAGTAGCCATTTTCTCTTTGTGGTCCATCATTGGGATGTGAGAGATTATCTATCTGGTTTTGTTGATTAAAAATCTTGAATCGGTGGTTTAGCTGATGTCTTCCTGGTTTATTATGGTGCCTAGTTCTCATGTTGCCTAGGGCACATTGAAAAAAGTGGAGGGCTCTATGACCATATTGTTGTCGCTTGACATTGTCCTGTTAATACTGGTGGCTTGAAGTGGATTATAATTTGATCATTTGGTCATTTTGAGTAGATAGATACGGGAGTTTCGATGCAGTGGCTGTGTTTACACCCTTTCTGGCTCATTTATCCTTTAATTATTGGGAACAGCCTCCTTGGTAATGCCCGCCTAAGATTGCTATTTAATTCTTCTCACATAATTATTCGGTCTGTGTGCATAAAATTTGGAATTTATCCCGCACATTAATCAAACAAGAAGCTACAGGATGGGTAACAATGTGTATATGTGGTGCAGAACTTTTTTTTTTCCCTTATTTTTTTGGAAGATGAGAATCTTGATTCTGTGTTCATAATGGTTGGAAAAACCCCAGGATAAAGATGGTCTTTATAATGTTCTGTAACGGCACTTTCATACAAGTTGTCATAGGTGGCTGCTGATTATGGTCTAATGTTGGGTGACATCTAACAGTGTGAACTGTTACTTTCTATCAGGAGATCCTCCATGATGTACGTGGGAAGATGCCCATAATTCTACAGGATAAGTCAACATTTTCTATACTTGGCCAGTGTGTCCCTGACCAGAGTAATAGTAGTTTGGTAGCGGGAATAGAAGACAACAAATGGAAGTTCTCCAATTGTGGCTGTCTCATGTTAGATGGTTCATTAGAGCATAGTTGTCAAGCTTCCTTTGGAAAGACTAATTGGATTCTGCTGACATTTGATTCTCGGGAACAGAATGAAACTGGAATCCACGGGCTTCCAAAATTGCATCAAATTCACTGGAATGGAGTAGCTATGTTACAATATGATTTTCACGTATGTAAGTCATGATTGCTTCTTCTATTTGCTTTTCCAAAATTTGTTGTTAATTCTATTTCATTCTCTCAAACACGTGTGATGTTTTAATAATTTTAGGTGATAATTTATGACACCCCCCGTTATGGGGATCATCATTTCTCTTTGTGTCCATCAAATTCACATGAGCAAGCAAAGGCTTCCATTAAGAAACCTAAGTGGGTGGGTGATCTTCACAAAAAGGAGCAGCTCATTGACTTGGTAATAAAGTTTAAAATGTTCATTTCTGTGTCTATATTTTTGTCCTATTAATTATTGTACTCTTCAAATCCTTATCCCAGGACACAGTCATCTTGGCAATTAACTGTAGTGCTGCTGCTAAAAGAATTTTTGAGAGACACGAGGTCTTGAGGAGATCCTTCAGCTTGCTTTCCATATTTCTTGTGTACTCACTTGACGCTAATGATATCTATATCTTATTTTATTCTTATCTTTTATGTTCCTGTTCTGATGGTATGTTGTGATTCTTCAGGTTTTTTGCATTTGTTGGGAATCTGTCTGCTAATTTTGTAGCATCATTATCAACTCTGTTCTTCGTTGTCCTTCAATTATTCCAAGAACTTTTCAATGATAAGTCGGGATCTTTGATTCACATGGCATCTGCAATATTCAGGACTGCATGGATAAATATACGGATTCGTTGTGGTCAGATATTATATTGGCCGATATTTCTTAAGGAGAATGATCTTAGGTAATGAGCAGTTCTCATAAAATATTTGACATGTATTATTTGTTTGGCAGGTCTCAAATTTTGGTAATACGATGGAACCTCCTGAATACATACTTGTGTTAGACTGGAAACAATACTAGCAGTTCTACCAAACACAGATAGATCAGCAGAAATACTCACGTGGCATCAGCTATGGTAGCAATACTGCTAGAAAACACAGTAACAGTAATAGGAGACTATCTATAGCATTTTAAAGGCTCATCTATACCCTCATAGTTATATTACTTTTTCAGCCCCGACAAAATACACTCTTGTCCACCTCACCCACACCAAGAAGTAGGCATCAGGATTAGTTAGTGTACTACAATTTCCTCTTTTCTCCCCTACTACCATCTTCTCTCTAGCATACATGTGCTCAATAATAGGCTTAGATGAAGCAGCAGCTCCTTCAAACCAATGGACCTTTTCTCATTTTTTACGGGTATAAACCTTAGTCATAGTAGGCTCATTACCTCAGGCCCGTCACAGTAGCGTGCTTTAATCATTGATAAAATTTATGAAATTCATTTACTTTTTGCTTGTACTCTCTATTATATTATCTATGGGATCTAAATTAGAATATACTTTGGCTTACTGTAACTTGTTTTACCTCCATTCTTTTTTAGTCTGCTTTTAGAGGACATATTCTTGTTCCATAATTTCGGTTTAAAATTGTTTTTCTTTTATTGAAGTTGAAAACATATGACCGATTACATGTAACACTCTGTCATGAATAAGTTGTGTTTAGTTGTTCTTTGTTGAATTGATCACTGACCTTCTGACCAGCATCTTTTGATATTGATTCTGTGTTTTGTCCTTTTTTTTAACATCATTGTTTTGTGTGCTAGGTCACGATCATGTGTTGAGTATGCAGAGAAAGCTGCTATGCACAGTCATTCCATGTGGTCAACTTTGGTTGTTGATGTTCTCCTGGGAAACGTGATTGGCTGGCCACTGCTATATCATGCAGAACCCATTTGTTTGTCAGTTTTGACATTTGTCCATGACATTGCAAACCCTTTTTTGCGTTCAGGGTGTGTTTGGTTAATGGGAAACCCTGCAGGTTTCAAGTTGAATTCTGAGCTGGCTGGAGTATTAGGCATGGTTTCTCTGAATGCAATACAGATATGGTCAACACTCTGGATTTTTGTGGGTTTTGTCTTAAATTATATTGTTCAAGGACTTGCTATTATAGGGATTCTTTGTGGGTTCACGCTACCTGCTGCCTTGATTATAGACATGATTGTGTTAGCAACTTCTCATGTTTCAACTCTTTATTGGTTGATTTCACTTCTATATTCTTCACAAATACAGGCAGTGACGGCCTTGTGGCGGCTTTTTAGGTAGGAATTCCTTTTCCATTTTTTTCCTGGGTTATTGAGATGGTTGGCGGATTGGTTGAATACAAGTTAGTGATTAAAATGAGAAATGCACATATTTATTTAAAATTAACTGATCTTTGAGTTATGAAAGCAACTTGCTCATATGATAGGTTTTTACAGTTAGACCGTCCACTGATGCTCTTAATGTTTGCATGACAAGTTTTTGGTCAAAAGATACAATCACTGCCCAAATAGATGTTACTCAGATGGTTTTTTTTTTCTTTTTTTCTTTTTGCATCATCTGACTTCTTAGGCATAGGTTTTATTAACCCTACTCTCATTACTTGATAATCTTAGCCATAATATGTTTTCGGAAAAACTAGTATCGGGTTCAGGGAGAAAGAGCCAATTGTTCTGTTAAGAAGAAGGAACATTTACATATGTGAGGATAATCTGTGCTATTATGGGGGAATCACATGTTCTTTTCATATTATGAAGGTCATCAAATTACTTCATTACGCTCTATGTGTGATTAACTTTCTTGTAAGAATAGTATATACAATTGCATGCATATGATTACACATTCAGACACAGCATATATACTCCTTTTTCTTTTCCTCTTTTTGTTCATCGAGTTGCTGATCTTTTCACAGGGGCCGGAAGCGGAACCCACTTCGTCAGAGGTTGGACAGCTTTGATTACACTGTCAAACAACATATTATTGGATCCCTTCTATTTACACCCCTCTTACTTCTGTTACCAACCACTTCTGTTTTCTATATATTTTTTAGTATAGTGGGGACAATGATCAACCTCGTCTGTATATCAATTGAAGTCACCATATCAGTAATTCATGCTACACCTTATATCAAGTTTTTTCTTCGGTTGGTGCGTCCAGGAAGATTCCCTTCTGGAATATGGTTTGAAATTTTAGGTTGTCAAAGTACTGGTAATAATTCTCCAAAGGTTGATTTTGCTGATGAACTGACTTCTTCCAAGGAAGAATTGCTGCTAAAGGATTTTAGTGGGCAAAAATCTAGCATTCTGGTTTCAGTTCTCCGAAGTAACTACATGAGCACAGGTAAGGCTTGGAGCTTTAACTCGTGGACTTAGATTGATTCTTCTGTGGGATTTAATTTTTTTTTTTCATGCTGCTAGGTGATGTACCTTCAGTATTAATTAGTATCAAAGCAAACATCTGAGAATGTGTGCCCAATATGCAGACTTTTTGTGCTTGCTTTCAGTTGACTGGGGCCTTTTACGTAGAGACCCTGGAAAGATATTATTATTGCGTAATATATGCGACATTGTTTTTGGAGGCAAAACTGGTAACCATGATTTGCTTAATCATTGCGTGTAGTTGTGGTAATTTTCTAATTAAAAGTGGGTCCCTGCCTTTTTGCGTGACAAGGTGAACCTTACTGAATATGTCTAGATATGCATTTTCTAAACATTGCATGAACACGAAATTTGAAAGCGCTGACTGAAATACAATTTGTAGTATGATTTTTTTAGTCCTTTTCACGGTTATGATAATGACCTTAATTTGCTAACAGTTAGCATTTTGTCTGTTCTTTTCTTTTTGGGCAAACATTGTGTATATGCACTCTAACGGGATGCTTGTTCAGGAAAAGTTATCTGTCCTCACTACAAAAATATTTTTTCGGGGTCTTCTGCGTCATCCATTTCCTTAATAGCACATGGAATCCTCATTGGTCGAAGGTGAGATGTTATTTTGTTGAGTTCTTTGCATTTAGTTACTCTTTACTATTCACATGAATCCTTTATTTTGAATTCCATCCTTGGCAGAGTACCATACAGACGGGGAACTCTTCTTCCTTCACCAATGCCTTGGATGTCCCTGCCCTACAAAGAGTATTGGCGCCTTTGTCATGATTCACTTATTGCATGCTTCAGAGTATAATGGTCTCATCTCGACGTCTGGTTCCACTTAACCAAAACTTGTTTTCTTCATATTAAGAGTGATATTCCCTGCGGCTTCTCATGAAGGATTATTGAGCATTCTTTAAATTGGTTCCTCCCTGATTGGACCAGGGAGGCATTTCAACGCTCAGGCGTGCAGCGGTGGTATATGTGTTCACTATTCAGCAATTGTTTACTTTTCCTGTTACTAAGAAAATGAATTTGCTTTTCAGGCTAAAATGGAATGAATTTTCCTTTCCTACTACTCTACTTTGTGCCCTTGAACTATTGATTTCCTTGCGCCTTTAGTTGAAATTTAGGTTGTCAATTCAATCTATCTTGATGGGATTTTTCCTTCTGTTGAGTGATACAGAGGGGATTTCTGTAGTAGGTAGCGACAAGTTGGCTGCATCAATAGCTGAAGGTTGGGCTTGATTCGATCCTCCAACAATAAATTCTTTTGCTTGAACATATGATGTGAGGTTCTTTTTTCAAGTTTTTATAATTGATTGATTTTATTATGGGGGGGAATTTCTTACTTAAACCGGCAAATTTTCGCATCCATAAACTCCATTCCGTGATGTCAAGATGGGAGATCCCATTTTTTGTCGTAACCCTAAGATTGTATGGGATCTTTTCTTTTCTTTCTTTCTCCCCCCCCCCCAAAAAAAAACACTGACTAATAAAATAATACTATATCACTGTATGCGTGATTCGCGCCGTGCTTTCTGACACTTTACAGGAAGGGTTATTTCTCGTACGGGTCTAATACCCCCTTTTTTTTTTTTAAGAGGGTGTGATACTTCGGTCGTAAATAGGACATTTTTTCTATAGATCAAGAAAAATAACAATATACATTGTAATGAATAAAAGATAAAATAATATATTTATGTTAAAAATTTAATGATATGATTTATGAATAGGATTAAAAAAACCTTCTATTTCTACCCTATATATAATATAAGTACATACTTTTTCAGATTGTTCGTGACTATACTTTTCTAACTAAAGATACATTAATGCCAGATCGTTTGAAGCAATGTTTCTCATAAATGATAATACTAATCTTCACATAAGTAATCCGTATGTATTTGTTGAACTTCAAAAATTTAATGATGAGATATTTTTACTTTGAATTAAAAAAATAATTATTAATTTGAAAAAGGTTATACTATCTCCGGTCCTAATACTGGAGGTAGTATTGTTAAGTGAGTTCAAATGATTCAAATACACTGAAAATAATTTACATTCATATTAAATATAAAGTAAATTATTCAAATGGATTGAATGGTTTACCACGCCAAGTACTTGAGAATTCAAATCATGAATGTATAAAAAATAAAAAAGATTTACAATATACTATTTTTTGTCCTATTTATAAAATCTCATTTGTATCGAGGTCCTATAATCAGAACCGGTAGTATATATACATATATAATAACATTACACCATTTACCCACACATGGCCATGCAGAGTAAAGGAAGCGCTAACATCCAACGTGCCCAATACGGACAAATACTAACTCACGAGAGAACCAACAGAACAAACTGATTGCCTAACCTCCCTCCCTCCCTCCCTCACATGTTGCTAGCGACGACTCACTCCTGTCCAAATTTCATGTCCTTGTCCAAAAATAAATAAATAATTAAATAAAAGACACATACACACATTGATGGAGGTTAAAAAAAAACACACACACACATGTATATGACATTGATGGAAGTTTAAAAAAAAAACACACACACACATATATGTATGACATTGTTGGAACTTGGAAGTTAAGAACAGTGACTCTGGAATCAGTTCACGAGAATGCTATTGACTCAACAGATGAGAGCCTGGGTTGTGTACAAGGACAGGGGGGAGAGAGAGAGAGAGAGAGGCTGAAAAGAGTGTGTGCGGTGTTTGTTCCTTCTTCTATCGCCCTCTTTGCCCTGTTCACTCATGTGAATCCCCATGTGATGAGTTCACCTCTCCTTTTCATGCTACTCTACTCCTTCACTTCACTTCACTTCACATGCCCCCCAATCCCAACATCTTTCCCTTAATTTTAGCCTTCCATGTTTCTTAGGACCATCTTGACCTCCTCATCAACCAATGCCTTCACCTTAAACTTTCCACTTCGCTTCTAATTTTCCTTAGTTTTCGCTTCCTAACGCTTCAGCTCCTGCAGAAACTCATTTTCCCAGTTAATGTAAGCATATTGTTTTGAATCAGGAAACCAAAATCGTCACTCCTACTCCTACACATGGCAGACTTTGTAGTAATATCCAACGAGGGTCGGATTGGTCATTTCAATAGGGGAAGAAGAAAATTATGTGCAGAATGTGACTGCATTATTGGAAAAGACAAAGGCCGGATTTTTGTTATCTGAAACTATAGGCTATACAGTGCCACCTTGCATACCCCTAAAAAAGATAATGCCAGAAATATTATCCCACTTCCTATAAATGCTAGCATTACTACGTATAACCGCAAGCTCTTGAAGACCACACTCGAGCTAATAATAATTTCCTCTGTTTCTGTGTGCGAGCGACACCGTGAGCAATGGCCAGAAAACTAAGCATCGTTATGCTCTTCCTCGTTGCAATGTCGCTCCTTTTCGTGGAGAACCATGTAAGCATACTCGACTTTTATAGCTGCCTCTATGTCTTGGTAACTTCAGGCTCTCCATTATTTGAGCCTCTAGTTGTTCTGCATTGCTCTGTTTTCAATTCACAGTTGGCCTGTTAATAATTTATTTACTACAAATTATGATGAAACGATCAGTTCTGCCAAACAAATTTTAGCCATAGTTCTGCATTTGTCCAGCCGTCTCCGTTTCCCTTAACGTTGGCTCCTTGTTACTTTGTGTTTACTTTTAATTATATATCTACTTTTCATGACTGATAATTATGCTCATGTGGCATACCAAAATGGTGGATTTAGGCTGAGATTGTTGTCGCTGCCACTGAGGCTCCAGCACCTCAGCCCAACAATAGCACAACCAATTTTCCCAAGGTGAGATTTTTCGGCTCAGATTGTTTCTGCATTGCTTTGATTTTCCGAACTTCTTACACACATCATCTGTTCAATGTCTAAGCTCATCTGATATTTGTTTCTTATGAGTTTCAGCACGGCATAACTGAAGGCAGTCTGCAGCCACAGGGTGAGTATTAGAGAATCAGACATCACATATTTTGTCAAAAAATTAGAATTACTTCTCAAAAAGTGAGAGAGAGGGTTTCATATTGAAATTGAGAGGGAATTAATTAGTTGGGTGGATGAATATGCAGAATGTGGACCACGTTGCACAGAGAGATGCTCAAAGACGCAATACAAGAAGCCATGCATGTTCTTCTGTCAAAAGTGCTGTGCAAAATGCTTGTGCGTGCCTCCCGGTACTTATGGCAACAAGCAGGTCTGCCCTTGCTATAATAACTGGAAGACCAAAAGAGGAGGACCCAAGTGCCCCTGAACATCAAGCCCTCTTCTTTCAACCGTCGCTCTCAAGTTTCAGTGCTTTGTTACCATCTACTCTTGCAACGTGTACGCTGTGCTGTCCAAAAGGGAATTGACCCTTGATAGTTTATATGATTATTTTATTTGTCTTCCTCTAGTTTTTGCATCGACAGTAAAAAGTGTCAATTCTGTTGTGTGATGTTCTTAAATAAAAAATGAAATAAAATTGGCATAGAATTTGCAGTCCAATTCATAAAAGAACAAACACGGCACAAGGAAGCCCCACAAGGCCAGTCTTGTTGCAACTCGCTCATATGAGTGCATACACACAATAAGTAATGTTAGCAGCCTACGTAAATGACGTCCTTTCACCTGATGGAGAAAACAATGTTTCTGAAGAGAAAAGGTAAGAGTACTCCTGGCTATCCATTTTTGTGCTTCTAGTTTTAATCTCTATACCTTGTACTCTGCCCTTCACTCACAATTTTCGTTTACATTCTTTGGGTTGATTTCCTGGTGGGCAAGGTACTTTTATCATGCCTTCTCTGTTCCTAACAAGAAATTGGTCTGTGTGTGTGTCTGAGCACACAGCATATATAGACTAATTAAAACGTCCAAGGTCCAATTCACATGTGAGAAAGTAGCTTGAAGATGGACTTCAGTTCTCCCACCACATTCATGAATCCACGAAGGAAGCAAAGTAACCATTTTAGCTTTAGAATGCACCGCACTAATAATGGTCAAGACTTTTATGTCATCTTATTTTCTTTCTCGTATTCCGAACCCACTGTCATTCATATCTTATCTTTCACGAAACATAATTCACAACCATATAGAACATAATTTAACATGCTGTTTTGAATGCGTAGTGTATCAACTAGACACGCCTACCAAAATCACGTTTCGTTGGAAAGGTAGGTTCGCACGATATGCATATATATATATATATATATATATTTTGGAGTTAGTTTTGGTTGGTCGCATTGTGATGCCATCAACGCGCAAGGGTTAATCACCTAATCAATGGAGATTTTATTTTATTTTATTTTCATATATATATATATATATATATATATATATTCCCTTCCTACGCTGCTCTATTATGTGTCAGCCAGGAAGGATCCATCATTAATCAATAGAAGCACGGCCACGGGTCATCATTTCTATTAGGACCCGAAGTCAGAAATCAGGCAAAATAAATAAATTGACCGAAGAAAATTTTCTAGAAAGTCAAAGCTTCCTCTGTTTGGAAAAAAACAAAGAAAAAGAAAAGTTATTTGTATCTGATTCGATTATTTACTCTGTTATGAATGACAAACTTTTGCTAAATTCAAACCCATAGAACAACAATTCGGTCAATAAAACAACAAAAGAACCTTCTAATTTGACGCTTGTGAAGCATGCGCCATTCCACCGAGTAAGCTCTGTTTCTTGAACAGATAATTGGAATTATTCAAGTCCTTCAAGTTCCTGAGAAATCAGGACAAACTTGGGGAAAAAAGTTAAAGAAACAAAGGCGTATCCCTGGAATCTTCGATTCCCTGTCTCGGATGGTATGTTCCCAATCCCAATACTCGTTTTCCCCACTCTTTGGCCGTGCTTCTATTCGATTCTTAAACTTGCTTCAATACATATATAGGCAAATTGATCAAACTGATTTTGCCATAGAGGTTTCTTCATTGAACGCCTGCGTGTTCGCCCACCGCTTCACCGTTTTCACTTGAGCCTTTCAAGTAGTACCATATATATTTCCTTGAGCACTGTGAATTGGTACTGAAACTCTTGTAATCCAATTACATGATCAACCGACAAAGTTATCTTGGTTCGACATTAATGAACATAGGAACTCGTGTAATGGACTAAAGTTTGCTAGAAAGATCTGTGCTTCATCAATAAAGGTGTGAAGACAGGACCCGTGAGCTTCAGTATACCATATTTTGTTCTGATCATTACATCGCGTCGTACGATCCTTAGCCATGGAATATAATAAAAATTTCTTGTCTCGTTAATGGGGAGGGAGAATGATAACAGAGGAAACAGAGGAGAGGAAATATTGAAGAAAGCACGAGAAAGGCACAACAGCATAAGGTTCAGTTCGGAATGAAATCAATGATCAATCATATTTGACCTTTCATGTCATGTAAACTCTTCAACACTGAAATATACATAAAACTCAATCTGCATGAAAAGAAGGAGGATTCTAAAGGCAACAAAAACGCGAAGGGGAAAAGGAAGAAGAACGGGCTTAGTCACTTGACTAATTTACAGAGTCCTGGAAACATGAAAAGATCAATCCTTTGGAAAATCATTAAGAAGCGTCGGAAGCCTCCTCCTCGGCAGCCCTAAAGAGAAAAGAAAGCGGGTCTGTGGAGAGTTTGGATCGCTTTTTATCGGCATGAAACGGAGATTGTGCCTTGTGGGAGCTGACCAAAGCAGAAGAAGCGGAAGGTGGAACATTGACGAAGCTTGTGGGCTGATTCTGAAGATGAAGATCAGAACTAGTTTCTTGTTGTGGGGGCTGCAAGGGAATCACGGCGGGAGCGACGGAAGGCGGACGGCGAGGGTACAAGAGGTCGGTGGGGAAGAAGTTGTACTGTTGAAGGCCAGCCATTAATGGAGGAGGCTCCGTTGAAACAGAGAGAGGAAGACTGGGAAGTCAGAAGAGAAGATCTAACTTTGTGGGCAGATGGGTGGCAGTTACGTTGCATTTGAGGTGTTTGTCATTTATAGGGGGAGAGAGACAGAGGAGCCATCAGACGAAAAAAAGGAGTCACGTGCTTGAGAATCAGGGGAGGCTTTTACTCGATGTTTCCGGTGTACGTTGGTTGGTTTTCTAATTTTCACCGATTCTATTGGCTTCTCGTTGGGGCTGGAATTGGATCCCCAAATTTTATATGTTGAGATCCAAGATTTCAGTTAAAGTGTTGAGTAATGGTTAATTAGTTACCATGGTTTAAGTATTTACTGATCAATAAAAGGAAACGGACTGTTGTAAAACCTGGATTGTTAAATAAAAAGTGATAAAAGAGACCAAAATAAAGCTTATTCAAATCATTATATATACTATAATTATGTACCAACGATACTAACACCTCCGTAACTCCATTAAATCATAATTTCTTAAACAGTTAAGCATAAAAGGTAATAAATGTATGAATTATGAGGGGGAAAAAAAAAGCTATGGTTTAAATTTCAATTATTTATTTATTTTTTAGTAGAAACATGATAAGCGGCAGATGCAACGGCTGCAGTTCCAAAATCATACGATCATACAACTGAGGATGTAATTTTTTTTAAAATAAATGTCGTGCGATATTTAGAAAAATTGATAACAAAAATCTCACAATTTAAAGTAAATTATTCTCACTAAGGAAAGACGAATTAAGGTTTAGAGTGCATCAGCAATGTCCAACGCTGGGAGATAATCACTGAAAAAGGTCTACCTACTTCGAGGAACAGGATCATTGCCAGATTAGTTTTCTATTATCTATTATGAGATGTCTCTAGTGCACACCAAAACAAGAACAAAGTCATGTGTATCCCAACTCCATTATATATTCTTCACTTGAATCAATTCGAATTCAGTTAATGTAAATTAATTTCACTCAACAGTATGTATTATCCGCCTGAAGAACGAATTCTAGTCCAAACACTCGTCCGTAATTGACAAGAAAGAAAGAAAAAAAATCCCTAGTTATATATAATAACTCATTCTTCGTATTCCAGGGCTTCTGAGCCCCGGCTAGTAAGCTCTCTGCCTCTTTTTATCTCCCCCCCCCCCCCGGTATTTTTAAGCGAGCTGACTTTATGAGTTCTGCACTTCTGTGTTCTGCCTAAATTCCCTGCTCTACACAAAAGAAAGTCATGGGAATGGAAATCTTGTTTATTCATTATTGCCACGGAGGTTTTAAACTGATGCGCAGATCTTTGAAAGATCATTCTTTCCTTGTTTTTTTGGGGGGGGGGGGGGGAACTCCTTTTGACTTGATAGGTTGGTGACTATCCATGAATTGGTGGCATAGAGAATTGGAGAGTCACATGGGGTAGGCGGAGGAGGCTGCTGGGACCATGGTTGTTTGCCTCCCCACGTAACTTTTGGATTTGCATTGGGTGCTCATCAGGTGATGAGCACCCAATGCTCATCACCTATCTGGACAGTCTAGATTTATTTTTATTTTTATTTTTATTTTTTAAAAATAATTATTTTAATAGGTATAAGATAAAATATAAAGATAATCTCATAACTATCATTTTTTAAAAATATAATTTTTTTTATTTTAAAATAATTATTTAATAATATTACATCTGGACCGTTCAAATTAAATCTGGACGGTCCAGATTGCTCATCAGGTGATGAACACCCAATGCTCATCACCTGATGAGCACCAAATGGGAACCCTTTTAGCGATTCCAATTGTTTGCTTATATAAACAAGTCTCGTTGACCTATTCTTTTATACTGATAAGTGATCGCTAAATACGCCTCAGCCGACGTAGAATATGAGTGGAACATAACAATGGCGTAAAAACTAACAAGAAATCATGAATGCAGACGACAAATGAGGTCAGGTGGCATGCTTCTCCACGTTCAGCAAGTTGACTAATTGAACAAGTGATCAACTCTGGTCTAAAGCAGTTTTCTTCTAAATAGCGTTATTGATTGAGTCTGCAACAGCGTAACCTGAGTGAGAAAAAAGATGGTTGGCATTAGAAATTTCATTTCGCTACGAGCTTGAGTTTATTATAATTTTGCCTTCCCAGCGGTAAAAAAAATTCATCAAAAAATTTATTGAAAATTTTCCATAAATTTTATTTTACAGTTTCCAGGTCCTCGAAGAAAGATCAAATCAAAGCATCAAATACAGTGCCACAAAATTCTCAAAGTTAACAGTTGATGCACAAAAACAAAAAGGAAAGCTCATTCGTTGTACTTATTTGCCCAATGCTGAAGTCTTTGCTTGTGCTTCTTCAACGTTAATGAAGATAGGAACTTGTGTCGTCGTTTGCTAGAAGAATCTTACTTTCATCAACAAAGGTGAGAAAACCGGGACTCGTAAGCTTCAGTATACTATGTCTTGTTACGAACTTCATTACATCAAGATCTATTGCGTCGTACGATCCGTAACCCCACGAAATAATAAAATTTCTTCTCGTCTTATACTGGAAAGGGAGAAGAATAAAAGGGGAAACAGAGAAGAGGGTACTTTGAAGAAAGTACGAGAAATGCACAATACCATAAGGTTCAGTTCGGTTTAAAATCAGTCATTTATGACCTTTCATGTCATGTAAACTCTTCAACATTCAAATATACATAAAACTCAATCTGCAGTAAAAGATGAAAGAAGGGGGATTCTAAGGCAGGAAAAGTAACAAAGACACAATGGGGGTTAAAAGAAGAAAGAAGAAAACGATCGGTCCCCTGAACAATTTACAGAGTCCTAGAAACATGAAAAGGTCAGTCCCTGGGAAATCACAAAGTGTCGGAACCCTCCTCTTCGGCAACCCAAAAGAGCAAAGAAAGCGGATCTGTGGAGAGTTGCGATAGCTTCTTATCGACTTCAAAGGAAGATTGTGCCTTCTGGGACGCGACCAAAGCAGAAGTGGAAGGTGGAACATTGACGAAGCTCCTGGTCTGATTCTGAAGATGAAGATCAGAACAGGTTTCTTGTTTCGGGGGCTGCAAGGGAAGCACGGCGGGAGCCACAGACGGTGGCGGGCGAGGGTACAAGAGGTCGGTGGGGAAGAAGTTGTACTGTTGAAGGCCAGCCATTGGTAATGGAAGATGTTTTGTTGGAACAGAGAGGGAAGACTGAGAAGTCAGAAGAGAGAATCTAACTTTGATGGTAGTTATGTTGCGTTGTGGTGGTTTGGCTGCATTTATAAGGAGGGAGGGGGAGAGAGACAGAGGAGCAATCAACCAAAAGAAGAGTTTGTGAAAAGGGAAGGGCTTGGGAATCAAGAAAGGCTTTTCTTGGAGAAGGGGTTGGTTACTATGTGCTCTTACTCATTACTCGATGTTTCCTGTGTACGTTGTTGGTTTTCCAAGTTTCACTCATTCTATTGGCTTCGTTGGGTTTGGCTCCTCAATTTTTCTACGTCGAGTTCCCTCATTTCAGTTAATTCCATCATTTTAGTTAAAAGTTTTGATGATTTGAAGTATTTACAAAAATGAATAAAAGAAAAGTGAATAAAAGGAGCCTAGTTCAAAGCTTATTGTTTGTTTTATTAATCGGAGAATTTTTTAATATTATTATTTTAAGAATATAAAGTAAGGAATCATGTGTGAAAGTAATGAATTGCGCATAAAAAATAAAAATAAAAAATTCTCCTTTTTGACTTGTAAGGTTGGCGATTATCTAAGAATTTATGGAGTAGATAATTGGAGAGTCACATGGGGTTGGCGGGAAGGCTGCTGGAGCCATGGTTGTTTGTCTTGTATCCTCTCACAATTTTCCTCATTTCTTGTATATTTTTCCAATTTCCATTACACGGCGTTGTTTATCATTTTCTGCTTAAATAATTTTGGTAATTCCAGTTGTTTGCTTATAACTAACTGTGATCAGCCTATTTCTTATAACTGATAACCTAAACGGCCTCACCCAACGGAGAAAATGACGGAAACATCATAATTGTTCAACAAATTAAAAAAAAAAAAAAGTGATTAAAATAGGGAAGATAAGTTTCTCTAAGACAGCTTTCTTCAAAGGCCTATCTTATAAAATATAAAATAAATATGTAAAAAAAGTTTTGTTTCGATCTATATAACATGTGTATACAAGTAATTTCAAATGTGCTGAGAAATCAATAGCGCCACTGTTTGAGTCTGAAACAGCAAAACCTGAGTGAGGAAGAGATAGTTGGCATCGTAAATTTTATGAATACAATTTGCCTTTCTAGTGGCGGACAAATTTCCATAAGAAAACTACTGAATAATCTCGGGACATGTGGATGTAAGTAGAGCGTAAAACAGACAAGTTTCAAGTTTTCAATCATTTATACTGCGCATGGAAATTTTCCATGATTTGTATTTTACAGTTTAAAGGTCCTGGAAGAACGATCAAAGCATCAAATGCAGTGACACAAAATTCTCAGAGATAACAGTTGATGTACAAGAACAAAAGGTCATTCATTACAGAAGCATATCAACATAGTATAATAATATATACATCACCAACATAGTGTTTTATAATTGAGCCCTGGTTCAATAAGCAGTGGCTAGTTACTTTCTATATACTAGCCGTGTAATGAAATCAAGAAACAGCAGGAATGTGACAATCAAATCCTTCTACTCTAACTGCAGCTGGGTTAAGTCCAGGCTCCATTCTAACACATCCTCCTTTGCGTGGAGACAAAAAATCGGATGATGATGAAGATGAAGACGATAAAAATGCAGAAGCGTTCCTTTCATATACAAACTGGGAATCTCGGATCAAAGGGTTACCAGATCGAACTGGAGGTGAGCCAACTAAATGAGATGATAAGGCTACTTGATTTGTCTGTTCTTCTCCATAACTCTCCTCGAAGATTATGTCTCGAACATCTACTTTATCTTTTGAATCATATGCTTCAACTTGTTGACTCAAATGATATCTAACAAATATCTGAGACAAGATCCTGGCTCGCCGGGGCTTGGGGCAAATGACATGCTCCTTCTCATTAGACATGGTTTCATAGCCTTTCATCTTTTCAAGAGGCGCAAATACGTTCTGCTCAGCTTCATAATACTTCATCTTTGAAGCTAATTAGATTCAGAAGGAGAATGCCCTTGGAGAACATAAAATCCCTCTCTCGTGGTCAGGCAAAATGTAAGAAAAAATACTGCAAGACGAAACCTTGTTCCATTTCATCCACGTAAGTCTTCTGTTCAAATTTTGTGATAGCAACCAATCAAGGAACTAAAAAATTCGAAGTGAAATTTTAAATGCATCGTGTTACATGTAACAGAGTACAGCAAGTGAATGTTCGGAGAGATTGACGGCTGAAAATGTCACTTTAACCACAGAAAACACAATTAGAGTAAAACTAATCACAGAACAAACTACAGCAAACATTTTTAGACGTTTTATCTAGGAGACATAGCTACTAAATTAAATCTCGAACCAACTTGGTTAACTAATAATAGAAGATGACTAGTGGCTATAATCAAAAGGTCCAGATCTTAAAGAAGGATTCAAAGTTTGTTTCTTACATGTCTTTTTTCTCTTTGGAAGAAAATGTTTCGCATTTTCTGCCTAAATTCCATAAACCAAAATTAGCCTAAAATTTCCGATAAGCTAAGCTAAACCGATACCATATAGATAGCACATGCCAGCTAGAATGCAATTAGTTATGCATCCAAAAAATAACACTACGAGACTTAGGATTTCGATCGATATTGACGCTTTTTTTACATTTAATAGCTATAACAAAGTTATCAAAAGGAACCGACTGATCTAGAAGGAAAGCCATCAATATTGTATAAAATGAAACATGAGATGAACCGATTAAGAGTAGTTATAAACCTAACATTTATATAACTAAACAAGTATCGCTAAAAGAACTTGTGGAGCAAAATAAATCAAACATTCAACCGTCAGCATTAAAAGAACGTCATTTCATTTGGTTGTTATTAATACATGTGCTAAGCATACAAGTAAAACCATAGCTTGAACTAATTTCCAGTGTGAAATTCCGTTATCATTTCTCTCAAGTTCCATTAAAGGAGGGGCACAATCACTGCTATCATAACACAAATACTATACCATCATACTGTAGCAAGAGAGGGAATGCTTCAAACAGAGGGGTAAAGGGAAAGCGGCGGTCGAGGAATCATTCTAGTTCCTTAAAATCTTAATCCCCATTGTGTCAGGGGAGCCAATTATGGACATGGAAATAGATTCAAGATACATGTATTGGCAATAAGGATCGGACTCTTTAATCTTGGCGACCTCGTAGATGTGCTTCGGAGAGAGCGTAGAAGCCACCACGTGGCCGGGGCGGTTGCTGCCGGATTTCTGCTTTCTTGAGATACTGATAAATCCTGATTTTAACATATTATTTGATATCCTTTTTGAAGATATTTATCAATTAAAGTGAGATAAATTGTATTAATTGTGAGTATTCTGAATCAATATTGATTGCATGAAATTAGAGATTTAATAAGAGATCTTATCATATTTTTATCTCTTTTTAAATAATTGATTTTGGGTTTTATGATAGTATCTCAATTATCTTTTGCAGGCCTTAAAAATAAGGAAATAAATATCATAGAAAGCTGAAAGGAAGAAGAAGAAAAAAAAGGAAATTGGAGACGCAAACAACTTGGATATCAAAGCATCAGATTATGATATTATTATGGATTCAAAAAGAGGCCGCCCAATCATCCTTGCTCCTTCATATTTGATTCGGATATATCTCCCCTCCTACACGCAAGACCACGCCGCCACCTCCCCCCATTCCTTTCATATATATATACCACCGCAACGCACAATCAAGGGACCCCTCACTCACACCCCTTCACGTCCTTCACACCTGGCACTCACACAACTCTCATACGCCACTTTCATAACCTTTTCATATCCATATACACACGACGCATACACCACCACCGCAACACTTCAATTTCAATCTTCCAAATTCATCTTTCTTCTCCTCCATCTATCCTCTATGGCTACTGAATATTTGGCACGAGTTGTAGCTTGGTTCAAGGCTATGAGAGGCTGAGTTCGCTGTGCTCTTCGGGATTGAATTCAATGACTTGAGTTTGGGAGCTACAAAGGAGAGTTTAATTCTAGTCCTTAGTTTAGACTATTTTGTTGATAATTTCTGGTTTGAAGTTTGTCATATTTGGTTTAAAGCTAAGAGTTGCTAGTTGTAATTCTTGGTTTGGATTGGAATTGCTGAGATTTGGATTGGTATTTATAAGTTTGAGTACTTGGTTTATACATATATTTATGTTTATGCCTTTGTTAAGTCATTGTTAGTGTGATTTTTATGCGAGTTGTATAGAAATTATACTTGAAGTGAATTTAACAAGTAATTAATGTTCTAGTTGAGTATTAATTTAAAAGGAATAACTTATATAAACCAGTCTTAACCACTTGAGTTACTCCCATATCATTAAACAAGCTAGGATAGTCATTGATTCATTCCTCAAGAGCATTCTTGTTATTGATTTCTTACAATTCAAATTTGCATTTTTCATTCTTTCTTAAAAATACCAAAAAAAAGTAGTTTAGATTTATTTCTTACTCTCTTAATTAGTTTTATTAATTGAAAAATCCTTTTTCAACCCATCCTTTCAATTCTTTGTCACTTAGTTAACTAAGGGATTAATAAAAAGCTCCTCAAGAGACTCGACCCGAGTTATGCTTTACTGCATAATTTGGTTTTATTTTTGATTTAACCCAAGACGACTAAAAAGGTTCAAATCACCAAGTCAGGGAGGGAGATTTGACGGTGTATTTGAAGGTGTCATCCTTGAATGCCGTGATTGTCACCGCCACAGGCGTGTCTGGCTTGTATTTCTGCGTTCGCGTGTTGAAGTCCTTGCAAAAGGACATTAGGTTTAAGCCTGTACTGACCCACCGCCGGACCCACAGGTGGGGCAGGTCCTTGCCCTCTGGCCGGCACCATCAGCCTGATGGTGGCCGCCACAGGTCCATCTCCTTCAAGGTCGACATGGGTTTGTTTGGCGCTCTCGTCGAGGCGGGAAGGAGCGGCTGATGGTGAGGTTCAAAGTAGGGGCTTTTGTTCATGGGCCCAGTTCGTTTTACCTTAAACCCATTTCTCAAACAGCCATTGTCTTAGGCCCATTTATGTATATTTCAAAAGACCTAAAATAGTCCCTTCAATTACAATGGTCAAAGGGGACGGGTACTCACGGATCATTTGGGCTTGCGCCATGTGGTCCCCTTTTATGATTTCTTCAGCCTTTTTTTTATGGAACTCTTTCCTCAATCCTTAATATAAAATCATTTATCCAACATATTATCTTTTTTAAAAAAATTGTATTTGATTTGATATTTTCTAATAAAATAAGTAAATTCTCAACTATTAAATAATATCCACTAATTAAAACTTTCATTGAGGATATTTTAATATTTTAAAACATGAATTTTAATTGAATTCCATGGATTTATGTAAATTTAATAATGATTAAGTTTCCATAATAAGAATTAGTGAAAATAATATATATATTGTTTCTCGTAAGAAAAATTCATATTTATTATTATCATAAACAAGCATGAGTTTGATGACCGAGAAAGTCGATGGTGGGGGGGATGACGGGAGAATTAATACTCCTCCGGTCCTTATTATAAGACCCAATTTGACTTTTTATTTGGTCCTAATTATAAGACCCAATCCATTTTGTTTCTTATATTTATGCATTTTTTTCCAAGATAATCCTTCTAATAATGATAGTTTAAGCCAATATACTTAATTAGTAAGGATATTTTAAGAATGACAACACTTATTTATTATAAATAACCAACTTAACTTACTTCCTTAATCTCCTCAAATAAGTCAATTGGGTCTTATAATTAGGACCGGAGGAGTATGATAACAAAGGATTAATTATTGCTATTAGCAGTGGATATCTGGGCTCAACAAAAGAATACACCACTTTCTCAATGCCATCAAATTTTGAACTCTGCAAACCATTCTTTCAAACTAATTTTAAGTATACATTTATCATCATCAGTGCAGCGTACTTAAATATTCTATTCTTGATTATTTAATTTGTTGAAGAATTGAATTAATTTTGTCAAAGAACCATTTAATTGAGAAGCGAACTATGTGATATGTACAACATAAATGACTAGTGGCTTATTGGTGACAATTGAGCTTTTGAGTAATTAAAGGCCCACATTTTCGCCCCTTAAATAAAGTTCATGCGGTGGAAACTAGGGTGGAATGTGAATGGTAACTAAGATTTAAACTTTCTTGTCTCACAAATTCACGATGCCATGGATAATGAATCTGTAGATTAACAAAACCTTATAAAAAAAAAAAAAAAGAGTCATCAAGGAGTAGCTGATTGTGCCGTCTCACATTCATAGGAAAGTAACACAACATTATTATAGCAAAATAATAAAAGAGGGCCTGGGGGTGGGGGGACCGTTCAGAGGACCACACACCAGTGCCTGTATATGCTACTCCTGATTAAATAAATTGATCAAGTCCGAGTATGTATAACTTCTACGAAAATAAAACATCCTAACGTGTAAGCCCACCCTGGTACGTCCTCAGATTTAAATTTTAATTTCACACACACACACACACACACGATATACGTACGTATCAATTAAAAAAAAAACATACAATATGCTGTGGTCCTATATATAGAAGATGCACGAGCTGCTAACAAACAAAATATACAAGGCATGCAACAAATCCGATCCAAGTTCCATTTGAATGATTACAATTTATAATAATTTTTTTTAGGGAAAAAAAAAGAGGGACCAACAATGGACCAGATCATGGTGGTTCAGCAATCTTTTTCAGGCACAATCTGAAGACCGATTGGAGTAATGGTGCATAAAATATCTGAAAAAACGATGGCATCATCCAATGTCAGTATGAGCGAGGAACCTAAAACGAACTTTCCTTCTCTCTATCTATACGCATGATATATAGCTAGCGAAGAACGTGTATGAAGAGCATCAGCTAATCATCCATAACCTGTAATTAGATCAACGATGGAGTCCCAAACAGCTTCTCAGCCTGAGTTTCCTCTGTTCGATTTCTCCAACCCAAAGTTGAAGCCTGGGTCGGACGAGTGGGCTTCAACTTGCAAAGCTCTGCGAGTCGCCCTGGAAGGTCATGGGGCATTCCTCGTGCTCTATAACAAGGTCGATGACTCCATTTATGCCTCATCCCGGCAACTATTTGATCTCTCAACAGAAGCCAAGATGCAACAAACCAGTGACAAGCCTGCTCATGGCTACGTGAACGGAATGTGCAGCTCACCTCTGTTTGAATCTCATGCCGTCGACAATCCCGTGAGCTTACAAGATTGCCAAAAGTTCGCACGCATCTTGTGGCCATCATCAGGAAACGACTTTTTCTGGTATTTTTAATTCCATAATATATAATTTATATACTGCAGAATCGAACTGTAACTGATATATAATTGCTCATGCTATGTATGTATATGAACATATGTGCAGTGAATCTGTGCATGCGTATGCAAAGCAGGTGGTGGAATTAGACCAAATGCTGAAGAGGATGGTGTGCGAGAGCTATGGAATCAACACTCAGAAATGTGAAAGTTTCCTGGAAACTGTCAAATATGTGCTGAGATTTTACAAGTACTTGCCAACCCGAAGAGATGAAGGCGAAAATGGAGTGCTTCCTCACCCGGACACAACCTTGTTCACCATATTGCATCAAGACTGTGAAGGTTTGGAAGTCCAAAACAAGCATGACCAGTGGGTTAGGGTTGACGCCTCGCCCTCCTTGTTTTGCGTTGTTGCCGGCGATGCCTTTTCGGTGACTTTCCCTTAGCTTATTCTTCTTGAAGCTCTAGAAATACATGTTCTCTCGATTCTTGACGTGCCTTAATTTAACTAATTAGTAATTAGTATTGAAGTGCTTTAAAAACAATTAACGTGTTTTTTGCATTTTCATATTGATTGATGGCTTGGGTTAGGTATGGACCAATGACAGGATATGCCCCCGTTACCACCAAGTGATGATAAAGACGAAGACACGTCCCAGGTACAGCATGGGACTTCTCTCATATGCTGGTCAACCTATGAGTCCACCAGAGGAGCTAGTCGATGACCAACATCCACTACGTTACAAATCATTCAATCACTATCAATATCTGTCTGCCATTGCCACAAAAGAAGGCCTGAGATCTGATTATCAGCGTCGACTCAAAGAATTTTGTGGTGTTTGACCCACTAATATATATACGCATGCACGAATAAATAAATGTGTGTCGTCTGTTTCTGTTATATGCATGTGAATAAAATGGTCTTAGTATTGCCCAAAGAATATTAGCTCACGCAGCATATTTTCTTTGGACATAAGAATGAGGGATCCGAGATTTGTGTGTTGAATGTTGGTTTTAATTTGTTTGTGTTGGTTGCTTCCCTTCTATGGCGCAACTCAAGTTATGTATATCTTGTATCCTTTTCGCGAATAAATGTACGTTGGGTGTGTTTGTTGGTGTTTGTGTGACTGATAATAATCTTGGAATACGCACAGAATGCCGAATGGCGAATGCGATACAAATAAGTTTCCGGGGGCATTCAAAACCATAAATTTAGCATTAGCTATTTTATGTTAGTAATTTCTATTTAATATTTTTTATATTGTTTTTTTTTTTACAAATAATAGATATAAAAAATTTCAGTTAAAATAACATAATCGATCGTTTATTATATTATAACAGAGGATTAATACATCCTGTATTTTAAAGAAAGGAATACGAATTGTCAACGAAAGAAAAGTCCATATGATTCAAACCTAAAGTACAGATATAACTCAGTTGTGAGTTTATTTTGTTATAAATTTATACTTATAATTTTTTCAAAAACTTGTATATATTTTTAAATTAGTGTTTTTAATATCTCTTATTCATTTCAAAATAATCAACAATCAACTAACAATTTCTTATAGCAATAAAATTCATTTTTGATAATTTATAAATATTTCTTGAGTCTGGCATGCCCTACACATATTGAGCCATACACATGAGCTCACCTAAACTTTTTATTATTAGCAAATGACCTAATATGAACATATGAAAGCTACCCTACATATTGAAGGTTAATTAGCGGTTCGGAACTTCTCTTTTCTTCTGACCATCTTCTCTTCTCTTCATTTTTTTTAACTATTAGATTAATATTTTAGCAGCTCAGATTTAAATCTTTTTAAAACTATTATTAAATATTAAATTATAAAAATAAATAAATAATAAATTACAAACTATATTAAAATTTAATTCTAATAGTTTGCAAGTGTACTAAATGTTTTTAAAAAAAATTTTGTAAATAGTTTATAAAAAATTAAAATCTAAACCATTAAAATATATTGATCTAACGGTTAAAAAAGAAAAGAGGAAAGACAATGAAAAGAAAAGAGGAGAAGTTCCGAACCAGGTTAATTATAGGTTGAATTTCATTTGTAATCTCATGCAACTGATACTGTGGTTATAATTTTTTTTTTTTAGGAAAAAGAACCTTTTATCATTAAGGAAAAAAGATTGTGTTGATCGAGCATGGCAACCGCAAGTCAAGCAATAATCCGATCCAAGTTTCATTTGAATGATTACACTTTATAAATTGAAAAAAAAAGATACAGAGGCCAAAAATAATGGACCAGATCGCGGTTCAGAAATCTTTTTCAGGCACATGACGAAGACGGATTGGACCAATGATGCATAAAGTATCTGCAAAAATAATGACATCATCCCATGTCGGTAGGAAAATAGCGTGATGGCTTAGCAGATGAACCTAAAACGAATGCTCGTTCTCCCTATATATACGTATGATCGAAAATTAAACTAGCAAAGAAAGAGCATCATTTAATCATCTAATCTGTAATTAGATGAATATGATGGATTCCAGAACAGTTTCTCAGCCTGAGCTCCCTTTGTTCGATTTCTCCAACCCAAAGTTAAAGCCTGGATCAGACGAATGGGCTTCCACTTGCAAAGCTCTGCGAATCGCCCTTGAAGATCACGGGGCATTCCTCGTGCTCTACAACAAGGTTGATGACTCCATTTACGCTTCATCGCGGCAGCTATTTGATCTCTCAACAGAAGCCAAGATGCAACAAACCAGTGACAAGCCTGCTCATGGCTACGTTGGCCGATTACCAAGAGCCCGTCTCTTTGAATCTCACGCCGTAGACAATCCATTGAGCTTACAAGATTGCCAAAAGTTTGCACGCATCTTGTGGCCATCATCAGGAAACGACTTTTTCTGGTATATTTAATTCCGCAATATATATACACTTTAGAATCGGTCTGTAATTGATATATAACTGCTGATGCTATTTATGTATGAACATATGCAGCGAAGCTGTGAATGCGTATGCAAAGGGGCTGGTGGAATTAGACCAAATGCTGAAGAGGATGGTGTGTGAGAGCTATGGAATCAGTACTCAGAAATGTGAGAGTTTCCTGGAATGTATCAACTATGTGCTGAGGTTTTACAAGTACGAGCCAGCCCAAGCAGATGAAGGCGAAAATGGAGTGTTTCCGCACCCAGACACAACCTTGTTCACCATATTGCATCAAGAAACGGAAGGCTTGGAAGTCCAAAACAAGCACGATCAGTGGGTTAGGGTTAACGTCTCACCCTCCTTGTTTTGCGTCGTTGCCGGCGATGCTTTTTCGGTGACTTTCCTAAAACCTACTCTTCTTGATGCTCTAGACATACATTTAAGACAATTAACATAAGAATTTCACATTTTCATATTGATTGATGGGTTGGGTTAGGTATGGAGCAATGACAGGATACGCCCTCGTTACCACCAAGTGATGATAAAGACGAAGACACGTCTCAGGTACAGCATAGGACTTCTCTCATATGCTGGTCAACCCATGAGTCCACCAGAGGAGTTAGTTGATGAACAACATCCACTGCGTTACAAACCATTCGATCACTATCAATATCTGTCGGCCATTGCCACAAAAGAAGGCCTGAGATCTGATTATCAGGGTCGACTCAAAGAATTTTGTGGTGTTTGAGCCACTGATATGTGTGTGTGTGCGCGCGCGCGCCTGAACAAATATGTTTGGCATTTGTTTCTATTATGTGAATAAAGTGGTCTTGTAAGTATTGCCCAAAGAATTTTATTGGCTCAAGTAGCATATTTTCTTTGGACGCAAGAACGAGGGGATCTGAGGTTTGTATGTTGAATGTTGATTTTGCTTGTGTCGGTTGCTTCCCTCTTCGGGGCAATTCAAGTTACGTACATCTTCTGTCCTTTTTCGCGAATAAATGTTGATTTGGGTGTTGAATAGTTAATTACTTCGAAATCTTCACTTAGACTCCAGATATCACCTTTTTTTTTTTTTTCCTTTCTGGACTGAACCAGAATCACTTCTTCCTCAATCCTCATGACTGCCTCTCAATTAAGTGACAAATTAATTCCTAATCTCTCTGGCTTTACTTAGCCTTTGTTAATTAAAAAATTTGTGGAAAAAAATTAGTCGTTCGTCCTAAATATTTTCATTTGATTAATAAACCGTACATTTATCAAGATTATGGTTTTCTCTTAGTTTCGGGTACAATCTGAATTGTACATACGCAAACATCCCAAATTAATAAACCCGCGGCCAGTTCTCAAATTCTAAGTTTAATTCGAACCGGGAAAAAAAAAAAAAACAGTGGCTCGCATCAAATCACAACTAAAATCGTTAAAGAGCATACTAAACTATAACAAGTCAGACAGTAAAAAGTCTTCACACTCTATGAGAGGGTCGTAAACTGTGTTGATCGGTTTGGTGAGAAACGGAGAAAGCCTCGCATCAAATTAAATCATTTCCTGTCCTCGAATTATTCAATCTCGAAACTTAATGTTTCGACGCAATAAAAAAATAAGTGGATTTTTATGGCCAATAAATAAAGTTTGATGAACTGATCAATCAGTACAGGAAAACCAAATAAGGCTACGCATATTTATTCAAAAAACATGATGAAAAATTGAGGAAAAAATTTAAAATCAAATTAAAATTAATAATTTAAACTTAACATTAATCGGAAACTTTAAAGCATTGGATTCAATTTAATGCCACTTGAGCACCAAAAGAGTACGGGCACCTTACTACCTCGGCCGCGCGATGCATTCTCTTCTTCTTCTGTCTAAACGATTCGTACTTAAAAGCTTTTTCCATTCCCCAAAAAAAATATTTAAAAGCTTTTTGAATTTTTAAAATAACTCTGAACATTAAAGCTTTTTTATTCTGTTCTCTTGACTTTAAAAAAATATTATTTTAGCTTTTTTACTTTTAAAATTATTAAAAAAATGATAACATTGAAATATTAAATATTGATAAAATATTATCAAATGTTAACCTATTAAGTTTAATTTTGAAAACAATAATGACTGTTCCAAAAATTTATCATTTAAATCTGATAATCTTAGAATTAAAGGACTAAAAATATATCTTTTAAAATTAAAATACTAAATAGAAATGTTGTATAAGATTAAAGAACTAAATATATACTTTAACAAAAAAAAATTGATGACCCGCCACCCATAATATCATGAATTCAATCTTGTTGATGTGATGAATTTGTTGATAGGCAATTTTTGAATTTGAAAGTATATGCCTTAGTCTTAACAAGTTCTTAAAATTTAACCCACCTAAAGTTTTTTGTTATTAAAAGAAAATAAAAAAATTACACACACACGAACTTGTAAAAGCCCTAAAATAGTCTCCCATCAATAATTGGCACGTACATAATTTTAAATGCGTAGTTGTGATTCGGGTCAAAACAAAAAAAGCGTAGTTGTGGTCCTTACAGATGAAATGTGCTTGCGTCCCTTGTGGTCCGGTTTTATAAGATTTGTTTTTTAAAAAAAATATAACAAACCAATATATGTTGTACGTGGATACTGGATAATGTTAATTAGGATTCGGAATACGTAATCATAGGAGCCATAGTTTAAGCTAGGATTATATCATTGTACTATATTTCACTTTTAATAACGTTGGAGGATAATTGCAGAACATTACAACATCACAAGAGACGAGGCCTCGGGCCGGACCACTCAGAGGACCACACGTATCATCCTGTTTTGGAAGTTTTGCATTAATCAATGTACGTATTTTGTATTAAGAAAATAACCCCTGCGTCCTCGAAGATATATTAATATTTTTCAAATATGCTTGCCACATCATCAAATTAAAATATTAAACGTGACTCCAAAAAATATGAAGACTTGTTTAATTGAAAACGTAGTAACTGTATTTTTTTTTTTTTTGGAATAATCATAAAGATGTTTTAATATCATGGGTATTAAACTCAATGCTTTTGTCGCATTGCCAAATCAGGACCTGCCAGCTTCCATGTGGAGCCCATTAGGACGGGAGGAGTATTAAGAGGTGAGGACCATTATTGATTTCCCCAGGTATATATAACACAGAACACTAGCAGAGCTAATTGTATCAGTTCTAACTTTCATCTGGAGTAATAAGACATCAAAGCAAAGCAAAAACGCATTAATTCATCATCATGGGATCCGACCAAACACGGTGTCAACTCGCAGTCGTAGACTTGACCGATGAAAGCATGAAGTCTAGCTCAGAGGCTTGGGTTTCAGCTTGTGCTGTCGTGCGCCGCGCCCTCGAAGAAGATGGTTGTTTCATTGCACTCTATGACAAAATAAGCCCAGGGCTCTGTGATTCTGTTTTGTCTGCATTGGATGAACTATTTGGTCTCCCTTTGGAAACCAAAAAACAAGTCACCAGCGACAAGCCTTTCCATAGCTACTTTGGAGTCTCATGGCTTCCTCTGTACGAGTCCGTCGCCATCGACAATATTTTGTCCGACGATGGTTGTCAAAAGTTCGCTCGCCTTATGTGGCCGCAGGGAAATGATCGTTTCTGGTATATGCAACGCCCACCCTTATTTTTAACCCCATTATTAGTTTCTGAAACATTATGACTTTCTCGGGTTTGTATAATACATATTTTAAAATTTTTAAACAGTGAAATAATGAAAGAGTATGGAAAGTTGATGGCGGAACTGGACCGTTTGGCGAAGAGAATGGCGTTTGATAGCTACGGGGTGGACAAGAATCGATGCGATTCATTCCTAGAGTCAAACGATTATCTGCTTCGATTTCTCAAGTACAGAAAACCAGAGAAGGATGAGGGTAATTTGGGATTGCATGCTCATTCCGACTTGACTCTCCTATCCTTGTTGCATCAACTCAATTTTGGGGGCTTGGAAATCAAACCCAAGGGTAAGGACTACTGGATTGAGGTTGGTGCCTCCCTCTCCTCCGTCGTCATCATGGCCGGAGACGCATTAAAGGTGAGACGATATAAATATATATATATATATATATAAATCCATATCATCAGTTGCCGTATCTACGAAAATGCATGCTTCAAATTGAAATTCAGCAAGTAATAATTGATGAATGTTGCGTACATGCATGCATGAATTGATGGTTGGTACGTACTTATAGATGTGGAGTAATGGGAGGGTGCACTCGTGTGAACACCGAGTGGTGGTGAAGAATGCAGAGAGAACAAGGTATTCGATGGGATTTTTTTCCTTCAACGGGAAGACGATGGAGGTGCCGGAGGAGCTGGTGGACGAGCAAAATCCCTTGCGTTATAAACCATTTGATAACTATGATTACCTTCGCTTCTGCGACACTTCCAAAATCAAAGATCCTGCTGAGGTGCGACTCGAGACTTATTGCGGTGTTTCCAAGGCAACTTAAACTTCATATGAATCTATCAGTTTCTCTTTTCAGCAAATGGGATGTGTGTGTGTTGGGGGATTTTGCTGATTCAAGCAATGGTCTAGCTTCTGTTTATTTAAATAACGGAGTTTGTAAACCTGGGGAAGAAAGAAACAAAAATAAACTAGGACTCGAGTCAAGATAGCGTCCGTACGTGGACCTGCATGTGAATACACGTCTTCATGTTCTTGAGAGTTTTCTTCTTACTGCTGGAATCTTATCTGTTTGCTTCTGTTTCTATCTCAAGTACTTAAAAAGTTAGAGTGACCCGTGTATTAGCATAGGCAAAATTATTTGTCTTTTCTAATTTTCATTAGACGATTTATAGTCTTCAGAAATCAAAATGGATCCGCAGGCATGATCTAGAGACTTTTGAGATGTCGAGGGGTGAATGTATTATTAGAGTTTTGCACTTTGCAGAGAATATTGCAGATGAATTAATGATTGAATGGGGCGATGGAATTTGATTAGTTCGAAATAATGAAATAATCTATATTGACTCGTGCCACAACGATGACAGTTCGATTAAATGAACGGTTGGATTTCACTAATTGCATTTCGTAAAGTCATGTTCTTGACCTTAGAGGATATCCATATCCGGGATCCCGGGTCCTCCCTTAAGCCTGAGAATGTATGTATTATGGGCCCGTCAGCACAGAGTCTCCCAAAATATATAATAAAGAAAGCTGTTACGAAGTCGCTTTTAAACCAAATGCAAATGCCCAAATGCTGTTAAAAATCATACAACACAACAGCGAGCAAATCATATCAAATCTGAAGAAGGGGCACAAAAAACTTTTGACTCGAAACTTAGCGAAGCCATATCATGGGATCCGAAACAAAGTGTGAGCTTGGCGTGGCAGATTTCAGCGATGAGAACATGAAACCTGGTTCAAAGGAATGGGTTTCTACGTGTCGGGTCGTGCGTCGTGGACCGGAACAGCATGGCTGTTTCATTGTACGCTACGACAAAGTGGGTCAAGAGCTCAGCAACTCAATGATATCTACGATGGATCAGCTGTTTCATCTCCCTTCAGAAACCAAGATGCAAGAGACCAGCCCCAAGATTTTCCATGGCTATTATGGCCAATATTCGTTGCTTCCTCTCTATGAATCTCTGGGCATCGACCATCCTCTTACTATGGAAGGAATCCAAAACTTCGCTCACATCATGTGGCCTCAGGGAAACGATCGTTTCTGGTATTTTTAAACACTCTTTTGTAATATCACTTGTTCTTGTCGCGACTTCATTTATTACGCACTCATCTGAAGTAACGGTTTCGACAGTGAAATAGTGAAAGAGTATGCAAAGGTGGCGGGAGAAGTAGACCGTTTGGTGTACAGAATGGTGTTTGAGAGCTACGGTCTGGACCAGGATCGATGCGATTCTTTCGTGGAATCAAACAACCATCTGCTTCGATGCTTCAAGTACAGAAAACGAGAGATCCATGAGGCAGATTTGGGAATTCATGCTCACACCGACATGAGTCTGTTAACTATTCTGCATCAGCTTAATTTCGATGGCTAGGAAGTGAAACCCAAGGATGCGAAGAACTGGATTAAAATTGAAGCTTCACCTTCCACCTTCGTCGTCCTGGCCGGCGACGCTCTCAAGGTCAGAATTATGAATTATAATTATGCAAATACAAAATTCAATTATATACACGGACTATGTGAATGTAATATTTGACGATGATGAGGCACGTGCGCAGGTGTGGAGTAATGGGAGGGTTCAGGCGTGTGAACACAGAGCGATAATGAAGGCAGAGAAGACGAGGTACTCGATGGGACTGTTTTCATTTGCGGGTAAGACGATGAAGGTGCCGGAGGAGGTGGTGGATGAGCAGTTTCCCTTACGCTATAATAAACCTTTTGACCACTACCAATTTCTTCACTTCTGTAAGACCCACAGAATTGAAGAATCCGACAAAAGAATCACTTCCTATTTCGGGCTGTAATTGGAATCGCATGTACTTCGTTTCTGGATTTACGATTGCGAGTCGTGTATGTAATGGCACCGCAGCTTATTTATGTATTGTTTCACGTATATTTTGTCAACACTATGATGCCATATAATCATTGATCCATAGTTGCATGATATATGAATGATTAATTCACAATACTCGCATCCTACATGCTACTCACATGCATCTACATCTTCATATTGGTTTGTTGATGTTTTAGCTAGCTAGACATAAATCTGGAACTCCCCCCCCCCCCGGCCCAGACGAACCACGGATACTTCCAATTATTTTGTGTCAATTGTGTACATATATTTAAAAGTATTGAAATGTTCTTCCAAGAAAAATGTTTCTTTTTCTATGCATAACTGATACTCTTAGAACCTTTAATACATTATACTTCAAGGCATCTTTTTTTAAAAAAAAAATTGAATTTTTTCAAGATTGCAATGTTAAAGCTCTCATTGTTAGAATGTTTTACTCCTCTTCATATTCTGGATAGTTGCAGACTTATCTTTTGATAGACGCAGCTACGCAACTTAGAAGCTATCCTTTAATTTGTAGTTTGTCTGAATGATAATAGCCAAGGAAAAAAGAGATCAATACTATTCTTAGTAGCAAGCCCTAGGTATATATTGATGGTAATTATAATAAAAGTTTAGTCGTGTATTTAGCAGATCATAAGCATCGTTTTTCAGTAACAGAAGATTTGGGGTAAAAATTGAAGTCAAAGCTTTGCATGCGGGAACAAAATTTGGTAATATTATTGAAGTCATAAGTATACGTAATGACATAGCGATTGGCTCTTGGAAAACTTGATATATCAATGTCAATATGATTCATCTTTGACTCATTCCAATAAATTAAAAGAGTTGATAAATATTAAATAACGTAATTTAACCAAAACCAAGTAGCAGAGAAAGAAAATAAAAATGAAGGCCGTACTTAATCGTCTGGGGACCAATTAGAGAGATCAATCATTGACGTCATTTGACGCAGAAAAGGACACATGCAGAGATTAGGATTTCGATCATGCTGATAACAAGCCAAGGATTGGAAATCAATTGAAACATTTAATAAAACCATCCAGGTCCTATTGCATGGGAATATATATAAATGTACGATTAGGAGTGGTCCTATAAATTAAGGCCCCCAATAGCGCGGGGACCAAATTTGAAGATGCTTAAAATAATGTCGCACAACTGGGACCAGAAAAATGAAAGAAAGTGGCTCTCAATCTTATTCATTTTTATCAATTAATCAATATAATGAAACCAAGTAATCTAATTTTCGCGGGTGTATAATATACTACATATTCGATTTGTAAATACGTTTAAGTACAATTTTGCTTCCTAAGTTTTCAGTGAGTTGCAATTGACATTCTTTAAGTGTTTTAAGGCACAAAGTTCGTTTGAAGTTTTTTGAAATGGCGTAATATATGTCACCCAAATCTAATTGAAAGGGGGAACCTCTAGGAGAATAGAAGGAAAAAGATTCCGCCATCGCTTAATCAAGCGCTACTGCTTCCTTTAATTTTCATTTTTCCGGCTGAGGCATCTTTCTCCCGCCCGTCTTCTATCATCAGCCTCGTGATAAAATAGATAGTCCAGCATAAGCCTAGAGATCAGGGATGATATAACAGCTTTAATGCCTATAAAACTAGAAAGGTCGGCTTGATCCTGTGGTGTGGGGGTTTAGTGGTGTGCCGTCGGATTTATTAGGTGACTTTGCATCATTTTCAAGAACATTGGGAAGATTATTGTGCCTTAAAATATTTAAAAATACTAGTTTCAGCTCGCTAAAATTTTTGATGATAGAATCACACTTTAACTCATGTATATTCTCTGGCTTCTTAGTATCATCTACATTTGATTGGAAACATTTTCTTAATTTCAAATATATGAGTCACTTGAGCTGTACTAATTATTTCTTTCATTTATGCCCTTAGTTTACAAGCAATGTAATTAATATGATGTTCATGAGTGATAGATAATATTACCTCCAATCTTAAATACAAGAGTTAGTTGACGTTTTTAATTATAAAGCCCCAATCCACTTTGTCTTCCAAATTTATAATGTGTTCTCAAAAATATCCGTATTGATTGTAAGATATTTTCACCCAAGTATAGTTTTAATGTATATGATTGAATAAGAATAATTTAAGAAAATCAACACACATTTGTTACAAATAATTAACTTAACTATTTTTTTTAATCTTCACAAATTAATTATTCAGCTCTTATATTAAGGATCGGAGATAATATAATCATTTATCGGAAAGAAAAAATATAACTCATTTATCAAATATCTTTAAGTACATGAGGATGAGGTATAAACTAGCTAACGAGAAATTTACAAGTAAATAAAAAAAATCATAATAAAACTGGACTTCCAATAATTGAAGACTTTTCCATCTTATACAGGGCAATCAAAAGAGATCCGATACGATCGGGATGGAAAAGGAGATTTTGCATGGTGTCGAATGATAAAGACACCGACTCATTACTTGATTATTCCAATGGATGGTGGGAAAAAGAAAATTATGTACAAACAGTGAACATGATAATTTGAAAGTAGTCTACTTCCTGATCTCAATACAAGATGCGAATGACACGACGTGCTCTTTTTTTTTTTTTTAACACGTTGAACTTGCAGCATTGCCATGTTGCCTATATGACAAACGAATAGGTCTTTATCGATGAATTACGGCTTACATTCTCAAATACTCAACAATATACAAGATAGCAGTTTATTGAGATGCATATGACTCTCTTACGGTAAACTGCTTTGAAGAACAAAGAAGCTTACACTAAATAACCACATGAAGGTCATGCCATTACAGCCTATCCATAACTCCCCGTTTCCCAGCATAACAAATTCCATCTAACGCAAACGTAACAGTTAAAATACACGCCAATACAGCATCACTAAGCACCACAAAGAGTCATAGGTCTACAACTACGAACCCTCCTTAGGTTGTCGCGGTTTTCGGCTTCGCCCCAATTTTTCTCCAGGAAACACTGGGCATGATTTGCTTAGTGTCAACACGATCTTTGTACTTAATAGTAAAGTTTAGCAGCGAATCCAGGAGAGAATCTGAAAGAAAGTGTGGCTTCAACCCCAGCTCTATCAGTCTAGTGTGTTTGGCATTGTAGTAATGCTCCTCTGCCTCCACTCTAGGGTTTGGCACGGATACAGCTTGCACATCCAGCTCCAGCTTCTCGCCTGCTTTTGTAACAAGGGCAGCAAGGTCGTTTACTGAAAACTGTTCAACAAATTGGTTGAAGACCCGGAATTCCCCAGGATTTGCAGGGTTTGCAATGGCAAGCTCAACACATTGAACTGTATCTCTTATATCAAGGTAGCCCCTAGTCTGAATTATGTCAAATGCAAAATATCAGCAACAATGCATACATATAATCAAGTTCTCTCATATAAAGATATCAATTATTCAACTTATTCAAGAGAACTCAGTGAATAAAGACATGATAGCAAAGTACATGGCGACATGGCAATGCGTTCCAAAACCAGATAGGTGTCTTCATCATTCAAGCACCCTCGTTATTTGACAAAGAAATCGAACATGACATCAAGGAAGCAAGAGCAAACTCTCTGAAATCTCAATTGAGCTCCAGTTGCCTATGTATTTATTTATTTGGAAAAATATGAGCAGTTGCCTATTTCATATGATCTAAACACATCCTGAAACTGTTGCATCATTTAGTCAACAGTTAATATCTTTTTCTTTGACCAAAAGACTCATACTTATCTAAAATATCATCAGTGGATACACAGTTAAGTTACCTGGCCTCCTTTACCGTATACAGTAAGTGGATGACCAACAGCAGCCTGAACGCAGAACCGATTCAGTGCAGTTCCAAAGACTCCATCGTAATCAAACCTGTTACACAGCTCTTCATGCATTGCAGTTTCATCTGTCCTTACTCCATATACCACTCCCTGATTCAGATCAGTTGCTCGAATCCCCCAGGCTTTGCAGGTGAAGGCAATGTTGTGTGAATCATGAACCTTGCTAAGATGATAAAATGAACTGGCTTGCTTGGGATAGGGCAAAGTGTCCGTCCTGCCATTATGAGTAATTGTGATATAGCCTTCCTCAATATCAATATTTGGAGTCCCATATTCACCCATCGTTCCCAGTTTAACCAGATGGCACTGCTCTCTGAACTCTTTTATAGCAAAGAGCACGTTCAGCGTCCCAATTACATTGTTTTGCTGTGTATACACAGCTCTTGACCGGTCTATCATAGAGTAAGGAGCAGATCGCTGTTCACCAAAATGAACAACAGCATCGGGTTCAAAAGACTTGAAGGCTTCAGATAAGAAGTCAAACTCACAAATGTCGCCAATGTAGAGCTCAATACTTTTTCCAGTGAGAGATTTCCAACAACGAAGGCGATCATGGATTGAGGAGATTGGAGTCAGAGAACCTAGCCCAAGCTGGTGATCAAATAGGCGTCGAACAAGACTATCAACAATAGCAACCTCGTAACCCTTGTTAGATAGGTGGAGAGCAGTTGCCCAACCGCAGTAACCATCACCACCAATGACCATAACACGCTGTGACTTGGATGGGACACCAGAGCTCTGAGGGGAGCCAGAACTAGATTGAGTTGGGGCTTCCTGGTTAGTTGAAATTGCAGTGGCACGTACAACTCTACTTTTTGACTTCTCCTCTCGCAAGAAAAGCCCTTTAAAAGGAGAGCTGGAAGTTTTGAATGGAACAGAGATCGAAAATGCAGCTGAACATTGGTCAAGTGGTTTCAAGTAAGATTTGTTACTAGATGACGTAGTCAAGGAGCCAGAGCATGACAGCAATTGAGCCATCTCATATAATGTTCCTCGGGGTTCTAACTAATGCGGAGATGTACCTGGAAAAGAAAAGCTGAGTTCATCATTTAAGCAATGACTCATAACTTCATTGACCTTTTCCTTTCTTTCTTGTCACAAAAAACCATGCAGTCAATAGGAAAAATAGACGATAAATATTTTACAAGGGTAAGCAAACATACTTATACCCATGGCCGGAAACAAGGACCAACAGGGCACAGGCAACAGGATGCGAGTGAGATACTCCCAGATTTATTAGCGTGCAGGAGGTTCAAAGCACGGTATAGCTATTAAACAAACCAAGACTAAAAATACGAGTAAACATAACCAATTATAAACTCTAGAAGGTCCAAAGTTGCAAATTTCGTCTCTCGTCCTCTTAAAATTTTGGATTCAAAAGTGACCCGTACATAAATTTTAATAAACATAACCGTCCTAAAACATATCAATTCCTCAAGAACAATTTCACCACAATAATTATCGAGGGTTTTGTGCTAGATAAGGCCAGCACAGGCACGCAGACCGAACACGAGGGTTTCTCTAAGTGAAGAATATCAATATGGACATCTAAGTTGCACAGCAAAACTGCTGGAGTATGACATCACTTCGAATATCTTTAAAGTTCCCTGTTCACGTCTCAGAAAATTTAAAGAGACAGTGTCTTCCCACATAAAATCTTCTACACAGGAAGGTTAGAATGATGGAATACAAGAAGTAAACGAAGTTACCTTGAGCCGGAAGTGACTTTTTTCTGACTTCGATTGGCCTCCCGAAAGACACAACCCCGGTTTCAAGTTCGGACGCTTCAGGGATGAAGGAGGAATATTCGTTCCCCCCCCCCCCGGGGCGGGGTGCTAAGCTACCGGGCCTGTGAACTGATTGCGAGTCCAAAGTGAAGCCCATCAAAACAGAAGCCCGGCCTAGTAAAAAGAATTTTACTCATTGATTAAAAAAATTAACAAAAAATACATTACTTCCTATTCTAATTATAAGACTTCGTTTGTAGACCGGAGGTAATATATAGTAGGCATGTGTATGGGAGTTCTGATTTTTTATTTTTTTTACAGATGAACTTGAATTACGTGCGTACATAATCCGTATATACACATATGCCGAAGAGAGATATAAATTGTTAATAATATAATGAGGTCCAAACGGAACAACGAAATCAAACTGACAGACCATGCAAGCTTAATACAAGACAAACGGACAAAAACGGGCCAAACAAAGCCTTAAATGTGAAGTATATGAAGTATTGTGATTTTTTTAAATAATATTATAGGAAATTATTATCTTTATATGATATTAAATTTTATGAGCACATAAAAAATATTTTATTATTTATTAAATTTCCATTTCACGCCATTACAGCAGCCATCGGCTTTCTTTTCAACTTTGGCAAGCCAGAAACTGGGTCTAATCATGTCATGTATGTAGTTATTCATGATGACTCGTTCATGGCGGGCAGATGTTAATAGAAAATACAAGTAAATGGTTTTGTTTGTGTATCGCTAGTAAAATTACGTCTCTGGAAATAGTTATGCTTTTGGGACTTATTAACCAGATCTGACTGACAGTAGCTGATGTTATGTTAAAGAAACTGTGCAGAATTTGGATTCTCAAGGGAAAATTACCAAAGCCAAAGGCAATGCTTCTGCTCGGATTTACTGATACGATGTTTCTGAAATTAAAATACAACACAGCACAAACCCCTAGTACAGAACAACTAACATAGACGCCACAACCCACGTCCAAAACACTACTCGGACGTTGTTCCCAGAATATGCCCCGGAACACAGCACGTTTTTTTAATCCTCCACAAGAAGCCACTCACAAACCACAGAAGTCCTTAATATTGGCACTGTAACTGAACTTGAGTAATTCCAGATGATCAAAAGGCTTGTACTTGGCTGGGTGTTCTTCATCGATCAGCGACGCGGCCACATGCACTATCCCTCTGATGAAGGTAAACAGGCCCAGTGAGTACCTTCTTTCATTCCCCTTCATCACTATCTTATGCCTCGGAGCTTCTATTCTGTCGTTGGTCCAAACCTGCAATTCATACACAAATTTAATATGCTTAGACCAAATTAATTAACAACGAACTAAATGAACTAGCTATTAAGTCACTTTGATGGCATCGCCGGCGAGGACCACGAAGGAAGTGGGAGAAGAGAAGTCAACTTTGATCCATTGGCCATCCCTGGTTTCGACCTCCAAAGCATTGACGTGATTCTGGTGAAGAATGGTGGTGAAGCTCTTGTCGGTATGAGTGACGAAAGCTTGTTTTGGTTGGTCTTCTTCTGAGCCTTTGTGTTCTAACAATCGAAGAAGATAGCTTGCTTGCTTTAGGTATGGCTCATAGCACATTGGCATGTTATAGCTTTCAAATATCATTCTTGCCACCATCCGGTCCAGTTCTTCCACCACTTTCGCAAACTCATACAAACATTTGCTGCATGTGCACATACAAACCCAACGAAATTAACAGGCCCAGTATTAATGAAGTAGTCATGATGAGCAGGGAGGGAATTAATGAAAATTTATAAGGCTATAGGTACCAGAACTGGTCATTTCCGTGAGTCCACATTCGATCAGCAAAACTTTTGATGCCCTCAGGAGATGTGCCCTGATCGACACCGAAGCTTTCGTGAAGAGGGATCTTAGGATTCTGTCCGACGTAACCTTTCAAGGGGATACCCTCGTATTTGTTTCTGAGTTTGGTTTCATCGGGCAGATCGAACAGGTCCTTCATACAACCGAACAATCCATTTCGAAGCTCATCAGAAGCGAATCTGTCGAACTCAGCCACAAAGAAGCCATACTCTTCAAGTGCCTGTCGGACGCTTTCGCTTGTTGATAGCCATGAAGGGGTGCCTGGCTTCAAGTCTTCCTTTGTGAAATCTATCACAGGAACATTCACGAGCTGTCCTCCTCCACCCATTAGTACACACAAGCTATATATAATGCTTTAGCTATAATCTCTCCCGGTTTTCTAGCTTGTTATGAAAAAGCCTCGGGTGATTTGAAGTATATATAGAATGAGTGGAGCTAGGGGTGTTCAAGGCCGGCCCGTCCCGGTCGGCCCGTTCCGGTCCCGGTCTTATTGGGACGGGACGGATCCGTCCCGAAATTTTTCGGGACGGGACAAACCGGGACGGGACGGGACACGGGACGGGGTCGTCCCGTCCCGGACCCGTCCCGGTTCCTTTTTTTAAAAAAAAAAAATTAATTTTTTTAATTTTTTATATAATATCATTTTTTTCATATTTTTTTAAAATTTGAGACTATTGTATGGAACTATGGATATATTTATTTAGAGTTTTTATATTTGTTAATGATTTGATATTATTGATTATTAGAATTTTTAGCAAGTTTTTATTGTGTTAAAAGCTTTTGTTTAGAGTTTTTAATAACTATTATATGTAATATTTTGAGCTTTTGTTTAAGAGTGCCCAAACAAATAAAAAAGATGTTTTTATAAGATTTAAGCTCAAAAAAATATAATTAAAAAAATTAGATTTTTAAAAAAAAATAAAAAAAATTATTTCGGGACGTCCCGGTCCCATCCCGGGACCGGGACAACCCCGGGACGGGCCGGGACACGGGACAGATTTTCTGTCCCGTTACTGTTCATCGGGACGGAACCGGGACGGACCTGTCCCGGTCCCGATCCGTCCCGTGAACACCCCTAAATGGAGCTATAGTGAATGCGTACTTCATTTCTTTAATTTCTCTTAATGAATGGCAGTAAGATGAATGATAGGGATTGCCTGGGTGGAAAGAAATTAAATTACATTGAGAGTCAGTTTAGAATTTAGGTCGGTTCACTTAAGTGATTCAGCGTGTTTAGGAAAAGAAGTATCTCCGGTTTTTTTTTTTTTTAATATTGATTTTAAGGTATTCATTACTGGTGGCGATGACTAATTTCCTTGTAATGTGGACTTTTCAAAAAGATTTTGGTACGGGCCACAAAAATCTTTTCAAAAAGAGTGTCTCTCCAATTTTTATTATAAAATTTTCCTGCATGTTTCCAATATAATATGTTGTGTTTGGAATATTATTATTTCTTGGTAAAAATAGAATATTATTATTTCTGCTACCCCTTACAAACTAAAAAAAATTAATTAATTAACTAAATCCCTCTAACAAATAATTTTTTACTGAGAAATTTTGAGATCTTACAATTAGTGATTGAGTTTAATTAAATTCTTTACCTTAATTTATGTAAATTGTTTAAATGGGGCTCATAAAAATGGGTCCAGAGGCGTACTTTTCAAATTTAAAATATATAACTAGAGAAAATATTAATTAATTTGTCATGCTTCCATAAAAAATTTGAAGTCTTGTTATTGTTTAGAACTCTGATCAATGATTGCCAGATTAATGAACGATGAATAGCTCTGGCAAATATATATATATATATATATATATATATATCTCAACGATGAATTGTATCTTTTTCAAGTAAAAATTTAAATGAGTCTTTTATTATGTGCTCAATTATTATGTAAATGTATTATTAAATTAGGATAAGTTTTTTCCACTAACTATTGGACTACACGGTGTCTTATTTTTTGGCTCCGTACATGATTGTTCCTTTTTCGTTCCATATCTTGTCAGATTTTGTCCGAGTTTTGATTCAAATGCTCCACAAATTCGATTAAAGAATTTTAATACGATGATCAATAATGTTTCTTTCTTATGGTCGATTGCAGCACACTATTCACGCCATAATAATTGATTATTAAAATAAGGAATTTCTGTTCTTTTTTATTTGTCAGCCTATATAGATTACTGATTCGATAATATGTTTAGCGTTATATGCAGTTAAATATATAATATAATATATATATAGCACATTTTTATTTTGGCCATCACATATATATAAATAGCACTACCTCCGGTCTTAATTATAAGACCCAGTTGATTAATTTGAGGATATTAAGGAAAGAAGTTAAGTTAGTTATTTGTAATAAATAGATGTTATCTTTTCTCAAATATCCTTACTAATCAACTATATTGGTTAGAACTACAATTATTAGAAGGACTGCCTTGAAAAAAATACATAAATATGGGATACAAAGTGGATTGAGGTCTTATATTTAGGACCAAAATAAAAGTCAAATAGGATCTTATATTAAGAACCGGAGGTAGTATATGTTTGGAAAACGTATTACGCATTAATTAATTTATTAATGCATTGATGAGATATGGTAAAATTTGATTGATTAAATATAGCTTCTATTGTTAAAAATTCATTCCAGTAATAAATTTTGTAAGAAAATTATCTTAGCTTTAAGTTGCTTAATGATATAAAAATTACATGTTTAGATTAAACAGGTAATCAATTTGTTTACATATATAAAATGTTCTTCTCCCATATATTCAATTTAAGAAAAGGATCAGGACAATGAAAGCAAAAAGAAGAGGATACCTACAATAAATTTTTGAGTTTTCAGGTACAATTATAGTTATAAATTAATGGATAACAAGTTTTTTTTTTTTTGGTTGCAAGGAACAAAAAATTTCATTTTCTGGTCACAGATTTGATTGGATTGTTTTTCATATCCCGGTATTTGGTCCCCTGCTGATTGCTAACAGGCTAGGATCATAGGATTAGGACCACTCTTTCTTCCTTTATAATTTTCGAATAAATCCTTAATTTATTAATCGCTTCATTGTTATCCGTACACCCATTGCGATCTACCACTGCCTCGAACGCACTTTTAGTCCCCCAAAACAACAATGGTCCAACCTTTTTAACCAGCCCATGTATTTGTACGCACACTAATAAAGTTTATATAATTATAATATGTGGTTAATTATATTTTTAAGTTTTTACATTGATATTAAATATAAAATTCAGAGGCTTGTGAAAAAATAAAATTCATAGAAAACCGTATGTTTTGTAAATATAAAATTTATGCTATTTTTAATTTTTTTTAATCCTTCTGTCGAAAAGGCCAAATGGGTTATAGTATTTTGGTCGAATTTTTTTCTAACATCAAATTAATTTTAAAAGACAAAATAAATTGTTAGTTTTAATAAATAAAAATGACAGCAACTTCTTAATGGGCCGGGCTGAAGATTAAATGATGAATAAAAGGCAAAGGCCTGAGCCCGTTAAGTAAAACTGCTGACTTCCCAGAACCTTTTTACGAAAAGCCAGAGTGTTTCTCAAGTTTTGTTTTCTTTCCTTTTTCTTTTTCGGGCCAGGGAATGTGTCTCAAGTTCATGGGCATAAGCTTCATGTATTACCGAAACAGACGAAACGGAGAGCATAACGAAACCCGTGTAAAAAAAAAAAGAAGAAGAAGAAGAGGGAGGGGGAAGCAGAACCATAGTGAGCCGAAATAATTACATTTCCAACCAAAAAGCGAAAACCATCCACTTCAACTTGAAACTATCATGAGGACCCCCCCCCCCAAAAAAAAGGGTTAAGTACTCCTCAATGCATGACAAGAAATTTCAGCACCTGTCGTCCTTCCACCTCATGGTGCAAAATTCTTGTTTGAAATTGCAGATGCACGAAGACTGGGTATTGAAGTTCTGCTGCTATTTGAAGCTGGCATTACACAGACCAAACTAGTAGTATATTTCTAAGCATATGATACATCTAAAGCATTTCCCGGTATTTAAAAACTGTAACTGCAAGGGAGTTTATTACAAAACATCCAACCCCATTCACAAGGGAAAATGAACGCAAAAAAGAAAGAATTTGCTATGTACTAAACTCTACTCTCCTGAATGACAACTTACTTCCCATTCTGTAAAGGTTCCTAACAGGCATATTGAATGGCCTTGGTTATCTCGTAACTTTGGGGCAAGTTGAAACTGTCTAACCATCCTGCACGATTGTGACCAACTAGGTTTTCCCTGTTCATAACCTGTACATTTGGAGGAAATCAACGAATGAGACTTCTAGAAGCATACATATAACATGAAACTATTACTTGATACAATAAGCCTTCATCTATATCCAGCCCATATAGCATGGATGCTGGATTCTTGATGCAACTAGTCTTCGTCTCTGCTGCCCCTTCTGTAAGATGGCCAAGTGGGGTTAACAGTTTAAATTCACCCATATGGTGTTCCTCATCTGATAGATTTCCCTTATCCCATCAATTTTCTTGTATTTACGTGCTTGATAAACACTATGCTCTTAAATTTTCGTTCTCTATCACCACCCATCAGAGAAGGGGAAAAAACATAAGACAATCCATATCCCAGCCTTTCAAAACAAAACAAAACTACATAACAGCCTTGTATCTTGTGAATAAAAATAAAAATAAAAATACTGGGAGAATATGTTACTACCTTCAACTTGCTTAGCTTGAATGCATTTTCCATACAAAGCTATTCTGCAAAATGGCCAGTTTCAGTTTTTGATGGTTGGCATGACGGTTTCAAAAGCTTCCACGAGCAACCCCACTTTTCTTTTCCTAGCCGGGGTTAATTGGGCCACAACCTGTCTCAGTGCATGATCAAGCATCCACTCTTCTGAACCTTTCCTTTCTCCCATGTCCTGGCGCCTTAAATTTACCTTTTCTGCTTCTGGATCAGGCTCAGCCGGCAAATATCGAGGTCCTCGAGGATTGAATTTTCTGACTTTTTCTAATGCCTTGATAAATCTTCTGAGCATGACCACTTTTTTAAGATTGCTCCAACTCCTAGATAATGGTTTGTTTCCCTCCTTCAACTCTGGTTCTCCATCTTGTTCTTGGGTCATTCCATTATCCGATGTCACCCTATCTTCTTTTTGGTACAAGTCTTCACTGTTGACTCCTTCGACTCCATGGAACTGTTTGGAGTTGTCAGAAATATTGCTGTCAGTGACTGACCAACCATCATGTGAATGTTCCTGTGCATCTGGAAGGATCGCATCAATGGCTTCTTCTACAATCTTGATGGCTTCAAGCTGCTCAGGTCCAGCTTCTGAGTCAGTAACAGGATGATCGTATGAAGGTATATGTTGATTTGCCAAAGGTATGCTTCCATCAGAGATGGAAGTATCCATTCCTGTGATTCCACTATTATCATATCCTTGCTCTTTCTCGTCCTCTCCATCCACAAGCGGCTTGAAATCATTAGCTGCTATACCTGATGCCATATGCCTATATACCAAGTACCAAAGCCCTGTGTGGTTCTGTTTTTCTCGTTGGATCATAGTTCCTTCAGCCGGAGGGAATTGTTCAAGGTTCTTAATTTCTGGCTTAGCCTTCGCTATACTTTCTTCACTGCCTGCTACTGGTTCATCTGATTGATCTGGAGAAGCTGGAGAAGCTGAAGGGGCCAAACTAGATCCCAATGCTCTTGCAAATCCTTTTAGAATTAAGCTTTTTGACGTAGAATGAGGTTCCTCTCTTGCATGGATGAGATTCTCAGTTTCAAAATCTCTTCCATGTGACTCTGATTTACCACTTGGAATTTCTGTAGTTGAACCAGATATCATGTCTTGTGAAACTCCGTTGACCATTTCATTAGCTAGGGCCTCCTCAAGAGAGGTGCTTATCTTGTCAGCTAGCATGCCTGAGGACAACGATACTGAATCTTTGGTTTCTGCAAGATAAACATTATCGTTAATAATCGTGTTGTTCTTCTCCTTATCATGATTGCCAGCAAAACTTTGCTTTCCAATCGAATCTCCATCAATGGCTGTGGAGGTGGGGTTGTTCTTGGCCTCTTCAACCATATTAGAGCCTCGCTGTTCTGCCATTGGGTTGTCACTGGCGTCATCAGCATGTTCTTCGAAAGTTTTGTGAGAATGGAATGCTTTGCCGAGCAATAGTTTGGCTGAAAGGTCATATTCCCTCTCTCTGCCTGTTGCTTCCTCGCCAAGATTTAAGGAACCATCAAGGCCTTGAACTGCAGTAACTTGAGTTTCAACTGCTGCAGAGGATGGGGGGCCATTTTCAATGTCCTGAAATGGCAGAACTGTTTCAAATGCTTCTACTAGAAGTGCAACCCGTTGCTTCTGAGCAGGAGCTAGTTTGGAGATAACCTTCTGAAGTGCATGGTCAAGCATCCATTCCTCAACATTTTTTCCCTCCCCTGGCGTCAGGTGCCTGAGATGAACTTTTTCGACTTGTAGGTTGGCATCTGAAGGCAAATGTCTGGGTTTTCCGAAGTTAATTTTTCTTACATTGTCTATCGCCTTTACAAATCTTTTCAGCAGTAGTAATTTTTTCAGTCTGCTCCAGCTCTTTGGTGTTTTTGGCTCAAGTTTATTTCCCGTCTTCAGAGACGCTTTCTCTTCATCATCATCATCGTCAAGTTTCAGCCTTGCTTCTTCTTGAGGAGAATCTCTGGATGTTGAGGTGCTCCCGTCTCTTTCCTTACCTTGACCCTTCTCTACGAGCTCATCCTCTGAAGCCATGCCTTGAGATTTTAAGCGACCCCCAAAAGAGATATTTTCCATTTCTGGGAGAAGAATTTCATCAAACGCTTTCTGCACAAGCTTAACTACATTCTCATTTTCATCATCGGTATCCTGGAAAGTTGAGTTGTTTACTCCATTAGATGAAAGACCATCTTTCCCTTGCGCTTTCTTATCCTCCTGGTCAGATTGAAGCCTGTCTTCTCCGTTTTCTGCATTATTCAATACTGCATGTTTATACATCAAGTGCCACATCTTTATATACTTCCTATCTCCTTCAGGCATTTTGTAAGAAGCATCAGCGGTGGAAGCAGGCTCAGACTCTCTCTGTGGAGACGTCTCCTGCAGCATTCCATACTCTGAATCAATATTTTTGTCTTTGGTCATTATTTCTTCCTCCAATTTATGAATTTTGGAAGCAGAACACATGGCCGCAGGCGTTGAAGCTAACTCCACAACAATAGTTTGATCAGATGCTTTTGAATTATCTAGTGATTGATCTCCTACACTCCTGTACTCATCGGCATTTAAGCTTTCCCCAGATGATTCAGGATCAATCAGCTCCAGGATTGAGTTTCTTTCTTCCTGTTTATCTTCGGAGGCTTCCACTCCATGAACCTCGTGACAAGCTACAACACTATCATCTTTCAAACTGGAATGCTTATCACAAATGTCAGGATATTCAGGCAGCATCAAGTCAGAGTTTGTGATATCAGTCCGATCATCCATGAGCACAGACTGAGTGCTTTCATCACATTTATTGCGTGCAGCCAATATACTGTCCTTGCTTGCTGTCTCAATAAATTTGGAGTCTGGTTTCTCCTTGATTGCAGGAAAGGAAGATAATGCATACCCATTTTCTGCGAGAGAATCGTTGAGATACTGATCAAAAGTTATATGTGGAAATGATGTTTCGCCAAGCAACACCTCAGCATTACATCTGAAATTTATGTTTTCTTTATTATCTCCTCCAGATGAGCCTCCTCCATTGAAAGTGGAAGCTGGTGTGTCGCGACTCTTAACAGGCAGGTCCCTTGCTGGCCTTTTATCATTCTGATGATGAGATTTGCTAGAATCGGCTGTAATATTCACGGGATTTTCACTAGAGGTACTCCGACTCGTCTGATTGCCTTTCTTTATATTACCAGAATGCTTTGATTTTGTAACAGGCCGACTCCCCATATTTGTGTTCTTTTGGGTCTTCAATTGACGTCTTCTCATTGAGACAAAACGTTTCAGTGGAGGCACATTGTCACGGTGACCACCATGAAGAGAACAATAAGTATACGGACAGACCTTCCTTGTTAACAGTACTTCTTGAGATCCATTTCCTTCAAGCGGCAGCTCAATCTTATCTGGAAAATGGGAATCTTTGAGAGTTGAAGAACATGTGGCTTTGTGCAGACTTGAGTCCGATGATCGCGATATCTGAGAGCTTTCATCTTCAAAAACTTTTCTCGACCTGAACATATATCGACTGCTTAACTTGAAACTTAATCTTCTGGTCACAACTACCTGAGAATTCTCACTTGGATGCTTATTACTCTGACTGTCGTTAAAAGTGCCTGCCTTGCCTTGGTTTTTCCCCTGCCTGGATGATCTCAGCCCCTTAACAGATGTGAGCTTGATTGATCTTGACGACTTCAGTTTCCTCTTCAACTCAGTCCCTCCAGATAGCTTTCTGGTCAAACTCCTCCTCAATTTCAAAGTTGGTATTCTAGATAAGTTCTTCCTCGTGAACATTCTTTCGGAACTCTGCCCATAAGATGTAACATTTGATTTTTCAAATCTTGAATGGATATAAATCAAACCATATGTACAAAAAGATCAATAGCAAACAAAATCAGAAAACTTGCCTGGAAGCTTTCCTTTGAATGAGAACTGTTGGTTGCCTTCATATAATTGGGCGATGCATCTGACATTACTACCGAAGAATGTCGTCCTGAACTTTGTGAATCAATATTTTCGTTCCGGGATTTGGGTCCTTTAATGGATGACCTCATGCTTGACAATCGCTGAAGCCGAATTGACCTCAGTCCCTTCAATTTCTTCTTGGGTTCCAATCTACCTCCATCTTGTAGATTGCTAGAAACAGAGGACTCTGTTTCCGGCATACCGTCAGTTTCAGATTTTGCATAACTACTGGAGGTAGATTCAGTTTCGAAAGTCTGATGGATCATTCTCGTGATCTATCACACAGAAAGAATCAAAGTTCAGCGCGAAGGGCTACGATCTCTAATTGGTGACCATTATGAAAGGAATACAGCGAAGAAAGAACTATTTGATGCTTACCTGATGTGGAGATATGCTTCTCCGTAGTCCTTGACAGGAAAAGATTGAAGAGAAGTCTGCGAGACAGAGATTCCAGGATGAAGTTTCGGTACAGTGATGGATGGCTGCCTTGTCAACCTCGGGAACTTGATATTAAAATGTGCTATGACTCGGCTGGCATGTTCACCTGGACTTGAATTCTCTAAGCTGCCTTTCTATCCTCTTCTCCTTCGTTGCCTTTCTTTTCTTTTTATAACTATTAGATCAAAATTCTAATAATCTAGATTTAACATCTTATAAAAATAATATTATTAAAAAAATAAATAAATAAATTTAAACGGTTAAAAACTGATCTGAACGGTTTACAATTGTAATAAAAAAATTACTCTATAATAACAGTATGTAGTTGTGAACTGTTAAGATTAGATTTAACAATTTAAATTTATTTATTTATTTTTTATTATACTATTTATTTTTATAACATGTTATAAAATATTAAATCTGAGTTATTAAAGTTTTGATTCAATAATCATGAAGAGAAAAAAAGAACGGTGGATGGAAAGTACAACGGAGAGAATCCAATTCCATGTTCAGCTTACACTGTCAAAATCAAAAGCATGGGAGATGGGGTGGCTTGAAGGTGTCAGACCGAGAGGGAAAGACTAGTGAGGTGTGTTGTTTTGTGTTGCGTAATTAATGGGCCTTGAGCTGACTCAGACTCGCGTATTATTAAAAAAATCTGAAGACTTAGCATTATTTCATTCCTTTTCTCACACGCTGATGCGCGGAGAAAAAATTTTAGCCGCACAAGCTCATGTCAGTAAAAAGGAACTCTGTTGTTATCTGGGCCAGGAGAGGAGGGGGTTTCCAAGGTATGAGTCGGTGGACGGTGGGACCATGGAAGTAGACCTGGGAAAGCGGGCTGGCGGTGCGGATACGGGTCAGCCCGCCGCGGTGCGGGCCAAATGCAGTACGGGCTGAAGTAGCCCGCACCTTGGCGGGCTGGTATTTTGCCAACTCGAGCCCGTCTAAATTTTTTTTTTTAAAATTTATTATATTAGTATGAGTTAAGCCTAATTTAAAATGTTGAAATTAGGCTCCGAGTTTTAAACTTGAGTAATGGATCCTAATAAAAAAAAAGAGAATTAATTTATAATATTAGAAGAAATTTAAGAAAAACTAACATATATATTTTTTATAAATAATTAATTTAACTAGTTTTCTTATCCAAATTAATTAAGTAAATCTTTTATGTGTGTGTATGTATGACTATATGAAAATCACATATTTATCTAATCTTATGAAGCCGTGCATACTAACGACAAATAGATATAAAAATAAAGATGGACAGTACTCTTCATATAACCATACATATATATGAAGTGCTTAATTAATTATATATATAATGATATGGATGAGGTAATGTCCATATGAAATTTAATGGTCAAAATCATCTAACTATATTATATAATGTATTAAAAATCAGAAAAAGTAAAAAAAAAAAAAAAAAAGCGGGCTGGCGGGTTAGCTCGCGGCGGAGCGGGCCAAAAGCGATGCGGGTTAGAGTAGCCCGCATCGTGGCGGGCTGGGAAAACATCAACCCAAACCCGCCTTTTTTGGTGGGCTGGCGGGCTGGGCCTGTGGGCCCAGCCCGTATTACCGGCTCTACATGGAAGTCTCTTGTCTTGTCATGATGAGGGATGACTTTCGGAGAGCTTAAAAACAAAGACCCATTAGAGAAATATAGAAGAGCGGCTATTAAAAATTTTAGACGGGTGGCAAAATTAAAGCCGGTCAACCCAGCTCTGACCAGCTGGAAAAAATGACCGAAAATGCGCATCCAAGCCCGAAAAGGCAGAAGAAGAACTTGAAAAAACCGAAAAAGGAGATCGAGTAAGAGGAAGAACGAAGGGGGAAGGGAGGAAGAAGAAGGAAAAAGGCATATACTGTGCACGGCCGACGCCGAAGCGTCTGCAGATGTTCTCCTGCTCTGTTTCTCATATCAGATCTGCAATGAACGCGTGAGAAAACTGAAAAGAACTTGGAGCTTGGGCGAGGAGAGAGAGAGAGAGAGGGAAAAGTAGGCTTCGACCAACGGCTGAGAGACTATATGGATGAATGGCCACGATTATTGTGCCATGTATTGTAAAGAGATGGCCCGCCACTTACCCGACACACCCTCCCCAGCAGACACAGCTCGCTCTCGCCCATCCACATTCGCAATGCGTCTCTAGCTTTGTGCGTTTTAGGATTTTCTCCATTTGTGTATGTAATAGTACCGTTAATTTATACAAAACCACATCTTTTGTGATTACGCGGTGAGGCGCTGACAGGTGAGATGTGAGTTGGTTTGTTTAGTCGTAAATGAGGCTCCTACCCCCAACTTTACTCATACATACCCTGCGAGATTGACGTCCGCCAGATTCCCCCCTTATTTTATCACGCTTCCTAAATCCATCCACGCACCTTCTTCTCCTTCCGTCGCAATCCCCACCTGTCTTCTGATAATTGGTTTTGTTGTGTTATAGAGTATCATTCAAGTCATTAATTTAAGTTACCGGCGACATATTAAAGAATCTATTAAATTAATAATTTTTTTAAATTCTACTTAGTTTAAAATTTTCTCTCTGTATTTACAAGTTATTTTCACTTTTACTTTCTTATCCTTTCTTTTTAATGAAAATTAAATAAAGACAAAATTGAAAAATCATCAATTGATCATTAAAGATTTTATATTCAGGGAAAAAAACTCCCTGTGAATAACTTACACACACACACACATATATAGAAATCCAGACGCAAACGCGGTTTAGAAATATGTTCGGTACCTTTTGGGTGGGCTGCATGGTGCGTCTCATATTTGCTTGCATAAGAAAAGCAAATGATTATTTGCCTCACATTTAAGCCAGCTCCATCTCGTATGTTAATTGATAACCCCATAACAGCCTATTATGCCCTCAGTCCCTTCACAATTAAAAATAATGCTCCAAATTGGGTGAATCAAAATACGACGCCACTACCCGATCTTATTTTATGGATTAAAAAAAACACACACACACACACAAAAGCTGGATCTTAATATATGATAGTGGTTGGGCCTTGAGTCGCCAAAATATGGCCCATAAGAAAATCAAACCGAAGACCCCAGAAATATTAATGCATTAATGAGTTAGCAATACCCACTCATAATTTGCATTAATTTGGATAAAAAAAAATATCCACGTATTGATAGCCTAAAAACTCAGGATGCAAACTCATAATTCCGCTGAATCATTGCGAGGACTGCCTCACCGTCGACATTAACGTTTATTGCTTAAATATCAATGTTTGCAATGATCTTAAAACTCGAACTGTTTTGACTAAAAAACAATATGACTTCCTTATTATAAATATCACATTTTAATTAAATATTGAGAAAATAGCAAAAAAATACCACTAAAATAGAAAAATTACACACAGGAACCGGTTTATAAAAATTGTTGTTAAAACCCATATTAATATTATCATGGGTCCTTATTTGAACTTTTTCCTTTCAGTGGTTTTTTTGGCAATTTTTCTTCAAATATTTAATAAAACATATAACCAAACAATGTGTTTGGTTCCGGCCAAAAAATAAAAATCAACGTGTCTGGGGCGGAGAGCGAATCGCAACAGAATACACTTTCCTAGAAGAAGAGTATGGCCCACCATAAAATCTAGTTAAGGTATTTAAGGTCGGCCCGTTCCAGTCTCGGTCTTATTGGGACGGGACTGACTCGTCCTAAAATTTTTCAGGACGGGACATGGGACGGGGTCGCCCCATCCCAGTTCTTTTTTTAAAATTTTTATCCTATTTATATAATATTATTTTTTTATTTTTTTAAAGATTTGAGACTATTGTATGGAACTATAAATATATTTATTTAGAATTTTTATATTTATTAATGATTTGAGATTATTGAATATTAGAATTTTTAGCAAGTTTTTATTGTGTTAAAAGTTTTTGTTTAGAGTTTTTAATGACTATTATATATAATATTTTGGGCTTTTATTTAAGAGTGCCCAAACAAATAAAAAAAGAAAAAAAAGATGTTTTTATAAGGCTTAAACCCAAAAAAATATAATTTAAAAAATCATATTTTATTAAAAAAATTTATAAAAAAAACTTCATGATGTCTCGGTCCCGTTCCGACCGGAACCGGGACTACCCCGGGACGGGTTGGGACACGAGACAGATTTTCTGTCCTGTTACTATTCATCAGGACGGAACTGAGACAGGCCTGTCCCGGTTTCTATCCGTCCCATGAACAATACTAAATCTAGTAAAAGTTGCATCGACCGAACGTCATGACAGAAGCATCGCATTGCATTGGGCAGGCCAGGTAGCTAGTGAGCGCGCGCAGGGAGGGAATTAAGCCGAAGCCGCTGCCAGGATTTCATCATCCCTCCTCCCCATCACCCAAGGCTATAGCTTTTCCAAGCGCCCTATGATAGAAATAAAATAATGTTTTAAATATCAATTTTCCTCGTATTTTTATATTGTTTCTGGCTAATCATATCACCAGTATATGGGCACCCATTTATCAGATCGAATCTATAAAAGTACCTGCCAGATTGTCCCATATCTTTTTATCTGTTTTCGGATCCCAACGTCCACCATGTCCCTTTCGTTTACGTTTCCCTCTCAAATTTGCGTGTTGCTTTGTGTGGCCTTCCCCGTATTGGCTTTCCTTGGCCGCAACTTCCTTCATTCCTTCTATTTCCTTCCTTGCTTTGGTTTTCTGGATCGAGACGGTGTCTGTTGCTTCCTTTCCATATAGAAGTTAGAAAACCTGGATCTTTGATTCGCGTGAGAGCCTCCTGCTTGAAAACCCCGAATGTGATGTGATTCCTGGGGATCCATTTAAAGAGTTTTGGGCATCCAATCGGGCTGTTTTGAATTCTTGTTCTTTCTTTTACTGATCTTGTCAGAAAATCATCTTCTTATTGAAGCCCGCGCTAGAAGCTCGTAAGGGGAATTCGTTGCCCTAATACATTGATTGTTCCAATTTAGTTAATCCATTTATTTTGTCGATATTTTTCTCTGACTTTTGGGTCTTGTGTTATATCATTTATTGATTATTGATTCATCTCTACTTTATCGCAAGACATACTATTCCCATCGCTAAACTCCTGTAGATTATTTGATCCCTTGGTTTCTCACATTTGAAACTTTTCGTTTGTGAGGCCAGCATTATTTCCACCTCTTATTTCGCTAAGGAAATGGATGTGAGCAATGAGGCTAGTGTTGACCCCTTTTCAATTGGGCCATCGAGCATTATTGGTCGAACAATTGCTTTCAAAGTTCTTTTCTACAAGTCCCTGTCACATTTGAGACATCAAATATTCAGTGTATTGTTCAATATCATAAATAGGTTTAGGGGATTTTTGGCACCCATTATAACATGGTTGCATCCAAGAAATCCACAGGGGATATTATTAATGGTAACAATGATTGCTTTTGTCTTGAGACGATATACAAATGTGAAGTCAACGGCTGAAATGACATATCGGCGGAAATTTTGGAGAAATATGATGAGAACTGCATTGACCTACGAGGAGTGGGCTCATGCAGCTAAGATGCTTGATAAAGAGACTCCAAAGATGAATGAATCGGAATTTTACGACGTAGAGTTAGTGAGGAGTAAGCTGCAAGAGCTCCGCCACCGTCGGCATGAGGGATCTCTTAGAGACATAATGTTTTGTATGCGTGCTGATCTTGTGAGAAATCTAGGTAATATGTGTAACCCTGAGCTTCACAAAGATAGGCTTCAGGTGCCCAAATTAATCAAGGAGTATATTGATGAGGTATCGACTCAGCTAAGAATGGTCTGCGACTCTGATTCAGAGGAGCTCTCATTGGAAGAAAAGCTCGCTTTCATGCATGAAACTAGACACGCATTTGGGAGGACTGCTGTGCTGTTGAGTGGAGGAGCCTCTCTTGGAGCTTTTCATATTGGTGTGGTTAAAACACTGGTAGAGCATAAACTCTTGCCTAGGATAATTGCTGGTTCTAGTGTAGGCTCCATTATGTGTTCCATTGTCGCTACTCGGTCTTGGCCTGAACTTCAAAGCTTTTTTGAGCATTCTTGGCACTCATTACAGTTTTTTGATCAAATGGGTGGGATTTTTACAGTTGTGAAGAGGATCATGACACGAGGCGCTGTTCATGAGATCAGACAACTGCAAATGATGTTAAGGCACCTGACAAGCAACCTTACATTTCAAGAAGCTTATGACATGACAGGTCGAATTCTTGGGATAACAGTTTGCTCCCCAAGAAGACACGAACCACCTAGATGTCTTAACTACTTGACTTCACCCAATGTTGTTATATGGAGTGCGGTCACTGCTTCTTGTGCTTTTCCTGGCCTTTTTGAGGCTCAAGAACTAATGGCTAAGGATAGAAGTGGAGAGATCATTCCTTACCATCCTCCATTTAACTTGGGCCCTGAGGAAGGATCCACACCCATACGCCGCTGGAGGGATGGGAGCCTGGAGATTGATCTACCTATGATGCAGCTAAAAGAGCTGTTTAATGTTAACCATTTTATTGTCAGTCAAGCCAATCCCCATATTTCACCATTGTTAAGATTGAAAGATTTTGTGAGAGCTTACGGAGGCAATTTTGCTGCCAAGGTATGTAATCACGGACTTGGACCTTTAAACAATAACAATACGCTATACAAAAATATGCTTTTGTTTCATTATATGAAACTCCACTTTTAAAACCTCTTTTCCGCCCCAAAAATAAAACTAATGTCTGAGATACATCGATTTGTCGGAGGAAAGTATGAGTTGATGTGATGTTAGCTAAATGAAAGGGTCGAAAATTTTGTGCCTTTGCTTTCGGTTAGCTGGTGCTTTGTTACGATCTATTATATCAGAAGTGTTTCCTTGATGCTTGACAAATTACCATAGAGTTGGATCAAATGTGTTCATCTAGTCATCTGTTGTAGAATTTTAGCCTTGTTGTTGTGCTTTAATTATTGATATGTGCTTAGGCGTGCTCTGTATTATCGAGCACTATGGAGTTGTTTTCTGTTGTACAAAACCCTTGTAAAATTTCATTGCATCTCCAACTCCAATTGTTTTTCCAATCTCCACTGGAAAATCATACCTGGAAATTTTGGATGACTTGAAAGGGGAAGTTGCCACCTTGTTTTCACGCATGAGCAAGCTTCATTCATATTTTATAATGCTAAATCCTTGACGTGGAATTTACATCTTATTTATTGGATCTGCAATTCACCTTTGACAATAATGTCCCTATCATGAAATGATAATGTTCATTGTGTTTTTTTTCAATCCTGTAGCTAGCTCATCTCGCTGAGATGGAGGTGAAACATAGATGTAATCAGGTACTTGAACTTGGCTTTCCATTAGGCGGACTTGCGAAGCTATTCGCTCAAGACTGGGAGGGTGATGTAACTGTTGTTATGCCCGCAACTATTGCTCAGGTTTGTGCTGATTTGATATTGTTTGAAGAGGGAAAAAACTTATCACCCACAAAAAAAAAAAAGAAGAGGCAACAAAAAAATAAAAAACTAGTTTCAATTAGAAAATAGTCTGAAGCAAAACTTGTGGCTATCATGGAGGCTTTAGCTACTAAATAATCAGAATTATATGCCGTGATCAATTTTCTGTTTTACATTTGGCTAAAAATATAGGAATCTACTTTTGTGCCATTTACTAAGGAAGACTATTGGACTAGTGACTGATTAGCATGTGTTGTCTTTTTTTCTTTATGTCTGACACTAGTACTCAAAAATTATACAAAACCCTTCTTATACGGAGCTTCAAAAGGCAGCCAACCAAGGGAGAAGGTGCACCTGGGAGAAGCTTTCGGCCATAAAAGCAAATTGTGGCATTGAGCTTGCTTTTGATGAATGTGTTGCTATTCTCAATCATATGAGAAGACTCCAGAGAAGTTCTGAAAGAGCAGCTGCTTCTTCTACTGGTCTGGCCAGTTCTGTCAAATTCAATGCTTCCAGAAGAATCCCCTCATGGAATTGCATTGCACGAGAGAATTCAGCAAGTTCCTTTGAGGATGACCTAACTGATGTTGGTCCCTCTTTGAATCAAGGCGCTGCAGGTAAAAATTGGAAAACCCACCATCCCATACATGATGGAAGTGTTAGTGAATCTGAGAGTGTCAATTTGAATTCTTGGACACGATCTGGTGGCCCCTTGATGAGAACCACTTCAGCAAATATGTTCATTGACTTTGTCCGGAACTTAGATGTCAACGCTGACATAAAGAAAGCCATGTTACTTTATCCGAACTCTCAAGCTTTTCATCATAATCACAGTCCAAGGGTGAGCGCTCCCGATAGGAACGCTGAGGGCATCGAAATTGATCGGGAAATTGACCATAGGTTAGTCATGAATGGATCTAGCATAATGGTAACCGAAGGTGATCTTTTGCAGCCAGAAAGAATCCAAAATGGGATTGTGTTTAATGTTGTCAAGAAAGAAGACTTGACAACTTTGAATAGGAACCATGATTTTGAAAATTACAACAACAATGAAGTTGCTGAATGTTTACAAATTGACTGTCCAGGAAATGAGACGGAAGCTGCTAGCGCAACTTCTGATTGCGGAGATGATGATTCCACTGCTACGAAGTCCCCGAGGGAAACCCCCGAATTTAATTACAGGGACCATTCTAATGCTGATGTTGGTAAGGATCAGATGATTGCTGACAATTGATTTTGGCGGTCATATTTTTTTCCAGTGACTTTTATTTTTTGTCCCTATATTGCTTTCCAGATTGTAAATAACACGGATGGTATTCCTGCCGAGGGATCTCTATTTTTCCTTTCCTTCGGAAGGTAGCCCATCATTTGGAATACTCAGGAATGTACAGAATTACGAGGTTGCTGTACATATAATTTCAACGCATGACAGCGGTGAAATTTGTGACTGCCACCTTTGTTATGGAGTCATTCGTCCAGTTTCTGGCTCTAGCCTCTACATATTGTGGTATTCTCAACAATTCATGTTACTCGTCCAAATCATGAGGGGTTGCTGCCAAGTGCCAGGTGGCAACAGTTTATGTTGAAGGAAAAAGCTTGTCGAACATAAGCTCTTCTTGTTTCATGGATATGTTAGTCGTGCCGGGGGGGAAGAGGGATTAGGACTTACGAGGGTAGCACCCACCTTGGCAGAGAGCGACAAAGTAAGTAGAAGATGATGCTAAAGGGCTTGTCATGAGCATGCGAAAATCATGGATGTGGAGGCCCAGAAAACAGGGAAAGCTTCCCTAGTGGAGGCGTAGGATGCGCGTGGTAAGAGCGTGGCATGTTTTATTCAATGCCCTGTTTTTCTCTGTCCCACATTTTTTCCCCGTGTGCTCCTTTTGCTGTGCCCGCACTCCATCCTTATCCTTCATCTCTATCCCCACAGACCAACTGCACTAAACATGTCGCTTGAATGGTCCGGCTTCTTCCTCCTCTTCTTCTGATTATTGATATTAAAATATGCTAAAAATGTAATCGAAAATAGTTTATGCACTTTCTTATTCATTGTATTACTCCTCCGGTCCTAATTATAAGACCCAATTGACTTATTTGAAGAGATTAAGGAAGTAAGTTAAGTTGGTTATTTATAATAAATAAGTATTGTCATTTCTAAAATATCCTTGCTAATTAAGTATATTGGCTAAAACTATCATTATTAGAAGGATTATCTTGGAAAAAAATGCATAAATATAAGAGACAAAATGGATTGGGGTCTTATAATTAGGACCAAATAAAAAGTCAAATGGGGTCTTATAATAAGGACCGGAGGAGTATTATTATTATTATTATTTCAGATAATTGGGTAAGCAATCCTGTATGTATTAAAATGAAAGTACTGTAGTGTTAATATGGAGGGTGCGGCGTAGTTCGAGATGTAAATCCGTTAACTGGTTTTGAATAACGGAACGGGAGCCGGCACTGAAGGATGAGAAAATAATGGAAATGCAAAAGGGCGGCATGTGAATTCTGAATTCCAATCAAGCTAGCATTTGCTTATTATTTTAAGAATATAGTATGAACCGATATCATTTAACAATCAACACTGCAATCTTAAACACGTGGCAAAATCTACATGCGACGCGTGGCAAACTTAACGGGAATTATTGTCAGAAGGGCAGCGGGACGGTATGGATCATCTGACTTGAACAACTAACAACCCTTGGAAGCATTTGAATAATGCTTCCGGTAATTTCACAAACCAATTACTTTTTGTCCAACAAATTACAGAAGGTGGAAGATAATCTTTGTGCTCGTCTCAATTGATTAAACATTTAATAATCTCAATAATTCCCAATTCCCGGGCTGACCAAGAGCAGTGTTTGGACTTCGATCGATGCAGAACTTTTTTTTCCCCCTGGTACGGCGCCACGTTTTCATTTCAGTTTGTTACTGCTATTTTTAGCCGTAAATATTTCTTTCCGTTAAAAGATCTTCATTTTCATTTAAAAAAAGAGGGGTCCGTTTCGTCTGGTTGAGTTGTGATTTGTGACAGCGGCATTACCCCCTTGCTTTCCGTAATTAGTTAGAGGTATAAAAACGACTTTTCATTCGCACGCATAATAAATAATCGCCAATGAAGAAAATGAGACAATGAATGTTCACACACTTGGAACTTAATTAAAAAAAAGAAAGAAAGAATAAAGATGGTTGGGAAAATGTTGAATTAAAAAATTAATGCCGTTAGTCTCCAACGTGATTTGTAGGGTTAAGGGCATGGGAAGCATGAGAGTGTTGTTGAAGATAAATAGTGGCCCTTTATACGCTGAAGACACGAGGAAACTTCGAGGAAGGTTCCTATGGGCCTGATGCTTACTGCACTCCCTCCATTTAACCCCCTTCCACCTTCCTCCCTTTTTCTTGAATTCCTCAACCGCCCTTTCTTCTCTTCCTCTTCCTCTTCCTCTTCAGCATCTTTCATACGTCCACATGAAGCTCACCATTATGAACCCCAAACGTCTTTTCCGGTCCAAGAAGGAGCGTTCCTCCGTGTCCAGATCCGGGCCTCCGTCCTTCGGCTCCGGAACCTCCTCCTCTTCCTCTGACGGATCGACCATCCTCAGGGCTACCAGCGGCGTGGCCGGCTCATCAACCCCCACCAGCGTCTTACCTGATTGGCCCGATTTCCACTGGGATACGGTCCATGCGTTCAAGCTTATAGACCGAGACAACGATGGGTTTGTCTCCAGGGAAGACTTGGAATCGCTGCTTACCCGGCTTGGAATCGAGCCGCCTAGCCAGGAGGAGGTGACGATGATGCTTAGGGAGGTGGATCACGACGGCAGGGGGTGCATCAGCGTGGAGGCACTGATGAGCCGGGTCGGTTCGGCATGCGAGCCGGGCTGCGATTCGGAGGAGTTGAGAGAGGCCTTTGAAGTTTTCGACTCGGATCACGACGGGAAAATCTCGGCGGAGGAGCTTATGCGAGTTTTCAAGGCCATAGGAGAGGAGCGGTGCTCGTTGGATGACTGCCGGCGCATGATAGAAGGGGTTGATCGGAACGGGGACGGTTTTGTGTGCTTCCAGGACTTCTCCCGGATGATGGAGCTGCAGAGATGATCATCTTCAGACGATGATGTAGCTCGCAAATAATGTTATTTCTTCAGTTTTTTTTCCTCCCTCTCACTTTTTATATCACATATATGTTTATTTCGGATTTGGGTGTATAATGTTTAAAGCTTGAGATTAAAGCCACGCAAACGCGATCCAAAAAACTCAATTATTGAGTGTTCCAACTATGAATCAGCGATTCTATTGATGTTGCTACTGCCGCTTAAGTTTGAAAGATAAGAAATTCCAATCCAGTTGCAGTCTCTTGAACTCGCGAGAGTGTGTATATATTTATTGTTAATCGAACCTTGAATACGGATATTAGACTAACTTGTTAACTTGCTATCTGCGGGCCTCTGGCCTGGCTTTGTTATTGATTAATCTGGTCATCATCTCTGATATTTGTTTCATTCTCTGAAACAAGCATATAACTTAGTTTTATAGATTTCTTTTAAAATCCATATAAAATCAACTGTTATAAACGGGGAATAGGTTATAAGCTCCCTGTATGGAGTCCAAAGTAGATAAAATCTGAATTTGGAGAGGAGGGTCAGAAATTTAAGCAGCAAGTAGAATGGCACAAGTGGGTTGAGTGATGGGATGGTAGAAGAGAGCAACTGTTTTGTCCTTATGATTAGATTAGGAAGATACAAGTAGAAGATGAGGATGAGAGACCAATCTATATTCTGGTTTGAGAGTGAACGATGGTGAAACTTTTTTGGCCGCGTTCTGAGCATGCCGTGCAAGGAGACGAAAGCGATGAGAATTTTATGATCATGTGCAAGCAGCAGCCAACGGTATGTTCATGTATGAATAAATATATGTATTGATTCATTATCCATGATGATAGGTAATGAGATGGCCAAACCTCATTTTGCACCTTTCACCCACAGGAATTGAGTATTGTTGCATATCAATACACTGTCTTCTCTTTGAGATGTAGCATCTGGTTTTGCTCAAATTTACTAGTCACTGATTCCACAGTTGCTGACTTGCTGCTCAAACCCAATGTTTATCTAATTAGATTGAAAACTAATTTGTAAGGGCTTATAATTTGAAGTTGTCAAGTTGGAAATCCATGAAAAATTTGGCATGACAGCGATTTTTTTTTTTAAATCTTCTCTGATATTGTTGTGTCTTCTATTCCTTATTGCTTGTCACCATCCAATTATTATTACTCAGTCCGTTTCAACATCCACTATCTGTTCCGAAAATTCTGGAAACACCCTCCATGATTTGCACCAAACATCATCATCATCTTCTTCTTCCTGTTTCCTCTATTAAAAGAAAGTTTGCTATTAATGTACTTCTACATTATTTTGAAATATAAGTAAGTTAAATAACTGCCATCTCTTCTCTGGGTGAACTGGAAACAAATAATAAAGCGCAGGAGAAAGTAGTAGAATGAAATGGAAACGTAACAGGGGTGTACTTAATTATAAGCTTCATGCAATGCAAATGAATGTGAGAAAAAGAAAGAAGAACTAAATGAGCTTTATAGTTCTAGTGATTGAATAATACAGTGATATTGCTACCCGAAAAAAAAAAAAAAGCGGCAACATTCCAATGGCTATATAGCAGTACTATCATGGCATGGCGCCAAAATGCTCTAATAATTAATAGGACCACGTTCTGCGTCGCTATCATTCATATTAACTCCATGTGTAGTTCCAGATGACTGTATCTAAATAAATATCGTTGTTTTTCTTGTGATTTGTGGTGCATATATACGTGTGTGTGTGTGTTCAGAAAGAGATCACACTAAAGGGAATGCGTTTCTTTGATAAGAAGCTTATTAATTAAATATGGTCAGATACTTAACCCAGTATATCAGAAAATATACTACTTTCAGTTCTTAATACAAGAACTAGTTTGGCATTCAGTTTTGTCTTAAAACCCCAATTTACTCTGTCTCTAATACTTATCTATTTTGTCTTCAAATAATTCTTATAGTTATTTGTATATGTTAAGGAATTACTATCAATAGATAATTCAAACATACATAATTTATAAGAATACTTTAGTAAAGACAACATTTATTTACTATAAATAGTTAACTTAATTAATTTTTTTAATATCTTTAAATTGGTCAATTATATTTTATATTAAGCACCGGAGGAAACATTGTATAAAACGAGCATGTAGTTAGCGGTAACCTCGCATACATTCTGTGTTCACGTTTTTTTTTTTTGGAAAAAACCTTATTATTATATCTTCTTATATAGTTAGTCACTCGTAGATTAAAAAAATTCATTTCTTAAAACTTGTGCTGTCTTTCGTACAAATCGCTTTAGAAAATTCATGAATGACTACAATTTTTTTTCCACAATTTCCATTCAAATTATTCACCGGACGGGACAGGATCGAGACCGGCCCGTCCTAGTGAACAAGAACGGAACAGGGTTTTTGTCTCGTATCCCGTCCCGTCAGGACCGGGACGTTCTGCTTCCCCCTTTTTAAAAAAATACAATAATTTTTTATATAAATTTTTTTATGTTATAATGCTTATTTTTATTGGGCTTCTAAAGATAAAAATATTATAAGAAAATATTATGTAGAAAGCTCAATTATATAATATAAAAAAGTATAAAAACAATACTATAAAAAAATACTGTAAAAGAAACACTATATGATGACTTCATGAATTATTTTATTGAAGAAGAAGATTTTGTTGAGATAATACTACAACTTAAGACCTAAAAATCATTATAAAAATAATAATTATTATTAATAAGTAAATTGAATAATATAATAATTATTAATAAATAATTTTAAAAAAACCCAGGATGGGATGGGACAGGATGGGACAGGATGGGACCACCCTGTCCTGTGTCCTATTCTGTCCCGATTATTGTCCTGTCCCATCCTGTTTTTATTTTGTCCTGAAATTTTTTTTTGTCCTGTCACGTTCCGAACTCACTAATATCGGGACATGACAAATTGAATACCCCTAATTCATATATAATAAAGATGGAGGAAAAAAGTTAATGCATTAACGAAATAAATACTAAATTTTATGTAAAGACCATTTTTGTAAAAGACAGTTACTTTTTAAAGGACTTCTTTTGCAATGAGTTGATTAAAAATATCTTAAATATTGATTGGACCACGGCCACTGGGGAATTGGGGGGCGTTTGGAACAATGGAAGGACGAATTTGTTTGTTTTTGAAAGAAACAAAACATGAGCTGGCTTTTTATATACATAAATTGCTTGAGCGTTAATTTGGCGTCTTCGGAAAGGAATGGAATGGGCTGTCTGGGTAACGAGAATCTGAATCGACGAATTCATCCACCCGAGCTGTTCTTCCTTTTTTCTTTTTTTTAATCTGAAAAAGTTACACAGTACTAATGGATTGGATCCAGAAATAGTGAGTGAATAACGGCAAACTCAAGAGACTGGAATGAATGATTGTTTCACTCCCCAGGGCCTACCGTATCTTCAAATCAGTGCTTCATCCTCACCATCAAAACCGGCCTACAATCCTTATCACATCAATGTCATAGTGTGTAATTTTCTTCTCAATCTTCACAAAACATGTTAAGTTTTATAATAAAGACACAGAAGTTATATAATTTTGAAATTATTTCCCTAATTTTGTTGTGAAGGGAAAAAAATGAGCACCCGGGGTCAATTTTCGCATTACTTAAACCGCGTCATTTCTTGTCGGCGGCTCGGCGCCAAAATAACGAACGAGAATCTTTCATGATTACCGAGTACCGACACAGAAAACAGGGGTAAACAAAATTTATGGAGAAATATTATAAAAGAGGGAGATATACTAGCTTGATGGGGTTGCCCACCTGCATCTCACGTGCCAACTGTCAACTGATGGCGATTTTCGCAAATTGGCGATTTAAGGAAAGTACCAAAAGAAAGGCAGAATGATAAACAATGGCAGCGATCTTGTGAGTGGGAACTTGAAGGCCGAAGCAGAGCTGTTGAGCAAGCTTTTATAGTTTCTTCGCTCTTCTTTCTTTTTTTTTCCTCCCTTCGTTTCAGAAGCTCGAGATCTCATCTCTGCCGCAGCATTCCGGGTGCCACTGATATTGGTGTTTCTCGATCACATTGAAAGAAACCCAGGAGAGGCACCGAGCTTGCTGGAGGAAAGAAGGATACAATAATGGATAGATTTGCGCTGGGTTTGGCGTTTGATTCCAAATCTGGGCAGTTAATCATGGTGGCTTTGCTGCTGATGATTGCTTCCTTTTATGCGGGATATCTTTTCGGCCAAAATGGCTCCGTCTATGTTTCTCAGCCTCAGTCCACTTCTTCGTCTACTCCTCCTCCCTCTCCTGGTAATTTCTTGACTTAAACTGGAGTTTCCATGTCTCACTCAAGTTCAAACTTTTATAATTTTTTTTTTTCCGGCTATTTGTCTTACTTTTATGCTTTGGGACTACGCTGTAGTTCACAAAATTTTTGCTATCATTTTTCTAAAGTTGTCGTATTTATTAGGACTCTTAGCTAATTATTAGTCAAATAGAGCCATTAGGCATTAATTTATCTAATTGGACTTTAGCTTAGTCTTATTCTAATTGGACTGCATCTTAGTCTTGTTCCGGCCACTCCCTGTCCATACGAAAACTGTTTCTGTCCTATCTTGGGCGAGCTCAGAGTATTGCTGACTGATATGAATTGAATTTGAAGCCTTTTTTTTGAAGACCTTAGCATGCAGAACAGTTCAGTTTTAAGTTATCGGCCATCAAGTGCTTATATAATCTTTTTTCTATAGAAGTATAATTGAAGTGGGACTGTATACCAGCCACCCATCTCAATGAATATTTTGTATTTGTGGAGATGAATAGAAGTGACTGCTCACGCTGATTTCACTACTGTTAAGTTTTAAGTATTGCATACATCTCAACTAGTAAACCTTACGGAGTACCTTGATGGTTGTTTTTGTCTTAAATTTTGCTATTTTGGAGTACAACTTGCTTTGCAGTTGGCATTAAAAATGTTTTGCGATCTTGCAGGCATTTCTAGATTTAACAACAAGGTTGCTCTGACTTACCGCCAAACACCCCTGCAGATGCCAAAGACTGGGATGGATGTATGTCCATTGACGTTTAATGAGTATATTCCTTGCCATGATCCTTCATATGTGGCAACGTTGTTCCCAAAACTTGATCTGTCTAGAAGAGAAGAATTGGAGAGGCACTGTCCTCCACTTGAAAAGCGCTTATTCTGCTTGATTCCACCACCAAAGGATTATAAGATGCCAATTAGATGGCCTATCAGCAGGGATTATGTTTGGCGAAGTAACATAAATCATACACATCTTGCGGAAGTCAAAGGAGGGCAAAATTGGGTGCATGAGAAGGACCAGCTTTGGTGGTTTCCAGGCGGTGGTACCCATTTCAAGCATGGGGCCCCTGAATACATTCAAAGGTAGAAGTGATCAAAATCACCCCCTTTCCACTTTTCCCCGGCAATAGTTTCGTGTTTTGATTGTGGATGTAATTCCTAGATTAGGGATTGCTTCCAGGGCTTAAGGTGCTTTTACACAAGTGACTTGTCAGAAACTATTATCTTATTCTAAATTCATGAGATAGATATAGTGCACTGTCATGACAGCAAAGGCAGTGGCGCTCTTTCCAACCTCCCCTCCACGCTCCAAAAAGAAAACAGTGTACTGTTTCCATGTTTGAAATAACTAATTGCCTCATTCTAAACTGCATTGACCATCTAATGGCATTCTATGTGCATAAACGTATTGAGTATATTCCCAAACTACCCCTTCCTTATTATTTATCTAGTTACCCTTACTATTCCTATTTCCACATATCAGTTATAAAACATGCTTTTACCTGCTCTGTTTTCTTCAAGTTTTCTCTCTTCAAATGTTACTTTAATAATCTACCATAATAGTTTGTAATTTATTGGTTTCACAAATGCAGATTAGGATACATGACAACAAACGAGACCGGTGACCTGCGTTCTGCAGGGGTAGTTCAAGTTCTTGATGTTGGTTGTGGTGTGGCCAGTTTTGCAGCTTATCTTCTTCCCTTGGATATACAAACAATGTCCTTTGCACCCAAGGATGGTCATGAGAATCAAATTCAATTTGCATTAGAGCGAGGTATTGGTGCAATGATTGCTGCCTTGGCCACAAAACAACTGCCGTATCCTTCTAGCTCGTTTGAAATGGTCCACTGTTCACGTTGTCGTGTAGACTGGCATCAGAATGGTAACACACATTCTTTGACATACTTGCATCTTGCATTGAATCATACTTTGGCATGGGAAGATGCTTTCTTGTTGATTCATTGTTTCATTTAGCATTTGAATGTCATCTGCATCCATTGGTTGGCATACTTGATATTTGGCAGTCAGACTATGTATCTATTCATATTTTGCTTAAACGTTGTTGTTTTTGGATTTTCCAATAGTAGATTTGTACAAGTTGTTCTTGAGGTTTATGATGTTAAACTAACATTTTACTCTTTGCCATGTTAGTCTCTGTGCAAAGTGCCATTTCTTTCATAGTTACTTAGATGAAGAAGAATAATCCCTTTTTAAGGCTTTTGAAAAAGCTATGCATGCAATAATTCATCTTTGAGAATATTTCGAGTTGAAGGAAGTGAAAAAAAAAATCTAAAATGATGTATTTATATGTGGTGAGTAACAGTTAAAATGGGATTCTGTTCCATTAAGTTATCAATTTAACACGTGTAATGCAAATTGTTGAGCTCAGAGATGCAATTCTCTTCAGATTTATCTAAATTGTTACTATAATAGAATAACCTCATGATATCTTTCTTGTCAAAAGGCTGGTAATATAAAGAGTCTTGGGGTTTAAGGCCAGCCTAACTGGACGCATTCTTGGTTCTGCTATTAATTGAATCTGGGTAGTTGTAGTGCAATGCATACTTTTCAAAGGCTGTTATAGACAGTGGTTGGGTTGTCCTAGCTTCATAGGAAGAACTTGTTTTAATGTTAATTGTTTGTTTAATTCTACAGATGGGATTTTGCTGAAAGAGATGAATCGTCTTCTTCGTTCTGGTGGATATTTTGTCTATTCGGCTCCACCTGCTTATCGAAAAGATAAAGATTTTCCTGCTATTTGGGATAAATTAGTGAATCTGACAACAGCAATGTGTTGGAAACTCATTTCTCGGAAAGTTCAGACAGCAATATGGATTAAAGAAAATAGTCAGTCATGCCTCCTTCACAACGCAAGACAAAATCTTATAAATGTCTGTGATGTAATTGATGATTCTAAGCCTTCATGGAATATCCCTTTGAGAAATTGTGTAGATGTTCAAAATTCCGAGACAGATTCTTACAAGCTTCCTCCAAGACCTGAGCGTCTTTCAGTGTTTTCTGACAGTCTGAGCAAGTTAGGTCTGCCCATTCTCTTTTATATGAGTGCAAGAAGCTCAATTCTTTTCGTTATTATTTCTTTTTACGTTATTAAATTATGCTTTTCCATATGGACACATGCACTACAAAGATATACACATGAAGAATCTTGGTTTCAAAACGTTGAGGTTTAATGATGGTTACTGCTTTTAAGACTGACTCGCAAATTAATCAAAGGCTTAATCTGCAGGAGTAGTATTACAAGTTCTTTGGATCTTTTGTCCACATAGAATTTCTTAAATCTAAAAGAAATTTGTGTCCAAGTACCTTATCCGAATTGTATTCATTTTTATGTTTTCATAGGATTATGGTTGATATCTTTTATTAATTTAGAAAGGAATTCTGTTCTTCTGTATGCATCTAATGGAGATATGTGGGTTTGCCACTTGTTAATCAAAAGGATAGTGGTGAACTATTCTAAGAAAATCTTAAAATGTTGTTGGTAAACAGGTGAATTTTTAAAAGTGCCCTTCAATATGATGAGTTGACCCTGGAACCTCTTAACAACAGGTATAAACCGGGATGAATTTACATCAGACACCCAGTTTTGGCAAGATCAGATTCATCATTATTGGAGACTGATGAATATCAGGGAGACAGAAATACGCAACGTGATGGATATGAATGCCTTTTGTGGTGGATTTGCTGTGGCATTAAATAACTTCCCTGTTTGGGTAATGAATGTAGTTCCAGCTAGCATGAAGAACACCTTGACTGGAATTTATGACCGAGGACTGATCGGAACTTTTCATGATTGGTAAGATTTAAATACTGATGGTGTAAAGATCTTTTGTAATATTGGTATTTATATCTATTATTAGTTAGCAGCAAGCAAATAATACATATATCCTTTAATCAGGTGTGAAGCATTCTCAAGTTATCCTCGGTCATATGATTTGCTGCACGCCAACTATCTCTTCTCGCATTACAATTTCCAGGGGGAAGGATGCTTACTTGCGGATATCATGCTAGAAATGGATCGTCTATTGCGGCCACTGGTAATCACTTTTCTTAAGGGTTATCTTTTCTTTTTTTCTTTCTTTTTTTTAACGGAAAAATTTTAGGCAGGGGTCAGGTTTAGCCAGGGGCAAAGCGCCTATCCTAGCATACGCAGTATTTCATGTTTCACTAGGGGATGGGATGCTTCCCCAAACACCACAACAGTCTGAGGGTTTGAATGTTTAATGTCATATTGTTAGTTAAAGAAAGTCTTTTTGTAGCTTGGAGGAATCAAAATGTTAGAAACTTAGAATAGGATAGGCTTTTATATTGTGATTTCTCCACGTGTGATAACAACAGAAGTCAAAGTGCATTGGGGTCTGGCCTTTAACTAAACTAACAGATAAACTTAAAATCAAAGTTGAGGAGGTAAAAATGGTTATACACAGAAAACTTCTTAATATTGCGTTCAAATTACTACATTCTTAATTGTTTAATGTCATATTGTTAGTTAAAGAAACTGTTTCTGTAGCTTGGAGGAATCAAAATGTTAGAATAGGATAGGCTTTTATATTGTGATTTCTCCAAATGTGTGATAACGACAGGAAGTCAAAGTCATACCAATCCATGTTTTCATCCCTTTCCCAGGATAAACTTTTCAAGCATACTAATACTAGAATGCGTAAAGTGAAGTCAAACCGACCAAAATTTAGGGCTGTGTGGTTACGAAGTCAATAGGCCCTAATTCAACTGGAGTTATGAACCGATGAAATTGTTAGAACATGCAGATGCATGGAATTTGCAGTCACGGACTTAGGAAACTTGATTCCGAGCGCTTTTCTTTTGATGCTCCTTGTTTAGTGTTTCACTCGATTGCGGGGATCAATTTATTAGGATAGATGTGAAATTAGGTCTATGGTTGCCCAGAACCTTGCGAAACTTACAAGGTTAAACAAAAGCAGCACAAGTCACCTGGATCCTGAGCTCGGTTGACGTGGATTTAATTCGTTTTGCAAAACTGCCTTGTGGTATAAAATTGTTTTTAATGCTTTATCCATGCATACTTGTGTGTCTTGCTGTGCCTACTAACTTATGAATCCATAACATAAATTTGCAGGGATTTGTTATCATTAGGGATGAGGAGCATATTTTGTCCAGAATCAAAGACCTTGCCCCGCACTTTATGTGGGATGTGGAGTCACATTTGCTGGAAAACAAAGAAAAGAAGATGGAAACCGTGTTATTTTGTAGAAAAAAGTTCTGGGCAATCGTTTAATGTGGTATGATCTTATACAATTTTTCAAAGAAGAAGACGAAAGAAAGAAAAAATAAACACGGCTAATTTGTAATCTTTAAGTTCGCTGGCATCTGCTTTGTTCATTGGTGATCATATTCTATGAATATGTAGAGGGCAATCAACATGCACGCGACTTTCCACCAATTTCCAAGTGCGATGCGCTTACAAACGAGGAACAGATTATTTGACTTCCTTTTGCCTGTCACCGTTGCGTTCTACTATTTTTGCCTTTATTGTGCTTCTTGGCCCCTCACCGGTTTTTTTTTTTTTTAAATTCCTGAGTGTCTCATTACAGTTGACTTGCATACATAAATGCGCGCGCGCATATTTGATGCTAAACATCTTTTCACAGTACAATTTGGAAAGATAATAACTTCAGAGTTCATTGAGAAAATTATACTCATTTTTTTTTCATGTTTAAAGTCTTAAAATGAAAGAACAAAAAAAATGTCGCAGAGTCTAGTTTTTTTTATATATTTATACCTTGTGAATGATGAATACTTTATTTACATTTTTTAATGAAATATGCGTATCATAATATTAACAAATCGAATACATAAATGAATTCACTCATTAGATAATCTCCTTTCTTCCTCCGCCACCCAAACCTCCTACAAAAATATGGTGCTTAATTGGTTTGCATATTTTAAAATCTTGTGATGCCTTTGCGTATTATGATAATATGCAATGAAAACGGCCTTGTTCCCTTAGGGGTCATCCCGTTGTCTTGTCATTTCTTCGGACTTCAAGAAAGGCCCAACGTGGCTGATGGCTCAGATAATTGGGCTGAATCGCTTGCACAACGACAACTGACAGGTCGAATTTGATCATCTTTTCGCTTTGGTTGCCATTTATTGAGAATGTATACAGTGACAAGGATCTCTCACGCCCTCTATTCTTCTCTACTTTCTAAGGCTGTCAGTTGAAAGTGATATGATCAAAGATTTCGGCAAAGAGACAAACACGAGTTTGATTTTATTTTTTCATGTTTTTATTTTTTTTGCCTTACGACATAATTTAGGTTATTTACTTATGTGTTTTGGGTGCATGCATCAAAACTTGATGTACTTTGCCTCTTTTCTGTGACTGAAGGAGATGACAATGAACAATCACCGGTCATTTTATTATATTTTTTATAAGGCAATAGACTAATATGAAACGGAGAATCATTCATATCATCTCTCATGTACGGGCAGACTTTTTCATTCTTTCTTTGAATTTGTAATAGCATGGAGGGAAAAGAGGGGAGTATCAAATGAAGAGCAAGAGGACTGTGGCTAATGGTTTATACGGCGGAAAGCTTGGCTATGGTGACATCCATGTCATTAGTTTGAGGGAGCCTAAAAGATTGTCATCTGTTTTGGACGCACTTTATGAGTGGAAAATCCTTTCCACGCCAACTTGTTTCACGCTAATACCAAAAGCAAACATACATTTGTATTCCCATATGTTGATTAAATCAAATTCATACCTTGCCCAACAAATGAAGCTCATCAAGTCTAATCGGACTTCTTTTAAGATGTGTAAAAAAGCGTTGTGCTTTGTAAAAAATTCAAACAGAAAAGGAAAAAAAAAAAAAGAAGAAGAAGAAAACATACATAATTGCAAAGGGAAAATTCACAGTGCCGAAATTATGCTTTTGGGGTAGGGTCATTAGTTGGGTTTTGTCAGGTCAAGAGATAAGCCACATCATTAAATTCGTTACGAACACAGCCAGCCGAGTTGACGTGACACAACTCCGCTGGTACGACGATCGCATCGATTAAAAGCTTATCCTTCTTATTTTCCCGTCAGGTATACACCTTTGATTAATCTCCTATCCAGTTAGTTGTTTAATTACATACTACCTAGGAATGTATTTGTGTGGGGCGGTTCCATTGCTACATATTTTATCTATGTAGCTATTCGATTTTGTATGTTTTTTTCTAGCTATACGAATATTAGGCGGGTTGATAAAGCCACAGTCAGTTCAATTTTTCGGGCGAAAGCAACGAACTTTGTTCATGACATAATCCTATGTAATTTCAACGAGCTTTTTTTTTTGGAGGAGAATATTATTTTAACCAGCAAATTTTAAACTTATAAAGAATCACAATCCTCCTTATCGAACTGTTTAAATAAGATATCTTGATAGTTTAAAATTTTCAAAATAGAAATATTAAAATAATTTTTTTTGGAAAATAATAAAATCAAATCACTTAAAACCAATCTAGAGAATAATTCAAATGAAGTTATCTCCCATACAACAGATCTCTAAAAAAATTTGTCCAAGGTATCCGAACATGTGGGAGTGGTGCACATATATATCTGTTTAATCACTAGGCATCCCTAAGAGCCATCATGATGAACATGATTTTCACTGCAATAATTAATCATCTTTATGAGATATGTGATGCACAAAGAGAAACTTATAAGTGAAACTAGTACTATGTTAGTATATTTTAACCAATTAACAAGTTCATAATGACATGCCATAAGTTGAGGTAAATTTAATATGCGCCTCTTTTAACTAAAGGTAAAGGAATATATGATGTTTCCAAAGACCAGGACAAGCTTGAACGACGTATGCGTGTCACCCACCACTTTCCAAATTAGAAATAATCTGCTGTGTTGAATGGGCTTTTGAGGCAATTATAGCTGGCCATAAACTTCCATTTTGAGGCATATTATAAACAATTCTGCATTTTGCTCTTTGTAAATCAGGTGTTTTTAAAATTGGAAAGGGAGGCCCAAGAGCGAAGGATTTTCATGCATGTGATCGACAAGATTCTTCTTTCATCAACTTTCTTCTTTTGCGTTTCAACTTGCAGGTTTTATTTCTTTATTCTTTCTTTTTCTCATCTTTTTTCCCTTTTTTGGGGGGGGGGGATGCAGTGCTATGTTTCAGGAATATACGATTTCGTGACCTTATTATAATCTGGAAATGGAGGATATAATTAAACAAAGGCCCGTTTTTGGCAACTTTCATTGAACTATATGATTTCCCCACTGTGTTTGAATAATCACGCCTTATGTGAAGCAGTATTTTGCTTCGACCGATTTTCAATTTTGAATTTGATTAGTTACCCCTAGAATATTTATAATCTCAGGCATGGTTAAGACGCAATGGATTGAAAAGCGGTTAAAAAGCTGCAATAAGCCCGTGTCAAATCTATGGATTGATGCATATTTAATTAGAGGGACGATATTCTGTTTGGACTGGACTTTGATCTTGGATTTGATTAAACCGGTGAAATTGTATATGAATTTTTGCGATTCAAATTTAAAAAGGGGCACTTCAATATAGTTGTTATTATCGCAAAATATTGCTATGATCGATCTTGTCTTTATAAATTTATATACATATATATAACCTTTCATGATTCAATGGACGAAGCATCTCGATCATCACATGGGACACAATTAATATATTTAAAAACAAAAAGCTCTGTGATAAATTAAACAGGCGTTTGTCATCCAATGTTAATTATTTTAAGTAACTTGATATACAATGATTTAAACATATAGCGAGTGTGCGTGGCAGTGGGCATTGATTGCTTCAAAAAGAACCGTAATACTGAAGGTCATCGTTGAGTGATGAATAAAAATTAGAAGGCGGCTCTTATCTTCAAGTCGATGGGGCTGCACTATAAAGCATACTAGTGTTAAAATTAAAGTAGTTAGGTTAATTACATTACGTCTAATAAAGCGGATAAAAGGGAGAAATTAAACAAAGGAAGTGGAGGCAGAAACATGTAATAATGAAAACGAAGGAAGATTAGTTGAGGGTAAAAATGAGAAACAGGCATGCATATACAGCGAAGTGTGAAGTGAAATCAAAAGAATGATGAGAGGAACAGATGAAGGAGTGGGCAGAGCCAAAAAGGCAAAAGGAATGAGAGAGAGAGAGAGATGTGAAGTTGAAGGAGCAAACAAAACCCTTCTCTCTCTCTCTCTATCCAAGCCCTAACCCGCCCCTTCATTGGTTTGGCCTCTGCATCTCTGATAATGAAACAGAGAGAGAGGGCACGTGGGAATCAGAGCCATACATAAGTACTGCAAATAATCACGAACGATCATGCAGAGACACTGAAACTGAACACAGCTCCCTCTTCTCTAACTGGGGATTTGCGGAGGGTACCTCGACACGTGTAACTGTGGAGGGAGGTCGCAATTGGTACGGAGGGTAGCCCTTAAAAGGCTGTGTGTTGAATGGTCACTTCTTTAACTCCCCATGTCTGCACCACTCCCCTCTCCTCTTCGTCTTGTCATTTCACCGTTTCCTTCATCTCCATTCACTTTTTACTTTTACCATATGCCCTAACCCCACCTCTTTCTTCCCACCCTTGTGATTTCCTTAATTACCCGATCATCATTTTTCATAAATCATATCTCATTTTTCTTAAATTATAAGTATTCCTTATTTTACACTCTAGTCAATTTACATATTGGAAAAATAAATTACAAATAGGCGAAAGATTTGCCCATTAATTTCGGGATGTGTCCGCTGCTTATAGATAGAAACTCCGGACTCGAATTAAAGCAGCTTTTGAAAATTGCCAGCAATTCAAAATTACTTAGCCAGCAAGTACGTTGTGATAACTACTCACTGAGAATGACATTAAGGCTAAGATCTGACCAATAATGCCAGACTTCTTCATCCTTTTTATCGGCTTTAGAGCTCCATATTTAGAGAGTATTTGGATGAAAACCAAACCATAGTTTCATAAATGTTTTTACAGTTTACGAATAAATATATGGAGGAGTTTGTCTCGTTTTGTAAAAAAATACTTCTGAGAAGTACTTTTAAGGGTTACCAAACACCCCCTTAAGCAAATGAGTGAGTATGCTTGAATTCACTTAAAGATAACTTATAAACTATTCACTTAGAAATGTTGGTACGGGGTTTTGAGGGAGGGGAGGGAAGTTGCTCCCCTCCCTTGTTTGCTGGTATAATTTTTAGGAGGGAGGGGAGGAGCTCCCCTCCCCTCGTTTGTTAAGATGTTTTTTAAAGAGGGAGGGGTTCTTCTCCCCTCCCCTTCTCTTCTAGCCTCCCCTCCAAAAGTGGGGTTTTTGGAGGGGAGGTGAGAGATGATATTTTAATTCCTTATATGCCCTTTCGATTTGTTAACTCTAATCAATTATAAACATTTCTACATAATAGAGTTCTTTTGAGCATCTATAAGAGGATTAAGATAATTATCTCCAAAATTATGAGTTTTGTAAACTTTTTTCTCTCTTCTAATTCTAAGAGGCCGTGTGGTATTTTCTTTCACCTTCAAGTCTTTTCTCTGAAAAAATCTATCACTGTGACTTTTTGTCTTGAATTCTATAAGTGTGTGACTGTATCTTGTAATCAAAATTAGTGAATTGTATTATATAATATATATAGTTATATCTTAACAAAAAAAAAATGAGGAAATTCATTTAAATTTTATGAGGCTAAAATAGTCAATTTTTTTTTAGAAAAAATAAGGTATTATTAAAATCCCCTCCCTCCAATCAATCCAAACAGGAGATCATTAAAATCCCCTCCCCTTTGTAGCTACCCTTCCCTTGATTAAAATCCCTCCCCTCCCCTTCCCTCCGTCGAGCCAAACATAGCGTTAAAGTCAGATTAAAAATTTTGTTGTGTTTGGTTTCATTTATGGCTCATCTTACTTTTAAGCCAAAAGTCACTTATTTATCATTATTGGCATAAGCTGAGTTTAGATTCGCTTCCTTCTCGCCCAAGTTGAATAATAGTAAATCACTTTTAACGCGTTTGCTTAATTGGGGCTCAACAAATTCAGTTCAATGTGAAATATAACCAAATAACCGTTTTCCACTGTCGTCAATGAGAGTATGGGATACAAAAGCCGAAGTGCCAAACTCAATTGACTGTCGCAAAAGCAAGGGCCAGCTGCGAAAAAGCGTAAATGTTTTATATAGCTATTGGTTTGACACAAGCTCTCCAAAACCAGAACATGAACATTTCGCTCACACGCTCATCCTAATCTCATGTGACAGCGTCAGAACAGCAGTGCGATTTTCTTTTTCTTTTCCCTTGACGATGAAATCCTTAACGAACAAACATGAAGCACATGTTTGGCTGTGGAATCCATTGAAAGAGGGCAAAATTAATCGGAGGCAATGAATCCCCCTGGAGCCAGTGGGTCCACTTGATGTGCTTTGGAGATTTCACCTGAAACAGTCCCATCCCATGTTTGGTCTTCTTCTGGGTCTAAGTAAGCTCCTGATGATTCATGTTCATCTGGTTCTTAGCAACAAGTAAGCCAAATCTTAGAAGACAAGCCATCAATCTTAGAAATTCAAAGCGGGACCCACAAAAATATGTGGCCATGTGGGGAGAAAGAGAGAGAGCAAGAGAGCAAGAGGGCAGTCGCAATCGCGTTCCCATCCAAGCAAAGTGTGTGGTGTGTGTGTGTGTGTGTGTCTATATATGCTGTATTTCCCTGGTGCCTCTAATGATGGCATCGTTGCCCTAATTGGTGGAGGTCAAAAGGGTTAGGGGGAAGTGGGTTTTCGTCTTTGCTTACCATTTCTTCCAACTTTACGTGAGTGCCTTGTGGTTTTCTCAAGTCTCACATTAATTAATGCCACTCCGCTCCCATTAGTTTGCTTTCACCTTCCTCTCTTCACCACACTTTTCTTCGCAATATTAACCCCACTAGCAAGGTTTTGTCTAATGCTAAATGTGAGACATTTAATTGATTTTATTATTGGCAGGAAATTATGAGAGGCATGAATAAGTTCATCATTGATCGTTTGATTCATTATTGCAAGCATATACTCCTTGTATCTAATAACGACTCTTTTTTCTAATTCACTGTGTAAAGTTACTTTACTTCCCTGAAGTAACATGCCCCACTGACGCTAATGATTAAACAGGGTCAACGAAGCTAGGAAAAGCTTTATTTGCGATGGAGGGGGGCCGATAAATATCGGTTTGGGGTTTGATTGCAAAAAAAATTTGCGATATGAATTTAAGAGTTTTCTGCATGCGACCCTAGCTTGCTTGTTTGCTTGGTCATCAATGATTCCACCAACACATGGATAACATAATAACTCTGTATGACTTCAAATAGTCATCAGCATTAGCGAATTCTAATAAAGGAGCAGGTTACAAGCGCTTTTGTTTAATGCATTTATATTTATTTACCTGAGGGTTGGGTCAGTTTACCTCTTTCTTCATAATTATGTCACATCCTGTCTCACTTTTCAACCCTCTTTAGTTTCAAGTACTCCCTAGTCCCTTCTCCCCAGGCCCAAAAAAAAAAAAGTACTCCCTTCTCCCGTAGTGAACATGTTTTACCCATCTATCAGGACCTCAACAGTAATTAGGATGCTTGATAAAAAATAAAAAAAAAACATGTCAAAATAAACCTTTCCTATTATATTGTGGAAGCTAGCTACTACTAGTATACATCCCGGATCGAATTCGAAGGGTCAGCTTAGTTCTTTCTGGATATACGAACCAACCCGGGTTTTTCTTTCCTTTGACCGAAACGAAGTACTTTGAATTCTTTCATGTTTCCTGTCGAGCTCAATCTAGCTGTATATTTATTTATTTACCGTTTGGGTCATTAATTAACTTTAAGGTGACTTGGCTTGCTTAACCATCCCAGTGCGAGAAGACATGAATACAAATTATTAGATTGTCTCTGTGCTGTTTGCATGCTTCGAAAATATTAAATGCTGGACGCGAACATATGTTCTTTTCATTGATAAAAACCCTAGCATATTTTAATTGTCTTTATTGATTGGTCCCTTGAATTAAGGGCGACTAAGATCCCTCGTTTTAAAATTCACCCGGTCAAGAGAAGAAGAATACTAAACTAAAATTGTTCACGAGCAAGAATCCTACGGCTACAAGCAACCAACATCGGTCGGGGTCATTTTGATTACTCATCACTCGAATCATATCATTCCCAGTATTATGTTCATTATAATGACGTCTGTTTTATCACATCCAGTTATGTACGGTCCATAGATCAGTCACTTAATTATCCATTATTAGAAAATTGATTTGAACGTACTATGTATGTTAGATTAATTTAATTATAAAAGAAATGTGACGAGGATTGACGTAATTTTCCAGCCACCTAGATTAAGTTATAGAATTAAAAAGCTCCTAAACGAATTGACATTAGTGAATAATCCAGCATGATTTCCAATAATAAGTTCAAGGTTGAACTTTTTAGCGCCGCTTCGATTTCAATAATTAGTCCCCTCTTGTTGTACTCGAGAACAATTCAACATCCTAATTGTCTTAACATATGCAATTGCCAGGAAAGGAGGAATTGAGCGTGCATGGCACTTTGGGAATTTCGCTTGCTCGTTGATTGATTGAACTCATGGGAGGTGTTTCAAAGGGTAATAATCGTCATGGAGACCAGGTTATTAATATGTGGCCTATACATAATCCATGTGGCAGAGGGGTAAACCCGCCTTGTCAAATCCTAGTATTCTCCTGGCCTTTAATTATTTTTACATCTATCACTTCACAAAGTCAAAACTGAGCTACCTTCCACGGGGGAAGAAAACAAGAAGTTGTCGTATGCCCTGACCAAAATCGAGGTCACGTCGTGAAAGAAATAATTGTTGCAGAAAGAGGATATGCTGTGTATGAAATGATGGATGGCTTAATGGTGGAATGTGATATTAACCAGAGAATTTAGTAGCTAATGGTGGAAAAAAAATGCTCTGAGCTGACACCATTATTATTCTACAATATCAATTACCACTTTTTCTCTGTTCACCCCAAAATCAATGCACCACCAGATACCTACAAGGCAAATTTCATAATGTGGAATTTCCGACCTCACGCCACCCACAATTCATACCCACTTCCTATTTATGGAATTCTCATCGTTTCCCAATAACGTCAAAATATCTAATCACCCGTCTTACCAAATACCAAACATTAAGTTTTCAGGAAAAGACACTGAATTAAAGAAAAGAGCGGGAGTGGCGATTGTAACGGAAACCATGTAGGAGAGGGCAGGGTCAAAGGTCAAATGGATCTGGTCACCGCAACCATCCAAATGCACTTATAGTCAGACAGTATCTACCTGCATCACCGATTGTCTTTGTCGCTTAACTCAGAGAAGAACGTACTAGGGGAAATTTTCAATAAACCGTGTCGCTGTTTCTCGGCTTGCATGGTCTTGCACTCAAATAAAGCTTTGAATATCGGCGTTCTAAATTAGGCAGTGGCCAGCTTGGATGGGAATAGATAGATGGGGGCCAATTTCTCCTACTCCTGTGAAACCAAATCAAAGGGAGGCAGAAGAAGACAAGTGCCTTAAGCTTCGATATATACGAAATCTCTGTCGTCCTTTCCATTTTAACAGACAATAATTTGCTCACCGCCTTGACTTGTACAGTTCCGAGTGCTGTGAACCTGTGTTAGGTTTGTATCATATTCTAGCTTAACATGAAGAATTTGCAGATCCTAGTCAAACTCGTCACCTTTCAAACTCTCCGTGTGCAACTTTCGAAAACTGAATGCTGCATGTGCGTCGTTGTCATGTACTTGGCTAAAATTGTAGACCCATAAGCAACGTAATATGATTAATTTCGGCTAAAATTATAGCTCACTGCCTTGACTGGATAAAGGGAAATTAATTAAAATGAATCAATGATCAAAGCATGTCCACGTGTTTATAATATGGGTTAAGGACCCCTTATTTCACTTTCCATATATGCAGGACAAGGCATAACTGACATGTTACATCGTGTGGCAAATAGTTGCATTGGGTGAAGAAAAATTGAAAAACAAATGGATTGAAAGGACTAGTCAGAGGACAAAAAGGCTGAAGGGCCATCCCCCTTTATGTGGTGCCTGCGATGATTTAATTTAGGCAACCTATCTTAAAAGCATCTATCTAATACTTTGAAAGTTAGACGTAGAGAGAGAGAGAGAGAGGGAGAGAGATTTTAACTTTGTCAGTGGAGGGAAGGGAAGGGAAGGCACCATTCGTATCAGATACATTCAATATAACTTGTGGTGGGAGGCCAAGGAGGAGGGAGTGGCAATAAGTCAGACGCGGTGCCAGATACGAAAGCGGATGTGATATTGGAGTAATTTGAGAGGTGAAAATTGAGGAAGGCAAGGCAAGTAGGGCGTGGAGCTAAATGGGTTTAGGTAGGCAAAAGAAGCGTCCGATGCGGGACACTCAACCTTAAAACATGATCATTTGTCACACTCTGACAATCTCCCACCCGAACTTTCCGAGACTTTCTTTTTTTCCATCTTCCTTACCCGCAAGCAATTATAGGGGCAGAGTACTTCCTCCAATAACACAACAAGTGACCAGAAAATTAAAAAAGCTCCCCGCTGGATAGGCCCTCTTAGGCTCATCCCATGCATCTGAGGATATCGACATGCTCACACGATACACTGAATCATATGACAAGTTATGTTTTTCTTTAACAGCTTAATGCTAACTCAATCAATAATGAAAGTAAGAGGCAGGGATTTAAATCCCTATAATTTAACACGATAGCATATATATATATACATGTTTTTTAATGATAGCAAGAGGTTTGGACCTCGGATCTCACACCTTAACTTGATAGAATGTGTCCGTACACTTTCTAGTGATTGTTAACAAAGCGACTCGTGTTTTGGATGGGAAGGGAGAGAAAGGGGAATAAAGAACAGAGCATGTGGGGAGGGAGGAAGGGGCTAAACTGAATGTCGGGGGATGAGGAAAATCCAAGAATAGGAGAAAGGGAGGGGGAAATAATTGTGGGTGGGGGGAAGTTTGTATTTGTACAAAAGGAAAAGCTGATTATAAAATGAGCGTTGCGTATGTATGAATGTATTGGTCGATTGTGTGCGGAGGAGACAGGAGAGAGAGAGTATAAAGTAAGAGAGAGAAGGAAATGACAAGTCAAACGTCAAATCAGAGGAAGGGGGTCTTTGAAATCATAAGACAGTCAGTGGGATGTGCTGTCAATCCTTGGGATTTTCTTTTCCTCTTTCTTTTCATACCGTCCTTCTCTTGTTTTTTCCAATTCCATTAATTGTCCTCCTTTTCTTTACACCCCAAATACCTCGCTTTTTCATCATTTTGTTATAAATGCTCATGTTTGTCCAAATTTTCATGTTTTATTTATTTATATCTATAATTGAGTCTGCAATCTGTATTTTATCCTTTTTTTTTCCTTCTTTTAACATATTATTATATATGTTGTTTTTGAAAAATACAAAAAAATTCAAAGTGTGGTTGTTCCGGTCCCCTGCGGGAGGAAAAGAAGGTACAATTTACTAGTCAGAAGGCACGAGGGGCAAAACAACACCATCCTTTCTTTCTTTCGTTGATCCTTCATGCACCCCACTCTATTTTGTCTTCTCTCCTAAACTCACATTTTAGCGCGCGCGCGTTATCAGCTTCTGCGCTATTATTGGAGTATTTTGAGTACGTGGCTAACTGCATTTTGAAACATACTTACCAAAATTTTTCATTAAAAAGAAAGCACAATATCTTCTTACTTAAATATAAAAATTTGGTTGGGAGTTAAATTAATTAAAAATATAAAATTTTAATTTACTTTATCTCCTAGATTTGTAATTTATTTTCTAAAGTATTTCTACTGATTACATATATTAAAAAAGGTTTTTATCTAAAAGTAATCATAATTAAAATAATATTTTAGAAAAATTAACTCAGAAACTAAACCATCATTGTCATATAAATCTCATGGTAACTTCTAAGATCGTCGTAATTTTGACTTTGACCAAAGTATTTCCAAATACTTGTGTTGATTAGTTCAATAAAACAGTGGTTAAAATACTTTTCTCCAAGTAAAAAAAATCAACTCAAATCTTGAAATTCTGAATAACTATATTAGTTTGAAAGAATTATATAAAGAAAGAAAAATATTTTAGGAGGAATCCAAGAAGAGTTGCCACTAAAAATTTTATTGATAACAATAGCATGATAAACTTTTATACACATCCACGCAAAAAAAAAAAATCCATACTCAAGAGACTTTATATTTTATGATTTTTGTACACATTGAGCAATCTATTTTAATTTAGGCTATTTTCACCAATAAAATTTTTAAATGTAATTTTTTTTCTGTTTTCCCAATTTTTTCTTGACCAGGAGTTTTCCCAATATTTTACAACCTTCAAATTCATATTATCTTCAACTAAACACATTAATTGGAAAATAAATCATGTAACTATCACGCGCCTAAAGAAATAACCATTCCATGTTTTTCTTTTTTCAGTTAAAGTCTGTTTAGAATGGCTTATATCTAAAGTGTCAACATTTCATTTTTTAATCATGCATATTAACTCGATAAAAATTCACTTATGAATAATAATATTGTTTTATCAGTGAAACAGATAGAGTTTAAAAAAGCTTCATTTGATTTTAGAAATTAAAAAAAAAGACACTCGAATTTCAACAAATGTTTCTTTGTTTTTTCCTTCACCAAACTAACAATTGCATTTTTCACGAGCAGCGCATGCCCCTGATTTCCACAGGCGGTCCTAGTTAACCGTGATAATGCACTGTGTTTTGCTTATCACACGCACCACCTGCGACGCTGGCTCGTATCATGGCTGCTTAATATAATAGCGAAATAACAAATTCAAAAATATTAAAATAATTAATTAAGTTAGTTATTTGTTTTAAATATATAATTATTTTTTAAACTATTTTTTAAATGATGAGTATTAGGTGATTTAAATTCTCTCTCTCCATACAAATCTCCTGTAATTAATAAGAATATTTTGAAAAAAAATAAGAGATAAAGTGAATTATTGTTTGATATTTATGATTAAATTCAACTCTACAGCTAGCTCCTATAAAGATCAGAGGTAGTAGTTCATTTTATAAACACCGATTTAAAAATAATATTTACATTTTATAAAAATAACTAATGTTTTAAATTTACATGGTTAATCACATCTAATAAAAATTACAATTTATAAAAATTATTAGTTCTCTATAAAGAATAGAGGGAGTAATATTTTAAGCACATCGACAGTAAACCAAAAACTCGGCCTGTAAAGAAAACAAAAATACTTATACGGTATTTTTTTGCTTGTTATTTTGGCAAAAAAAAAAAATCGCTGAGATAGCAAGCATGCGGCGATCGTTTGCATTTTGTACACGTACGACCCTCCAATTATATGTATGAAATAACTCTTTTTTTATGAATTATTAGTATGAGTATTCAATAACCTGGAACTTAATTTAAATTTTAAAAGGAGAGGACTTCCCAATTAGAAGACCCGGCCGACACGTTTTTTTGCACATATCATATTCCGTAAGCTTGTGCTCATTTTTATATGTCTCTTTCATAATTGACAAGCTTTCGTATTCGGATTCCACGTCCTTTTCTCTTCCTTTTTTTTATTGTAATAAAATAATATTAATTTGAATTAAATCATCAATACCAATATATTGATGCCAGATAAAAAATTATGAAAAAAATTATTACTTATAAGTGATTGATAGTATGATTTATTTGTTATGTTTTTATTCAATTCTTTTTTTTTTTTTGCCAGCGACATGATTTTATTTAATTCATAGAAAGTAAGGGGTATGGTTTTGAATCGCCATTAGTTTTCTGCTATGTGCATAACATTGAACCAGGAGTCCCGTGAGCAGTTGGCCTGGCGGTGATGGATAGACCCCTTTTTTGGTTACTTTGGACTGCCATAATTTTTAAATCCTAACGTATGCAAGATATGGAATAATTTGATGCTTATTTTATTTTATTATTCTGGATACAAAATTCCCAAAAGAAGTGATTAATTGGTTATTCCATCTCCGATCCGATGCTCACAGCCATCACATGGCAGATTTTATTTGACGTATGAACAAGCATCTCAAAATGATAATGAGATGGTTATTAGTTAACTGATCATAAATTATGCCAATCAATGAAAAATTAACTAATTGTTTCTTAACTAGCAGATGAGAGTTGTCTGGTTTTAATTAAGGAATTATTAATATAGATTTATGTATTATCATGCATGTTCAAGTCATAAATCTCATGAGAAGGATTTAAAAATTGCATGTGCAGATTCTTATATGCTACTACCCCCGATTCTTGATATAAGATATTGTTTAACTTTTATTTTGATCCTCGATATAAGATCCTAACCCATCTTGTTTCTCATATTTATACATTTTTTTTCAAGATAATTTTTCTAACAATAATAGTTCTAACCAATACACTTGATGAGTAAGGATATTTTAGAAAAAAAACAACACATATTTATTACGAATAATTAACTTAACTTTTTTTCTTAATCTCCTCAAGTTAGTTAACTAGCTTTTATAATTAGGACCGGAGGTAGTATTTTAAAAACATTAAGAAAAAGGAGAGGATGAGCTTTTGAATGTCCTATAAATAATATTGTAATATCAAGAGATAAGCAATCTGATGATGGAAAAAGGAATAATGTATACGGTCTTCTAATAAATGCAAGTGATGACTGGGACCAACCATGATGATCGATATCCAGAGAGTAATACACATAAGTTCTTATTCTCATATTAAAAAAAAAAAACTGGTCCTTATTCTTCTTATTTTATTGGTATTTTTAAGGTCTAGATTGGGAAAGCAAACCACAAGACAAAATAGATATAATTCAATCAAAATATTAAATTTGCTTAATTGTATTTTCAAATGTTGATTCATTGTTATTCTTTTTTTGACCAAAGTTGATTCATTGTTATTCGGGCCGGCACTGTTTGCTTCTTCTTTTTTTCTTCTTAAATACCAGAGGCATTATTTGCTCTTAATAAACTAAATTTTGGTCGTCTTAGATCGAGCATCATCTTCCTTTTTTGCACGAACAAGATATTATTTTTGGCAGAATCAGCAACAAACGAAATAAATCATAACAGGTACTACTTAATTTATTAAGCAGCATAAATAAAAGCCTGCTGGTAAAGCCAAAAGCCTTCTTCGTATCATGTTTCTTTACATCTCTTGTAAATTATTTCAATCCTTTCAGTTTTTTTAATATATCTAAGGTTTGGATGTTAGAGCGGTAAAACTAATATTCTAAAATATTTTAAATTATAATCTATTTAACGCAATACTAACCTAATAGTTTTTTTTTTGGCAAAGTAATTTAATTGTTTAAAATAACAAAAAGATTTGAGTCGGAGAGTGTGTTGGGGATAGTTTAAATTTAAAGAGGTGTTGATAATTGTTTTTTTTTCCATCATTAAAATTTTTTGAACCCGAAAAAGTTCCGTTGATTCGCTGAACAGGGAGCCAATAGTAATCCGTTATTAACCCCAAAAAATTTTCTGTATTTGCTTTCAGTGACAGGTGCGGATATTAATTTGACTTTTTTTTAAAATCCAAAATCAACTTATATCAAGATAAAACGGAGTACACGAAGACCCTAATTAAGAGGGTTTTACGATAAAAAGATAAACGGTTGCTGTTAAGCAATTTTTTTAAGTTTGCATTTGCAGAACTATAACACATGAATTGTCATACCTTGTTGGGGGGAAAATCATATAATGCTGTGCTCTAAAAAGTAGCATACTTATTTGAAAAAGTTACATAGTTATTATGGATTTCCTAAATGTCTTGATAAAAATTATAAATATTTTCTGTTCGAAATAATATTCGTGGCGAATCCAAGGTCCAAAAAATTTGACAACACACGGGTTCTCGATGTCGTTTTTTTTTTTTTCGTTTTTCAAATTCGGGTCAATGCGAAAAATGATTGCCTTTTCTCTTTCATCAAGCCTGCAGCCATTTTGTGACTGATAAAAATCATATATAAGAAGGAACTATAATTGTATTGATCAAGGGGTCAAAATTCAATCAAGCTAAAATAAATTACCAACTTTGGTTTTGATAAGTAGACATCAATATAAAATGTTAATAATATCAAAGTCAGTTGATTTAAAGTATATATGACTTATTTTTGCACTAACCGCTGTAAATCTTTTTTTTTTTTGAAAACTTAAAATAGTATAACCCATTGTGACGAAAATATTGCTTCCTTAGAACCTACATACATATATGTATACAAAGTGAATGGGTTACTATTGTATCACACTAGCTCCGGTCCTAATTATAAAAATTAATTGACTAATTTGAAAAAATTAAAAAAAAGTTAAGTTAGTTATTTGTAATAAACATGTGTTGTATTTTCTAAAATATCTTATTAATCAAATGTATTAGTTAAAACTATAATTATTAGAAGTACTATTTTAGAAAAAATTGAATAAATATGAGAGACAAAATAGATTGGGGTCTTATATTTATGACCAACATAAAAATCAAACAGGGTCTTATATTAAGGACCAGAGGTAGTATGAAATAATAGATTTTTTAAAAAAATATGTAACAATATTGAAATTCTAAAATCTTGTTACATTAGAACAAAAATGAGTACGAATAAACAGGGACTGATTGCCTGAGACCAGTAATAGTATCGGATGCAATACTAGTACAATTACAAGGCAAGGTAAATTTTAATATATTTTTTTAAAAACCGTATTAATTAATTTGTCCTAGCGATGCACAGTAGACAATAGTCTAATAAATGTTTTATCAACGTTCGCATGTTACTTCTCCTTCTCTGCATATGTCCCTAATTAATCTCCAGTCTCTACAGAGTTATTTGCTTATGTGGATGTTATATGTAGACAAAATAAATATATTAAAATAACAGAAAAAATTAATTGTAAGATTTTTTTAAAAAATTCAATTCTGGAATTCTTTTATAAACCCACAGCCGCCCAGAATAGCCACCCAAATTGCTCTGTCTGCATCTCTCTTTCTCTCTTCTTTTTCTCTTTCAAAATATCTATCGATACACAACACACAAAGCCACAGCCAGAGCCCCCCCATTCGCTCAGAGAATCCCATCAAAACAACAATAACAGTAAGTACCATCATCATCGACCCAATGAACCCAACCTTCTTCCTCTTCTCACTATTTCAATCCCCTCACTTCGCTTAATCTCTCCCTCTCACTTTCTCTGTCCCTGTCCTCTACTGTTTCTTTCTCTCTCTCAGCCTGATTTCTCTCCCTTGATCATCAACCCTAAAGGAGCTCCACCATGTCCCTCGAAGATTCTCTAAGATCTCTTTCCCTGGACTACCTCAACCTCCTCATCAACGGCCAGGCCTTCAGTGACGTCACCTTCAGCGTCGAGGGTCGTCTCGTCCACGCTCATCGATGCATCCTCGCTGCTCGAAGCCTCTTCTTCAGGAAATTCTTCTGTGCACCGGACCCTCCGTCGGGGTTAGACCCGGCCAGCTCTCGGGTCAACTCGGCTGCCTGCGGCCCGAGGCCTGGGATCATTCCGGTGAACTCAGTCGGGTACGAGGTATTCCTGTTGCTTCTTCAGTTTCTGTACAGCGGCCAGGTCTCTATTGTGCCTCAGAAGCACGAGCCCCGGCCCAATTGTGGCGAGCGAGGATGTTGGCACACGCATTGCACCTCCGCCGTTGATCTTGCTCTCGACACTCTTGCTGCCGCCAGATCTTTTGGCGTCGAACAGCTTGCATTGCTCACCCAGGTGAAACTTCTCTCTTATCACCTGCATCGTCGTCACTGTTTCACTCTGCCATTTCTCTCTGGTTAGGGTGACCAGTCGTATGTTTGTGGGTCTTGGGAATTTCAACAATTACTGGGTCTGAATTTTGGGCAGTGACAAGGGGTACTTTAAGCGTTCAGAAAAATTAAATACTTAATCCTATGGGTAATTCTATTATCTTATGAGGAAGTGGGTAAGATTAGTTCAATTCCGTGCTTAATCATTCAGCAGTCGGTTATAGCGCTAAGGTCTCTCACTTTTCTGGCCGGGTGCTTTTGCTTGTCAGGCGTTTGTAAGTGTCTCTCAGTTCTATTTCTGCTCCTCTATAGATTTCAACAATCCTCCTGCCCACTCACGCCTTCGATTCCCGTCATCAAAGACCCGGTTTTGAGTTTTTCATAGCTGCTTCTCTTTTTGTTTTCTTGGGGGATATCTTTTCACGTATCAGTTTCTTTTGGCTGCATTCTGGGTAAATTAAAGCCCTCACAATTACCTTCATGTCCCTTGATTTTGGTTTTTGAGTACCTTGAAGTTTCTCGTATTGGTTCGTTTCTGTATCCGATACCCGTTATAACGCATAACAAAAGAGTTTCTAAATTTAGATCATTGTATGCCACTCTTGTCTTCCACAGTAAGCACATGAAATCTTTCTCAAACGCGTTCACTTTCCTCAATAGGATTTGGGACTGGAAAAGAGAACAAGACACAGCAGAAAGGTTAACGTAATTTTAGCAAACATCTTATCAAATTGGTCCTCTCCCCTCACCTCTCGTGTGTCTTTTTACATGTGTTATAAGCTGTGAAGGCTTGGAATGCAAAGTTTCTCACCCACATTTTTGGTTTGCTTGTTTGGGCAATAAACATTGACAGAAACAGTTAGCGAGTATGGTAGAGAAGGCGTCCATTGAAGATGTAATGAAAGTACTGGTAGCATCAAGAAAGCAAGACATGCACCAGCTGTGGGCCACTTGCTCCCACCTCGTTGCCAAGTCAGGTCTCCCGCCCGAAGTCCTCGCCAAACACCTTCCCATCGACGTCGTTGCTAAGATTGAAGAGATTCGTCTCAAATCCTCCTACATTCGCCGCTCTCTATTGCCCTATCACCACCCGGATATCCGCGTGGCCGACCTCGAGGACCAGAAAATCCGGCGAATGAAGAGAGCACTGGACTCCTCGGATGTCGAGCTGGTTAAGCTGATGGTAATGGGGGAAGGCTTAAATCTAGACGAAGCATTGGGCTTGCACTACGCCGTAGAGAATTGCAGCCGAGAAGTGGTGAAAGCATTGCTGGAGCTTGGGGCGGCCGATGTCAACTATCCAGCCGGGCCTTCCGGGAAAACTCCGCTTCACATTGCATCAGAGATGGTATCGCCGGACATGGTGGCAGTGCTCTTGGACCACCATGCTGATCCGAATGTCCGGACCGTCGATGGTGTGACCCCACTCGACATCCTCAGAACCCTAACTTCAGATTTCCTTTTCAAAGGGGCTGTACCTGGGCTAACCCACATCGAACCCAACAAGCTGAGGCTGTGCTTGGAACTGGTTCAATCGGCGGCTCTAGTGATATCTCGCGAAGAAGGAAATGCGAATCCTCCCACATCAACGGCCATATATCCGCCACTAAGTGAAGATCATAGCAGTGGGAGCAGCAGCAACCTGAACCTGGACTCTAGGTTGGTTTATCTGAATCTGGGTGCGGCGGCTTCGGGTCAAATAGTTTCCAGACTGGACGGAGATGACGATAGCCACAGGGATCCCATGAACCGTCATGGTTCGCAAGGAGGCGGATGTGACCCAACAATGTACCACCACCATCACTCCCATGATTTTTAGCTATAAACTGAGAATGATAATTCTATGAAATCTACTCATATATATATATATATATATGAATTTAGAATAGAATTTAGTTGCCAACCATGGGTGTGGAAAGAGAGAGAGAGAAGACACGAGTGGATGGATGAATGATGGATGGATCGTAGAAATTTCTTCGATGGTCAGTTGAAATATTCACCGGGTCACTGGCCTTTTCGGCTCGCTGGTTTGTGCGAGCCGTTTTTTTAATGTTTTGGTTGGTGTTTTTGTAGGCATTTGAATGGTCAGAATTCAGGAACGGAAGTGCAGTTTGGTAGGGGGGAGGGATGAGAGAGAGAGAGAGACAAGAGGAATCTAATAAGTTTTTTTTTTTTTTAATAAAGAGGGCTCAACGGAGACGACGAGACGCAGGTCAATCTTTTCATCGCTATTCCTTCTCCTGTCAACTCCTTGCTTTGTATTTACTGACCCCTAGCTCAGCTAATTTCACGGCCAATTTATTGTGCTCCCTTTATTTCTTTTCTTTGTCCCACTCCCACTTCTCGCCTTTCTTCTCATGACCCATATTATTTACGTCTCTTGTTAATTTCTGCATAGGGAGCCGTTTCTACTCCTTTTTTCCCCCCCTTTTTTGTTAATTTTTAAGGGTTCTCTTGGATACAATTATTTACTTATTTTTCTGTTAATTAATAATTAATACATCATATGATCTCTCTCTCTTTCTTTTCTCTCCTCTTCCCACCTAATATAATGTTTTTGCCCTCCTTCCAGCGTTATATTTAGGCCAGGGAAGACTTTTGATTCATTGGCAATTGTTTTGGGGGGCTGAATAATATTTAATTCGAAATCATGTGGCAGTGGACAAATTGATTGGTTGTCTTGCATGAATGCAACAATGAGTGTGACCACACATGACTAGTTAAAATATTGGCACTATCTCCTCCCATGTAATCCTCTTTCTTGTCCCCCTTGCCTTTTTAGGCCCCTTACCGAGTTACCGCAGGGGGCAAAAAAAAAAAAAAAAAGAAACAGCTAAAAGCCTAAAATCCTGTTGTATTTCTGATCAATATTTCTTTATTACCCCCCTCTTTTAATATTTGGCCTAAACTCATCGGATGTTGGCCAGTGTCTCAGTGAAGATTCCTGCACTCTCTATTTCCTGCATGTACATTTTCCAGGAGCTTTAGCTTCCTGTTGACCTGGCATTCTTAAAATAATTTTTTAAATTGTTTACCTGAATCATAATTTTTGCAATAAAACTTGGAATTCTCTCTTACAATGAACCGTATTTACATTCATAATTAAAACATGTAGTTGTGCCTCTCCATCTGAATCAGAAGATCTTTCCGCCTCTTACCTCTATTTTTTGTTTTCACTTTGTTCGTAATTTGAAAGCTATATGTTGCTAAAAGTAATCTTTTTACTAACTGCTTGCGTCTCAGCGTGAGCTTTTTAATGTGAAACTGTTTTGCTGGGCAAGCTAAGGTACACATCCACTTCTCTATGTTGCTGGGAATTCGCATTTATTGAAATTTATTCCTATACTTGCTGTTTAAATATGCATGTTCGTACCCATTGTGTAACTAACTGTTAATTTTGCATATCATATACTGTGACCCGGTCTCTTGGGTATCACATGAATAGTCAAGCACTATGAATCATGAAATACCTTTGATTTGCTGTATGCACCATACTACTACCTCCGGTCCTAATTATAAGAGTCAGTTGACTAATTTGAGGAGATTAAGAAAGTAAGTTGAGTTAGTTATTTATCCTAAATAGGTGTTGTTTTTCCTAAAATATCCTTATTAATCAAGTGTATTAACTAGAACTATAATTATTAAAAGGATTATCTTGGAAAAAAAATTGAGTAAATATGAGAGACAAAATGGATTGGGGTCTTATATTTAGGACCAAAATAAAAGTCAAACAGGGTCTTATATTAAGGACCAGAGGTAGTATTATCTTGCATATTTTGTCACTTGTTCTCAGACGCTATCTGCTTTTATTAGATATATAATGGCAACTGGTATTATGTTTCTCAAATTTATAATACACAATTTAAGTTTGGTTATATGTGTTACCCATGATAACTATTTTATGAATTTTCGTGAATCAGTTAGAAAGTGATTGGCTATATATCCCCTTCATTCATATAACATTTTTTTTTCCTACAATTCTTTTTTTTGAAAAATCCATATGATGTTTTTATTTTTTCCGTTAAAATTTTTGTGAGATAATTATGATTGAAATATGAATATAAAATGGGTCACATAAAACGCTGATTCGAAATGATATATTACTCTTTGACGATCTATCAATTTCATTATTAGGATGTCATAGACTGATGGCTGTAAATTTATCTTGATGTCATCCTGTTCTCACATTAATTAACAAGAGAATAAAAACATTGCTTGCGTACTATATATATATATATATATATATCCATCCGAGGTATGAAACCGAGAACAAGTGAAATATAACTTTAAGTTAAATAATTACATTTGATATAATGTGTATGAAAAGAATGAGATTTTTAGGACTTTTTTTAAAAAATAATGATAAACATTAGTTTGTTGAAAAATAGAAAATATCAACGAGGATTAGATAGTCATGATGACGATGATAATGCATAATAATAGATGTTATATTAGGTAGTTTGATCAGGCATGCTACATAATCCAAAGCCCCGATCAAAAACAAAATTCCATTCTGTGGGCATTTCTTTCTGAAGAAACTGCCGAGTGCTTTGCATAGCCTCTGAATGTCGAAGAAAATGAAAAGGAGGCAAGTGACGTGATAAGCATCTGATTGCTGCCTTCTCATCCAAGTATTTATAGAGGCCAATATGGCTGTAAATCTTCGCTGGGGAATGATGCATGAGAATATTTCTATATATATATATATATATATTCATATCATGCCTTATCCTATAGCCGTGATATATAATTCTCTCACATCAACTGATTAGATGATTAATTACAACTATATAAATATGTGGTGAGTATTTTAATTACAACAATATAAAAAGGTCATCTATTTTGGTGTACGTATAGGTAATAATCTTTTAGGTGTGATTAACAACATAGACTCTAAAATATATATAAAAAAGGCAACAATATGATATATTGTGCTGCATATTCTGAATTTACTGCACTTGGCTCGGTTTTTAATTTGTGCACAAGTTGAGCTTTTGAAGTGCTTGCAGTTTTTTGTTCATCAACAATAATCTGTCTGGCCTTGTCCGCATATCTAGTACTTTCTATTTTAATCACAAAAGCTACATTCATTTAGTTATTATCCATCTACCCATCGAAGCAGCCAAAATGACACCACCCAAAGACCTAATTAATTAAAATAACCCCCTTAATATAGCTATAGGCATCGCCCACACACACATACACAGCGCGTTTGATATCATTTTAATGTGCTTGTGGGTACGTCCCCCAAAGTTACGGCACACTTTGAAAGCGTATCTTGCTAGGCAATCAAAATTGGCCTCCTCGTCCGACAGCACCATATGTATAATGAGAATTTCTTCTCAATTACATCTAACTTTCGTACACTTCTCTTCCTACCTAGCAAAAAATGCGGCTTTCCCACTACTACTACTTAACGCACTTCCTTTTCTCTGCTTCAATAATTCTCCGTTGAAAATGCTTTGAAGATTTGTGCTCCTTCTGACTGATACGGGCGCAAGTTTAAATGCATTCAGGGTGCAAATTAAAACTGGTTTTCTCAACTTATTTTGCTCGACATTGCCTAGTGGCCGGTACTGCCGTGCTGAATTAAGGAAGTGTTATTACTACTCCAATATAACGTTCTTTTATAAGTTTTCCATCCATGACTGTATATTGAATCTTATATATATAAAAGCAATTCCATATCAAAATCTAATTCGTAACTTGAAGAAACACGACCAGGAATGGATAACCACGTACGCAAGACGTCAAGTTATAGATTAATTCAATAATTTATACTACTCCCGTTCCTTAATATAAGACCCTATTTGACTTTTATTTTGGTCCTAAATATAAGACCCCAATCCACTTTGTCTCTCATATTTATACATTTTTTTTCAAAGTAGCCCTTCTAACAATGATAGTTCTAATCAATACATTTGATTAGTAAGGATATCTTAGAAAAAACAACACCTATTTAGGACAAATAACTAATTCAACTTGTTTCCTTAATATCTTCAAATTAGTCAACTGGCTCTTATAATTAGGACCGGAGGTAGTATTTTGTATCTATATCATACTGATTAATTGTAAGGCCTGTACATGTTGAACGAAAATGAGAGTGCGATAAATTAATGTGTGTATTAGTGCTAGTAGTGTGTGTGAGTATGGTCGTATCACCTTGCAGTTTAATTTGAATCAGTAAAATAATCCACATGAAGCAGTATTGGGCATGACATTTTGTTTGTTTGTTTATATCTCTCCTTCATTACATGTAACTGGAAGCTTTGTTTATATATCTCATTTAAACGAAGTAGAAGTCGGATTATGAGTAGTGAAATGGTATAGTGATTAATTAATAACTAGAGGGAGAAGGAGGGAATTCAAAGGAGTTAATTATGAAGGAAACAAATTAAAGGCAAATAAATAAATTCCCGGGGGGGGGGGGGAGAAGGACAGGGTGTGGGTACCATTTGAGGCAAACAATTCCGTATATATATATTGATGGGTGTACAGTTGAGAGAGATGAAAGAAAACAATAATGAGGGGGAGAAGTGTGGCGGAGAACACGAGAGAGAGTAGGACCTTCCAAACACAGTAGAAGAAGTTGTCATTTGGCTTTTGTCCTGCTGAATCTGCGACAAAGCAGCAGTTGTGTAAGTGTTTGTTTGTGTATGAAGCAGGCGTGCACGCACAGTAAACTGCTAGTGACTCTTTCTGCATTTAATTAGCATTGGCCCCAACAAATACGTATTATTAACCGATTAATAAGCCACCATCTATGTATCTCTCTCTCCAGCCGCAAGTATATATGTGTATATGGGATTGCTTAACAGTACTGTGCTGGTGGTGGATCAGCAAATATGAACTAATTTTGAATTTAGAGGGGAGAAAGGGGGCATGACAATTCGCTGCAAAGCAAAGCATAGAGTTTGGAGTAGGGGAAGCGCACGCGTACATGCATGCTCTCTCAGGTCACACACAGACACAGACAGACAGACACTGCCGCAGCCCCATACATATAATATATCCCAACACACCCTACTGTTCATGTTCATACGCATCAAAACTACCTAATACATAGCCCAAACAAGACTTAACGATCACCAACACATATGTATTGAAGGAATTTGCAATCCCAAGAGTGTACAACGGACAAAGAGTGCACATAAATTGGAGGATGAGATGAGTGGGGATCACCTGATGGGAATAAGAATGGAAGGAATCAGTGGTTAATGATACGAATCCGTGTGTCTATCATTGTACTGCTTTGTCTCACCTTCATCCAAAGGCTGTCTAAGCATAGACGGATTACATATGAACTGGTCAATCAGCTTGCTTAGTCTGATCACTTAATTCAATGCAGTCCACTTAATTCAATATAACTCGCCTAGCTAACACACTGCTCCACTTGGGTGGGTTAGCTGGGTTGCATGTTCTATATATTTTTTGCCCCTCTCAAACATAAAACAATCTTATCACGAGTTTGAGCATCGGTGTTAAAACTTGTAGTCAAATACATAAATATTTTTGTATATTTTGATTAAACTACTAACTCTTGAACCGCTGTTCCTATCGATCGGTTTAATGAAGGGTTTGATTTTCAATGTACTCAACATTCTTTATTATAACACGTGAGTAATGACGTGGGAAAGGACCCCCTACAGTTCACTGATACATTCCTCGTCAGTATGCAATTCAATGACATAGTTGAAGGTATTTAATAAGAATTTATGTGGTGATGGGAAACTACAGCAGCGTATATATAGTTGCCAGCCAAGGAAGCATCTCCTCACGTGATCGTGTTGGGAACAAAGATTGCCACTTCTTTTTATCCCCCCCCCCCCCAAACAAAAAAAAAAACCCCATCCCTTTTCGGTTTTCTATTCGGTGCGGCGGAATGGTCAAATTCTCTCAGCATTACGAGAGGTTGCTTGCTAAGACCTAACCTACGAGAGTGGTGCCTAGCCTAATCTTATTTTTGATTTTTTTCATTCAAATTAAGTCAACCGCGGCGTTCCATGCCAAAACGGTATATCTTTATTTACTCTGGAGGGGGACAAAAATCTTTTTTTTTTTTAATTTATCATTTTTTTTCCGTGGGCATATTTTGTCGATAGCTTCTGTTTCTCATTCATATTTTTTGGTTGCAAAAAAATGGGTTAAAGAATACAGTTCACCTATTAAGCATGGAAAATGGCATGGCAAAGACGGGAATTGGACTTTCATGGGCCCGTGATCCATGGCCACCTCGTTCGGTTGGGCCTAATATTTGTACCCAAGACTGGGAGGAATAGCCCAACTTGGTGATCCAGAACATTAAATTTCGTGAAGGGGACGAGTAGTCTTAAATGCTTGTATTCGCCAATCAATCATGAATTGTAGTAATAATAATCCATTGCTGATTTGTACCCCCAAAAAAAAAAAATTCCTGACAGTCTTAAATACGTACGCTACCTATAGAGTTTTATGGATTCCAGAAAAATCTTACCTTGCGGCATCCCGTGATTGTTATGTCCTTCGTGTATTAGTAATTGGATGAGAACAAATATTTTTGCCGGGAGTGTTCTGTAGCTGTATTCGCCTGAAGCTTTGGTAATTTGATTATTGGCTAAAATATATTTTTAGTCTTTTAATTTTTCATAATATTTCATTTTAATCCTTAACTTTAAAAAGTAAATTTTAATCTTTTAACCTTGAGACTATTAACAAAAATAATGACATTAAGCTTTTGAATACTGGTAAAACAGTACTAAATGATAATATATTAAGTCTAATGTTTAAAACAACCATGATTCTTATAAAAAATTATCATTTACGACTAATAATTTTGGAGTTAAAAGATTGAAAGTATATTGTATAAAATTAAGGAATTAAACTAAAACCTTACATAAAGTTAAAAGGCAAAATGTATATTTTAGTCTTTGATTATTTGATTAATGTAATTGGCGAGGCAAAATAGTGGCGATTAATTGCGCCAAGCGGATTTCGTACGCAAATCAATTTGGATGAGGGCCGAAATCAGAATGCAGTTGCTTTCAGTCCCCATGAAATGGTACCAATGCATATGTTTTTTTTCCCCGAAACATCAATAATATGTGCGGAGACGATTCACATATTTGATTTCCCAATATAATCCACATGAAGAATTATGAGATGCATAGAAGCAGAAAGAAGGCAAATGGGTAACTTGAAGTGAAAAATGATACCACGTAGGACTATTGTCAAAAAGATTATCCAATACGCATTTACAGGAGCATGCTGGCTCCCGAGATGGCTTATCGCGGCCTCCAAAACGATGTCGTAAACCAGATTTGCTCCTTCAAGTTCCGTGATATGCATATGTTTCGTGATTAAATTTATTTTTTCTTTTAAAAACCCTCGGTCGCCTAGGAAACAACGAGCAAGACCACTAGCCATTTGACATCTGGCAAATCCACCATGCTGTGGCCGCTAGACGTCATCCAAAGATGTAAATTTCTTTTGATACAATTCAAAGATATAAATTTATTTTCTCAGTTCGGTCGCCTTGGGGCTTGAGGTGACCCCACTCCAATTTGTCCCCGACGCCTGGCCACTCGAGCTTTACCATTACCAGAGCCTCCTCCACTACGAGATTGGATCTGGTCAGCCACCACATCGCTCCACTACGCCCTCCTCACCCTTCTGCGACTTGCTGCCTGCAATGATTCATTCGCTCTCTTTCTCTTCTCTCTGGTGAGCTATTAACTCAACGTCGCTGCTTAATTCACTGGTTAATCCCCTTTTGAACATTGTTGCCGGTTGCCTGTGATTCTGCCTTCCCTGAAACTATAGCTGTTTAGAATTTCTGGCTAACTATAGCTCCATTTTGTGCTTTTATTTTTTGCTTCCGTTATAGCTACATCTAGTTGGTGCGAATCCAGTTTGGCCCCAGATGGTGTGCTAGGCACTCTCCGGAGGTTCATTTAGGATAAGGATTTCGGTTATATTTCGTGCTTATGGATACTTTACTCAAAACACCTAACAACCTTGAATTTCTGCACCCACTTCACGGTTACTCGGAAAAATTGAGTAATCCTGCCCCCTCTAGGTTCCAAAACCAGGAGCTGAGATTTTTCCCCAAGAAATCACATATGAAATGGGGTGGTTTTTGTACGAGGGCTAGTAGCAGTGCTCTTTTGGAACTTGTTCCCGAAGTTAAGAAGGAGACTCTGGATTTTGAACTTCCTCTGTATGACTCGTCGAAGGGCGTCGTGGTGGACCTCGCGGTCGTGGGAGGGGGCCCTGCAGGGCTTGCAGTTGCGCAGCAAGTTTCCGAGGCAGGTCTTTCAGTTTGCGCTATTGACCCAAATCCCAGATTGATTTGGCCTAATAATTATGGTGTTTGGGTAGATGAATTTGAAGCTATGGACCTACTGGATTGCCTCGACACCACTTGGTCTGGCGCCGTTGTTTTTATTGATGAACAAACGAAGAAGGATCTTGATAGACCTTATGGGAGGGTCAACAGGAAGCAGTTGAAATCAAAGATGTTGCAGAAATGTATTTCAAACGGTGTTAAGTTTCATCAAGCTAAAGTTATCAAGGTAATTCACGAGGAGTCAAAGTCTGTGTTGATCTGTAATGATGGTGTCACCGTTCAGGCTGCTGTGGTTCTTGATGCAACCGGCTTCTCAAGATGTCTTGTTCAATACGATAAACCCTATAATCCAGGTTACCAAGTGGCATATGGAATTTTAGCTGAGGTTGATGAGCACCCTTTTGACATAGATAAAATGGTCTTTATGGACTGGAGGGATTCACATCTGGGTGGTAAGGTGGAGCTGAAAGAGAGAAATAGCAGAATACCTACTTTTCTCTATGCAATGCCCTTCTCATCCAACAGGATATTTCTGGAAGAAACTTCTTTAGTTGCTCGGCCGGGTTTACAAATGGCTGATATCCAGGAAAGAATGGTTGCTCGATTGAAACATCTGGGCATTAAAGTGAAAAGCATCGAGGAAGATGAACACTGTGTCATTCCCATGGGTGGACCCCTCCCTGTTCTTCCCCAAAGAGTTGTTGGGATCGGTGGTACTGCCGGGATGGTGCATCCTTCAACCGGATATATGGTAGCAAGGACCCTGGCTACGGCCCCAATTGTTGCTAACACCATTGTTCAGTGTCTTGGTTCTGATAGAGGCCTTTCAGGAGTTGAACTGTCTGCGCAAGTGTGGAGAGATTTATGGCCAATCCAAAGAAGGAGACAAAGGGAATTCTTCTGTTTTGGTATGGACATCTTATTAAAGCTTGATTTACCGGGCACGAGGAGGTTTTTTGATGCATTTTTTGATCTAGAACCTCGTTACTGGCACGGTTTCTTATCATCAAGACTGTTTCTTCCTGAACTCATTGTTTTTTGGTCTATCTCTATTCTCTCATGCTTCTAATACTTCTAGGGTGGAGATTATGGCAAAAGGAACTCTTCCTTTGGTTAACATGATCAACAACTTGATAACAGATAAAGAATAAGATGAATGCCTGCTAATTTGTTGTACGCTATCTGTGTTGGTGCATTTGCACCTGAAGTTTACTGATATTATTGAATTTCAACACATAAGATCAGTTCTTCTTGCTATTATGCTTAGCAACAGCATATCTTGAACTTCCTTTAGGACGTGTTCGTCCTATTTGCAAATGTACATACATTTACGCCTCTTATGGATAAAAATAGTAATTGGTTCCTTGTTGCTCAGCCTGTTATCCTGTTAAAACCCCTCTCTCATGCGATTCATTTAGAGAAAGCTTGGGATGAAATTATATAATTAAGGATCATTATATACTTTTCCTGTTAAACTGGAGAATATAATCAATACCTTCCTTATATTACTGAAACCTTGGTAGTGCGCTATAATATCGATAGAGAGTCAATTCGTAATATTGTAGCTCAAAAACTGATAACCCTTTTGTATCATTAAATTATTATAGTGGTAAATGATCATCCGGCTTAATGGTCTGTGTCTACGATTTAGTTAGTCGGTCTTGGTTGACATCTCAAATTCAATGCCTTGCTACTTAGCGCGAGGGAGTTCGCTTGTGTGGAAGTACTGGATGAGTTGGCACAAGTCCACTTCCGTACTAGCGAGTGAGTCCTTTGCTTAGGTTTCTAAAGTGATAGCAGAACAACAGGTGCCTGGTCACAAATACATGTACATACACCCATTGATTAATGATTATACCCATCTTTAAGGTCACTGTCGTCACCTATGCTTTTAAGATCACTGGTCATAGTATCTAAAGCAAAACAAATGCTCTAAAAATATATGATTAGAAATAGAAAGATACATCATACTTGTCGACGAAAAAGGAATTCCCCCCCCCCCTAAAGCACAGATCGGCTCCAGGCACACAAGTATGCAGCATCACAGAAAACCGTGGTACTGTACTACGCAATCCGCAGAAGATTCATCAATGCATTCACGCAAAATTGGACAGAAAGCTTATGGCAAGCACGAAAGAAGACGTAGGTGAAGGAGGAAATGAGTTTTAATTCTGGGCACGAATCGGTTAATCCCTAAGCATTAGGAGGAGGAGGGTGCATGGCCAACCACGTCTGGACGAAAGTGAGAAAAAGCGCAATGCTAGCAGCAACGAAGCCAAGCAAGGCCCATGGGCTGCTGAAATGGTCGTGCAGAGCCTGAGCCAACCACGTGAAGTATTTTTGATTGTAACGCGTCTCCAGGTCACGACCTACTTCCCTATACGCTGTGCCGGGCATCAAGTCGGAGCTTATAATGTTGAAGAGTTTGGCCACATCTTCGTCGCTGCCAAGTACGTTGTGGAGAACCCCAGCTTTCCTTAGATGTTTCACATCCTCTGGATGGTCAATCAGGGAATCCAAAAATGCTACGTAGGAGCTGATCCCGTAGCCGTTCATGAAATCTGGGCACATCTCATACGCTATCAAGTTCAAGAATGTGGGAAGCGTTAAATCGTCCACGATCAGCTTGTTAAGCCAGAGTCTCCCAAAACCCCTGCGAGTCATTCCCCAATCGAATCTGATATCCGTAAGTTTTTTACCATCTCCCTTGGCTACCGAAATCCCTGCTGCTTTAAGCTCCTGTATGTTTCTGTATGTTGGAAACTTTTGAGATCCCCGTTTCGCTGGGTCCGCAGGTTTTCTATCATCACAATCATGATCAACCAGGATGAATTTGCGCAGAAGATGCAGCAAATGAGGTGGTCGCTCCACTGTTATTTCCACCTGTGGTGGTGGATTCCCAGTCGTTTCCGTCGGTGCTCCCTGGCCGGTGATCCTTTCCCTCTGATACCTGGACAAAAATTGTTTTATCCAATTGTCCAACTCCCTCTCGTGTGCATTGCTCAACAGCCTGAGCAGAGGATAGGGAAGTTGGTTCTCCAGCAAGAGCAGATCCTGCTGCACAAGGACCAGCTGATCTTCCTTGATCTCCAGGTATTCATCTGGGCGCTCAGTGTTCACTTTTTGGAGGAATCCAAGCAGGGCACACGCGTCCAAAAGGAATATCCATGCAAGCTCCTCGTCCTTATCGAGGAAGCCTTCAATGGCGTCCTCGGTGTAGGGCTCCTTCAGTTCCTGCAGGCGACTTTGAATTTTTTCAAATAGCGATTCAGCACTTTGTTGGGTATCTTTAAGGTACATTGCTGCCCATGTCATCTTGCAGTGCTCTCCTCCCTTGAGACCATCTTCCCCATGATGGATGGGCCCGAATGATACCAGCTTGGGGCGGTAGTACCTGGCCAAGTCGTCTCGCTTTCGAAGATATGGTTGGACTTTTTGTATCTTGGGAATGGGCTTTAGAGGTTGGCGATCCTCTCTTCCAAGAGTTCGCTTTTTCTCTTCGAGTTCGGCCAAGCTGCTCTTCAACTTTTGTGGCAAATCTGACGGGGTTGCTCCTCTCTCATATGAGCTGCATGACCAATCTGATGAAGCCATTGTTCAAGTGTTTGAGAGGAACTTTGCTAAATTCTAGGGCTCTGCTCGATAACTACGGACACTCACGCACTCTGAACAATTTAAAGTACTCTGCATAGGATGAACCTTATAAAATGCAATAGGAGGATCTTGCTTTATTGATATTTTGAGTTTGGAACCAAACATACTTCATCCAGAAAAAAGCATTATTTCTACTGACTAGTCACAGCGTATTCCACCAGCTTTGCTTTAAAAAAGAAATATGGAATATTTGTGACCCTTGTACTTCAACAATCTTACCATCAGGTAAAAACAGTGTGCAATGTGATGCATGCCATACAATAAAGTTTGAAGAAAGAAATATCTAAACATATTTCAATAACTTAATGACAACTTTTTTAATTTGTTAATAAGATTTTTTAGTAATTTTTTTGGACCCCACTATAATTCTCGCTTGCTAAAAGCCTAAGATGGACACTTCTTGGAGAATGCGGCAAAATATGTTAGTCACCGGGAAAAAAAAAAAATCAGTCCCTTCTTCTTGGGGAGAACGGGAAAAGAAAAAAAGTCCTTTTGTTCAGCATTAAAAAATGCATTGTACTACCTCCGGTCCTTAATATAAGATCCTGTTTGACTTTTATTTTGGTCCTAAATATTAGACCCCAATCCACTCTGTCTCTCATTTATACATTTTTTTTTTCAAAGTAACCCTTCTAACAATGATAGTTCTAGTCAATACACTTGATTAGCAAGGGTATTCTAGGAAAGACAACACATATTTAGGACAAATAATTAATTCAACTTACTTCTTTAATCTCCTCAAATTAGTCAACTAGCTCTTATAATTAGGACCGGAGGTAGTATTTACTGTAAATCATGCTTTATGGTAACCTGATAGTAGTCAAAAGAATCACAAAAATTTAAAATCATAGTGAAAACAAAGGCATAAGATATAAATGATTTCACTGGAAATTATAAAGAACAAATAATAATTTTTTTAACTGACAAAAAAGAAAGCTAAAATAAACTACATGTTCTAATAATCTTAAAAGAATAAAATGTACTTATTTGAATTTCATTTTGGTTCTAAATATAATATCTCAATCTATTTTATATCTCAAATTTATTCTTTTATAGCTGATACACTTAATTAACAAGGATATTTTAGAAACGACAACACTTATTGATTACAAATAATTAATATAACTAATTTTTTTAATCTATTTAAATTAATTAATTAGTTATTATATTAAATACGGGTAGTATGTTCCAGCCTCCGCCTAATCTCCCCGACATCAATTGGTGGGGGGCACCCCAATTCGTCGCTCTTTGAGCAAGAGAATTTTACTTTCACACGGCTGTTTCCTGATCATCGAAGAATGGTCAATGAAGTCATTTGGAAAATCAGTTGCACCTTCCCATAGAGAAAAGTCAAAATCAGACATGATATCACGGACACGGAGCACGTCGCAAACGAGGACAAAACGAAATTGGATTCTCTGCTCTTTTCATCCTCTTTCCCTCCATTACCCTCTTTTTCTCATCACAACCTTTAGATCAAAACTCTAATAGTCCAGATTTAATATGTTATAACATTTTATAAAAATAAATATTATGATAAAAAATAGATAAATAAATTTAAACGGTTAAAATCTAATCTGAACAGTTCATAACTATACACTGTTATTATAAAACAAATTTTTTTAATTTTTTTATTACAATTATAAACTGTTCAGACCAGATTTTAACAATTTAAATTTATTTATTTATTTTTTTAATAATATTATTTTTATAAGATGTTAAATCTAGACTATTGGAATTTTAATCCAATAGTTGTGAAGAGTAAAAAGAGTAGTAGAGAGGAAGAGGATGGGAAAGCAGTCTGGACAAAACACTCCGAATGCCATCCCCCATGCGTTCTTATATTTGGGGCTAATTCCATCACGCCCATCTCAATTCTTTAAGTCGCATTCTGGAAACTCTGGTGAAGAGAAGTTCAAACACAACGATGGCAGACCTCTTCCTGAAGCAGGCAAAGCAGTATGCAGCTTCGAGGCCAGGTTACCCTTCCCAGCTCTTCCGCTTCATCGCTTCCAAGACCCCTTCTCACCAGCTCGCTTGGGACGTCGGCACCGGAAGCGGCCAGGCTGCCCAATCTGTGCGTTCCCTTTTTCTCTCCTTTACATTCATCCAGTAATTCTGCTCCATTTCCTCATTATTAGCCTGTTTAGTTTTCCCCCTTCGTAAAAAGAGTACATTGATACAGGAATATGAATTTTTGTCAAATCGAACGATCTAACCTCATCGTGTATCTATTACTTATCTAACCTCATCATGTATCTATTACTTACTCGTGTCCTGAATCCGGTCCAAATTAATTTCAGTTAGCTGAGATATACAAGAATGTGATAGGCACGGATGCGAGTGAAAAACAGCTTGAATACGCAGTGAAGCTCCCGAATGTGCGATACCAGCACACACCTTCAACCATGTCAATGGCGGAGCTGGAACAGAAAGTGGCACCGGAGGGAACCGTAGACTTGGTGACCATCGCTCAGGCCCTCCACTGGTTTGACCTCCCGACCTTCTACCGCCAAGTGAAATGGGTGCTGAAGAAACCTCACGGAGTGATTGCCGCTTGGTGTTACAACGTGCCCCGAGTGACGGACTCAATAGATGAATTGTTCGATGAATACGCAGTTGAGCTGAAGCCTTATTGGGATCCGGCACGCGCATTTGTGGACAACGATTACAGGTGCATCGATTTTCCGTTTGAGCCTGTGGATGGAGCGGATGACACAGGGCCGATTGAGTTCGTGACGGAGAAGGAGATGGATTTGGATGATTTCTTGACGTACCTGAGATCAGCGTCAGCGTACCAGACGGCGAAGGAGAAGGGAGTGGAGCTTCTGAGCGAGGATGTTGTTGAAAGGCTTAAGAGTGCTTGGATCGAAGATGGATCTCAGCTTAAGGTTGCCAAGTTTCCAGTTTATCTCAGAATTGGAAAGGTGGGAGACGCCTGAAGGTGCCAAAGCCATTTCTCTTACCCGAATATGCCTTTTTAAGTTGTAACCGAGATATTGCAATAGAAGCCTCTTAAAAAAACGGTACATTGTGGTCCAGAGAAAAGGATATGGGATCGCATGGATATGCATTGTCCAAATACTTCATCATTAATACTTACCCACCGATGTCAAATTATTAAATTTTATGACAAAAAATGTCATTATTCGCATAGTATTTTTCCAAGCACAAAGAAACTATCAATTACTTCTAAAATAACATAATATATACTATCAATATTTTTATACTATAGCAATATTTAACTATTTCTAATAGTAACTGAACATCTAACTTGTGGTCCGGGTGTTGGGGAGGATAATGGCTTACCATTGACCATCCCTGATTTCCCCCCGGCGTTTAGCGGAGTGAAGAAATATTAAGAGAATGAAAATGCTATTGTAATAAAACTCTTTACAACTCAAATTAAGTTCTGCATGTTATGACAAACGAGGATAAACTCACATTAAAGATTGACTAGGCTGAAATGGACAGTTTTAGATAAAACATACTCTCGTATATTAATCAAGTAGATTGAGGTATTATTTTAAATTTAACGCCCAACTAGCTCTCATATTAAAAATAAAAAATACTATAATATTTTTAATTATTATTAATGTTTTAATAAAATTTAATTTTTATTTTCTTTTTGCCAACAAAATTTAACCTTTGTAAAAACAGTTACTCACACTTATTTATTAATAAATGCATCCTTTCATGGACTGAAAACTTTTAGGGTGTGTTTGGTTGGAGGGAAGGGGAGGGGAGGGAAGGGAGGGAGGAGTAGGGGAGGGGAGGGGAGGTTTCATCCTCCCCTTATTTGGTTTGATTAAAAAAGAGGGGAGGGGAGGGCATTTAATGATCCCTTGTTTGGTTCAAGGAGGGGAGGAGAGGGATAGTAATAATCAATTTACCATTTTACCCTTATATATTAGTTTATGTTTTTTATTGATATATTATATAAATTAATTTACATCTTAATTTAAATTATATAATTTAATAAAATTCATCTTATCATGTTAATATGTGTATTAAAAAATTGGTATAGTAATTTTTTTATTCTAATTAATATAATAATATATTTAAAATAATCAAATTAACAAATTTTATATGCTATAAGAAAAATGAAATTTTATTTTTTTTAGGCTATCCTTTTTTCCAGCTTTAAAATATATTTAATAAATAATATATTTATAAAAAACAATTAATTTTATAATATTATAATTTTTTTATTTAAATATTTTTTATTTTAAATAATTTTTAAAATATATTTTTAATTATAATAATGTATTTATTTTTTTTTTTTTACTTAGGATACTATATTTTTTATTTGAAATAATATTATCCTATATATTTATGGGTAAATGAAATATTAAAAAAATCATAAGGGCGTAATGGTCCAAAATTTTGGCTCCCCTCCAAAAACCCCCAATTTGGAGGGGAGCCAAAATGGGGGGAGGGAGGGGAGGGGAGGGGACATCCCCTCCCCTCCAAAATTTTTAACCAAATGAGGGAGGGGCTCATTTTCCCTCCCCTCTCTTCCAACCAAACACACACCCTTAGATGCAAGGATGTACCTTTTTTAAGGCCGGAAAAAACCAAGTAAATCGTCCCAGGGTAGCCAAAGCGTAACTCCCGCGGTGAGCAAATTTGTAAAACTTGCCTCTGTTGCCTAAAAGATAATACCACTTTGCATTATTAATATAAAAGCTATTTTAATTTTTAATTTAATTTTAAATACAAATTTTAATTTATTTTGTCTTTTATATTTTTTTAAATCATAATTTTAATTAATACCTAATTAACAATGATATTAAAAAATAATTAAAAAACCTAATTATTACAAATACTTATTTAATCTATATTCAGCGAATTAGTTTTTTATACCAACCAGAGGTGGCGGTGATAAAAATCCTTAAAAATCCCTAACCTATATATACGAACCTCTCTTGCTCCCCGCACATTTCAGGCGCTGAGAGCGTTATTGCGCGATCTCGAAATGGACAAGATAATCGAGTCCATCGGTTCGTTCTTTGGTGGCAGCGATCAGATCCCTTGGTGCGACCGCGACGTCATTGCTGTAAGTTTCTCAATCTCATGTTTCCCCCGCCTCTGTTCCCCTTTATTTGCTGATACAATCTCTTGCTGGAATTTGAAACCTTGAGCTTTTTAATGTTTTTCGAAATTCCTGTGTCTGTACCCAGAACTCGGGATCGTCAATTTCATTTTTTTCATAATTTTACAGATCACATTTAATTCATAGCTCGGTTCTTTTGTTTTTTTTACCAGCATATCTCGGTTCACTAGCATACTTGTTATCATCGTGACTTTGAACAGGTTCAGTGTACCAAATTCAGAGTTTGGGCTGGAGCGTTCCTTTAAATAAATTTGTTAATTTTCTGTGTTTTTGGTGTCGGTTGGGGCCTTGGCGAAGCTCTTCATATCTGACCGCTGCTTTTTTTCCGTATCAACAAGAAAATGTATTTATTTCTGGAGAGGGTGAAAAGAAAAACTGAAGCTTTTTATTCGTAATATCTCATGTTGAAATTCTTTGAATAATCGCAGTGACGGTACTGCAGATTTTACTACCTCACTTGTTAATTTTTATCTGGCTATCATGTTGGTAGTAGCGTACTCGCTCGCGCTATCCTTCTGCTATTTTCTTCCATCAGTCTAAATTATTTTGTATATTCTGGAGGGCTGTGAGAGAGAAGTTGCGGATGCTTCAAATGGTGATTCTGAGGAGCGGAAGAGTGAAAGCATCATGAGATTGTCGTGGGCGCTTGTTCATTCAAGGCAACCAGAAGATGTGCAACGTGGGATAGCCATGCTTGAAAGTAACTTCACAGAATAAACTGAGTACTTCATATTTCTTTCATAACGTATTTGAGAAAAAATTCCTTTCTGTTTCTGGTGTTTTCCTAATTGCGGTAATAATTCTGAGTTTATTTTTTCTTAAAACGTTAATCATTATTTTGTATGTTCTTGCCATTTCATTTAATCTCCATAACACTGCATAATCTGCATTAAGTATAAGCATATTTTTTCCTTCCTGCATGGCTGCTGACTACGATTCCTCTGCCTATTATGCCAAACCAAATCATGGTAGCACATTTTGCAGCCTGAAAACGTGAATGTTAATTTTCCAACATTATACTTTTGCCCCGTGATTTATACTGTCATGATCAATGAAAACCAGAATGCTAATGCCAAAAGGCCTTATATTTTAGCATGCTGAGAAACTGTTTAAAAGAAATAGCCTTTTGCAGCCTCAACTGCATCATTTGTAATCCTTGTGTTGTGATTTGCAGCTTCTCTGGGAAATAATACCAGTCCTTTGCACCAAAGAGAGAAGCTATATCTTCTTGCTGTTGGATATTATAGGAGTAGTGATTATTCCAAGTGTCGGATGCTTTTGGATCAGTGTTTAGAGGTCTGTCTTTCTCAACTCAATTTCTGTATGCAACTAACCGTCCCGTGTAATTTTGTTGATGCTGCTGGATTATATAATATGTACTACTGTATTATATTTGTGTTGTTTCACTTGAAGGCTGGGAGTACGAGTTTATGACCTATCTAATCCCCATCAAACATTTGCCTTTTTTCTTACGGACTGGGGAATATATCTGTTTTCAACTTCGAGGTTTTCTCTTTCAGTGTACTCAAGACCTAGTTTATCCTTGATTTTTTTTAATTAACTAAATGTTCTTATATTGTAAACGTCCTGGATTCTGCACCATATTAGGAGGTTGATTGTATTTTTGCAGATAAGTCTGTTCATGCTAAACCAGCCTGTCTTCACCATAGCCTTTTTAAAATTATCTTCACTGTCTATTTGGGCATTTTGTTCTTGCAGATTGCACCTGATTGGAGGCAGGCTCTGTCCCTCAAGAAAACTGTTGAAGACCGAATTGCTAAAGGTTATACTGCCATTTGTGTCTTGAGCTTATTTTTTTATCACATAATAGCATTAACTAAAGGGATTGCAAATGTTATTTGTTGAATTTTATTTATTTTTTTGATAGCCAGATGTCATTTGTGTTAACGCAGATGGTATTATTGGAATTGGCATCACTACCGCAGCTGTTGGACTTATAGCTGGAGGACTTGCAGCAGCGTTTGCCCGCAGGGGATGAGACATTCCCTACTCATAGAGACATGCTTGCGATTTTGGACTCTTGTTTAGTTTTCTTCAAGAAGCGTGTTAAAAGGTCAATGAGTTGACAACTGCTACTTCTAACGTTTTAAATCCTCTCCAAACATTAAGATACACAAACCGTAAAAGAATTACTGTTTTTCAGTACGATACTCATTCAGTCAATAGCTACTCTCTGCTGTCATGAACGAACTAATAATTCCGAATCGTTAGATAAATAACTAATTATTTTGAACCGTATGCCGCAATAACAATGATTTTCAGCTAAAGTAGGTTAACGGTCTACTTGCTGCCTTCTATGGCGAAAGGCCTGGTATTGGGGTCAACGATAGAACGGATCTCATGTGAGCCCAGCACGCACGCATGATTTGTTTCGTTTGAGCCGCGAGGAGGACAAATTATTAGGGAGTTTGAAAATTTTTTTCCATTTAAATCAAGACAAACTTTTTTCATATATTTACCTTGTATAAATATACCATAAAATCACCTTTTAAAAAGCTAATCGAAACATGTCCTCTCTATCAATGAAGGGCAGAAGCAAGTAGGGGGGGGGGGGGAAACGCTTCCTTTTCGTTTGTGCGGTTAAATTGGAAAGCGAAATGCATAAAAAATACCATTGGCATTTCAATCCGAAGGCAATACATGTTGGAGATACTCAGATGGGAAGGGACCCAATGCTTCATCTGCGTCATCCACAATTGCAGGCAAAACATGAAGAAACAATAAATACGACACCTCATTTATCGACTCAAATCCTTGCCTGTTTCGATTCCATTCTGGCGAGGGCAGCGTCAGTTTCTAAAATGCAGTAAACTTGGATATTCGACAGCCCGTTTCCTCGACTGTAAATTCAGACAAATAGTTATATTTATTTTTAACTAATGAGTTATAATATCTATAATGACCCGTTAATCCGAGTATCTTTGTTCCTTCTGAAGAGCAGGGGCAGTTAATGGGGCTAATTGATGAAGTAATGAACAATCACAAAGTAAAGTGCCTCACAAATATCAACCAGAAAGCCCAAAACAAGAAGGAATCGAAGGTAATCATTGTCGCAAGAAATACGTCGACGCTAATGATGAGAAATTCATCAACCAAGACAGAATCGACAATCAAGAGCAACAAGCAGGGCATCTTATCAAGCCGTTCTCGTTACAATCTGGGCACCTCCTTAACCCTGCTTCTTCCTGCTCGAACACCTTCCTGCTGCCGTTGCAATTAAGGCAGGGTACAAACCTAACACCTCCACAATTCTCACACTCATATTCTCTATCTTGCTCAGGAAGACCCATCAGCAGTGTTGCTAATTCTCCAGACTCATTCATCTTCTTTATTTCCTCTGCGCCTCCCACGTGCTTTCCCCTTATGAACACCTCCGGCAGTCTCACTGCTCTGTTGCCTCCTACCGCATTCTGCAACTCTTTCCTATACGACGAGTCCATAGAGATGTCCTTTTCATCCACTGCTACCCTGAATCCCCTCAGTATCATCCTCACCGCACAGCAATCTTCGAAAGTCTTTCGGATCCCTCTTAAACTTGTGAAATATACCACTATTTTATCTTCGGTACCCTGTAAAGGTGACCAATGCAGATTGTTAGAAAACGTTGAGTATGATGGGCTAGACCCCGTGGAGGTGGCGCCTCTGGAAAAACTGCTTCCTAATCGTCTGGATGATAATGCTCGCCGGTAACTCCAAGCCACATCTGGGTCCAATTTAGCAAGCAAGGCTTCCTCAGATAAATGTTGCCATAGTGGCTTACTCTCCCTTATTTTTTCTGAGGATTCAGGTGATTCAAAAACTTTCTTTGCAGACCCTTCAGAAGTAGGTTGATTTTGGACACTCGTAGGTTGGTCAAGAATGGAGGAATGGGACACGGTTGTGTCTTTAGAGTCATCGTCTAGGCCGTCCATTAGTTCCCATGTGTTGATGACACAGTCTGGGGTCAATGATTGCCGTGCCTGTGTTTGGTTTAGTTTATCTTGAGGAGAGATCTTGTGTGGAGAAGGAGGCTCCATGGAGGTAAAGCTCATGTTTTGTAGGTTTGACTGGTCAATTAGGAGAAGAGAACCGTAAGTGGTGGAGGTGAGGGACACAAGGTGGTGGGTGTCACCTTTTCTTGTAGGGGGGTGATGGACTAGAGGCATTGGTAGAGAAAGAGATCTTGGAACTGGTGAATTCGAATTGGAGAGGTACGAAGCCGGAGATGGAGAACAAGAAGAAGCAAGAGGAGAGGAGCAATCCTCACTGTTTCTGGCGACTATATTGACTTGTTTTGAGGCTGAGCAGCCCATGAATGCAGAACTAGATAGTCTGAGTAACTGATGAATTTGCCTTACCTTCTTGATACCTTACCTTTGCTTCGTCTTCTTAGGACTACTCTTTTTCTTTTTCCCCTTTCAGTTTCTGGGTTCGTCTTCGTCTCTTAGAAGACTTTTGTATGGACTAATTCTTGTGCTTTTACAGAAAGAGCGTTCTAAAGGTACAATGATTTTAAGCGTATGCATGGAGGCTTTAGAAGGAACTGGAAAGGAAGAGAGACAGAAAAGAAAAGAAACGAAAATAAAAGTTGTGGGGATGAGAAGGCGCTGTCAAGAGGGTTGGATGGGAAAGATGGCAAGCATTAATGATGCCAAAGGGATCAGAAATGGCGGTTTGGAGCTTTTAAATTTATTAGGCGATAAGTGATAATATCCTTCCGTCAAATGGAACAAAGAGCACTCCAAAGACTACTATTATGATTAACTAGCTTTATTTTATATTAAAAATAAAATTAGGGGGTCTCCCAATGTACAAATTATGAGGAATAAATTTTATATTCATTTAATGTTTTAGAATTGGATAGAATATGATGCTCATGTACAATTTCTAACGAATCACTTCTGATTGAGCAAATCCAACTAAGATTAATTTGGCATGAACAGTCTGTCAAACTCAATATCACCATCATCTCATCATTTCTAGTCAAATTAGTATTATGATTTGAAAATAGTGAAACCCATCAGCATTCATTTAATAATGTTCGTCCGAGAGAATTGGCACTATCTGTTGAGGGAATTTTAGGCAGATGAAGCAGGAAGACAACGAATGCCTCCATCCTGGAGACTGGACTAAGAATTTTCATATAAAGGTAAGCAATATTGAATGAACATGCATTTGATGAGTGAATTAGGGATCACTGGACACTAGAAGCAGACAAAAGAAGCGAGTCATGATGAGAAATAACGAAAGGGGAAAAAGAAGAAAGTGAAGAATTTAATATGAATTTGCCATAGCCATCATTAGGTCCCTCAGAAGCTGAAAGAATCGGCCATTTAATAAATGCGGAGGACCACAAAACAAACCTTCAGATCCCAGACAGGCCACAACTGCATTATTCCAATGGTGGGTCTGGGCAGCTAAAGCAGCTGTCTCATCTGCTTTAGCTGTTTTACTGGTAACCCTTTTCAAATTTGAAAGGATGAAAAAACTTTTACAGATTTACGGTGAAGGTTAGTGTGTTTCACATGGCTCTTCGCTTCCAAAAATTGTTGGCGAAGGTAAGTTTGTAACACATCGTCAGTTAAAAGAAGACACGTACAATTGGTAGTGAGCCCATTACTAACTTGCTTGAGGTCGCCGCTCCATTATTTATTTGCAGAACCTCGCACTTTCAAGGCATTGACGCTTTTGCTGTAAATGGCGCTAGGAGAGCAATAATACCTACTCTCCTTACTAATGTTGGGGAAAATCACATCCAGACGTCACAACTCTCTAACATTTACAATTGAAAGAACTTAAATTATTCAGACAGTTTAGATGACATTCATTTTGTCATGAATAAATGAAAATGCTCTTGTTAAAGAAAACCCAAATTTTAAAGATAAAAGTAAATAAATTCGCTTTTCTTTTTTTTTGGGTTACACGGGACAGGATCGAACCCACAACACATACCCTCCACACACATATAGCACTCAGCCAAACAGCCAGTAAAGCAAACACCACCCCCCCCCCAAAAAAGAAAAAAGAAGGGGAAAAAAACAAGAGTACAGACCCAGGAAAAAATTTAATGAAGACTGAATTGATAATCTTATTGATACTCTTATATTTACAATTTGCGCATGAACATTACATGAGTTCAAGGCGATAATAAGTAGTCGGGTGTCATAATCTTTATCCCTTAAACCGGTTTTGATCTAACCATCCACCTTACAAGTTTAGGCATACTTCTCAGACGCTAACAGTTCCAGAGATTATTCGATCAGTTGTGTAGCAGGACACAGAACTAGAAGTTGAATATAAAAACTAATGCGCGTCCAAAGCGGATAAAATTGGAGCCGCCAGCACAAAATAATAAAAGACTGATGCCACAAGGCCTGAGGTTGTATACGAATATTCCGATTACGTGATTTTAGCAGGCATACACCAAATGGATATGAGACTGGTGCAAAATCCAATCATGGGGACATGCTCATGCTTATCTGATCAGCATCGTGTAATGTTCAAATCATGTATCCTAGCAACTGTTGTATGGATAAAACTTGAGAGTTCTTCCTTTTAAGTCTTCATATCATTCCTAGCCGTGTTTCCATTGGTCAATAAAGTCTTCATTTGCTGCTGATTTTACTCCTAAAGTGTACATTTTCAAGAGCAATCCACAACTCCAATCATCAAAATGCAATCCATGCAAAGTAGATTTTCTAGTATCCAACAATATGTAGAAAAAACTAATTTTACGTAACACAAAATACCAAAGAACATCACCACGTGGACCATGCTTTTCCCCTTCCATGCAAGCATTCCGGATTTCATCTCCCATCACTAACCTATGACTTCAGAGATCTAGAAAAATAAAAATGTTCTTCACCCAATACTCAAATTTTGAACACATGTTGACTTCAAGACTTCTATTTACAAGCAATTTATTCCTAAGGAAGCTGATGAACCTGCAAGCAAGGTAAAATATTCTTAGGCGATTGGCAAAAGCTCTTTTCTATGAATGTAGTAATAATGACTTGGCAATAAAGCAGCTGATATTTTATTTGCCCATAGTCCAGCAGGGTGTATTATCAAGAAGGTTTATGATTTAATTTGATCCCTACATTACAATTTTTAAAAAACATTGAAAAAAGGGATACCTGAAAGTTGCCGATGACTAGGTGTTGTCTATTTAATCACTTCCGAAGTCTTCATAACTCAAGCCTTCTGATACGGAATCCAGCCTTTTATTGTCTGCTTTAACACCATGACAATATTAAAGTTAGCAGCCATCTCAAATCTTTCAAAATAAAGGATCTCTTCGGAGGTTTTTCCCTTCTTTATTTTGAAAGAGGAAGTGATGTTTCTCACCTTGTTCTCCTCTTTCAAGGAAGTTCTCATCAGTAACTAGGAAGGGAGACCGTGAATAGTTTTCTAGTATTTCTGACAAATGAGAAGCTGACGGTGAGAAACTAGAGACTAAAACCAAACTCTTAAAAATAGGCATCAACAATAACCTGACCAACATTTTTCAAGCTCCTTCTATAATCAACCAAGGGGAATCATGAACGCATGCAGAGGTAAACATGGATGGACAAAAAGTCAGAGAGAAAGAAGACTAACCAGAACGCTGAGAAAAATCAGCAGTCAGATCAGAAAGGCTAAAAGTTCTAGGAATCTGCCCCAAAAATCCAAATGAAGAAGCAGCATCTGGAACCAAAAGTGGCATTGATTGACAGTTGGACTCGACACTTGGATATGATGTGACTGATGCATCACCAATAATTGGTCGTGTCTCCAAGACACTATTACCAGCACCAAACATGTAAGGAGAACTGCGTGAATATCCAGGTTCTGACTTGATCATTCCCCCATTAATTCCTTGCATCAGGCCCATGTTAGAGTTTTGAGCTGACAGTAAGCTTGGGGGGGCATCAATCCTATTGGGATGAGAAATCTCGACTGTATTATGCATGCTTGTGCACAAGGAAGATCCGTCATTATTAAACACACTCTGTAAACTAGAACCAACAGGATGTTGCATATTTTCAGGCTTCAGAGCTGTTCCCACGTGCTCTGCAGCAAAGCATGCGGGATTCTGATGTACTGTAGCGCAACTAACATTTATTAGAATATCACGTATAGAATGAAAATTAAATTTAACGAAAAAAGATGGAATCAACCATATACCATATAGGCTTTAAACACTGAAACAGATAACTGGTTTTTTTTCCTTCTATTCACATTTTATCCATTCAATGACTACCACCTTTTTTATTACTCTGGAACATTAATAACTTTTCATACAAAATTTATCACCAGAAACAATATAAAACCAATAATATTATATCCTTGTCAAGCAGAATTTTATCTAAACTTAGTAAAATACACACACAAGATGCCTTCTATTGTAATCTGAACATTAAACAATATTTGGATATTTTGTAATGGACTGACATGAGCAAAAGCTAATCAATTAAATGAACCCACCACATCATGTGCCAAGCACCTCTTGATACTACAATTTGAAAACACATCATTTTATGATCTGCAATAGCAAATTGATATTGCATCTTCTTCCTATACATCCAAAGAAAACTAATCATTCTTGGAAAAAGCCAGAGTTTAAGTACTATAGTTTTCAATTCCTTAGTATTTCAGTAACTATTCTAAAAAATATGATCTGTCCTGTGCCTGTTAAATGACCACAAAGAAGTAACGCAACCATGAAATCAGTTGCAAGGATCATCATAACTGAAGGGAACATTCCCAGTGGTTGAAAACTTGATTGTATATTGATTTAAGCACCAATTCAAAGGATAGATTAGTACAAAATGAGTAAGTCGTACTTTCAGCACGTCCAGATGCCATAGCATTAAAAGAAAAGTTTGGTTGAAATAAATGAAACCAAAACTCAGGGAAATGATAAAAACTCACATGCAGAAATATGCGACCCATTAGAGTTAGGTATTGATCCAACTGCAGTTGGCTGTAGTTGATTCATTAAATCCATCTGCCGTTCAAGCAGCCTGTTGAACTCAGTTATTTGCTGCATCACCACCAATCTTAAATAGTAAGCCTTAAAGAACTCCTGATTTTCTTCTTCAAGCTTTTGCCAAACTGAAAAAGAAGAAAATAAAAACATTGAATATAGAAATAGTGGGTAAAAAGTAACCTTCAGCTTTTGACTAAAATGCTTAATCTCATGATTAAAAAGCAGTTTCAACATCACGCTAGTAATCTGTTGAGTTTGATCAAAACGTGGTTTAGACCAAAGTAATATGGGATTGAGAGGAACTTGGTCTTGAAAGTTGCAAAACACTTTTCCAAGTGAAAAGCTAACACACATAATCAATGACCAAATTTTGCTGTTGATATTCCTATGACTTCAGAAGTTCAAAATTACCACTAAAAGTTGACGTCCCTTTTAACGTATCAACTGAAAACCACCAACGAGGCAATGACCACTCAGCTTGGCAAACAATCACCCTCCATTATAGCATTGATGGGCATTCATGTAAGATGGGAAGCACTCCCAAAAGCTAGCTATTAAGGTGGGAGAACTAGCCCAATTAATTAAATATTCTGGAAAACATATTTCCAAAATATATATACATATATAATATTTATTTGGAATTAAGGTATCTCATACTACCTTAATTTCTCATCAATTTGCCTATCTTAGAGAGATGACGTCCCAACAACTATATTTTGCAGCACTTCACTCAACTTTCTCGTTGGTTAAAACCCCACACTGATTAGAACTATAAGTAGCCCTTCCCAAGGCTATCCACCACCGGCTCTAATAACACTCAATGAATACTCAAATGATATGGGATAGAAACTAGCTATTAAGGTACGAGAATCGACTCATGAAATACCCCATAAAACATCCCATACCACCTTAGTGTCCTTCAAGCACACATAAAATTATAATTTCAAAAGCAAATAGCAAAGGCAACTAGTTACATATATCATAAAGTGTTCAGGTCACTGGTTCTTCCAGCATTGGATTTAGGTTCAAGCTTTTCTTAAAAGAGAAGCCTAATTATCAACTTGTGACAAACATAAGTTATTTACAACAATCTACTGCGTCAAAGAAGTTCAGAAAAATGAAAATATGAACTGAAAGGTAGAAAGGTTGTTCTCAACATTATAACCAGATAGCCAATGAAATAATACCGTCAATATAACTTCCTTTACCAAGTTCAATAATGTGTGCATGTGTGTTCGTGTCCTGTTTTGATGGTGATAGAATACATCTATTCACTCCCAGCTTTCAATTAACAATAATCCCATTCTCTTCTTTGTTTTATCTTCTGTCACTTTCACTGACCTCTATTCTGAAATGCAATTGTACAGTTAAGATTTTCACATAAAATAGGATAGCCGTATGAAAAGCTAGGCACTAACATTTAGACCAAAATCATACGTTAAAGACCCGTGCTCTATTCAGAGCAATAAAGTTGGAAATAATGACTAAGAGATCAAAAACACCTGGAATAAAATCAAAATCACATCGTAAGTGAAAAAATATAAAAAAGTTAATATGGTATCATGTACTAGGATATCACATCAAGTCTTCTGGCAATTTAAAGAAGAAAATAAATGACAGAGAACATTACCAAGTTCAGTGAAACCAGGCTCTATTTTTGCTTCATCCAGCAGCATTTTGACAACTTCTTTCTGGTTCATATATAATTGTAAACATCGTTCTATAAGATTTTGCACCTAGAATGAGGCAATTAAACAAATCTTACGGTTAGAGCTTTTCCACGCAAGAAGATATTAGAATATCATGCTCACGAAAATCACATGAAGACACTTGCATATTCATACATAAATAAATGCCAAAATTTAAATGCCAAAGCCCTCTAGGCTAGTGTGCACATTGCATTGGGGTCAGAAATTTCTGTAGCCATCTATATGCACAAATTAAAACCAATATACATTTAGAAATCCCTTCCCAAACACATGCGTGCAGACATTGCACGGGGGGTGGACATTTTCTGTAGTTTGCCATACTTTGGAAATAGGAGGTTTTTTCCAATCAATAGCACCAGGAACTAATATATCAGGCAAAGAATGGCACTGTTAAGAGGCAGAATGGCCACTAATGTGAAAATTCAACAGATTATAACTGATAGCTAACTGATTCCACTACAAGTATAAGTGCTTCCATTACACAGGCAATTCTTTATTAAAGAAGCGCATAGTGAAAACTACGAGAGCACCCAACATCTTGTCAAACAACCTTTGGGCAGCAATTTTTTACGCCATCATCTCTTAAGCAATCGGTGTCCACAAACAATAGCTAACCTGCATATTACTTGTCACATATTTGAGGTTATTTGGATGTTAGGTGGCAAAAATACTTTATTTCAGGTTTATAAGAAAATTATAGACTATGTTGTGGAATGGATTGTTTACGATATACACCAGCCATCTATTACAGTTAAGCTCACGATTACTTCTTACCAGTTGTATATCCTCCCGGGAAACCCGTCTCTCAGATCCACTTGACATATCTTAAGTTCCCAAATTTGCTGTTAATAAGTAGTGTAGTGAAGTTCTAGAGTTTTGTAAGGTAAAGCTCCAGTCGTACTTTGAGGTCAACGAACAAGCCCTATACCAACCACCTGAAGGCATAATAAAAGTAAAGAAAGGAATTCAAACTATATAAACTTTGCCTGTGATCTTTTAAAATCAAGAAATCGAGCTCATAATTTACTTCAAGAAAACAAATGCCGAAAGTAAATGACATGCATAGTTTATAACGGATATAAGGGAGGGCAGAAAAAGGCAAAAACCAGTAGTTGAATATAACTTTCTGCCTGTTAACTATTTGGAGTAGCTTCATACGCATACAAAGCTGAGTCTTTACAGAATAGCTCGGATCAAAGGGATGGATTTCTCCTTCCCCGTGACCATGCTATGTCAGTGAAATAACAGAAAACGATGCAAAATTCAATCGAGCTCATAAGGTTATAAATCCCGTGATCATAAAATCAACGAGAGAAGCTCCAAGAATCTCAAAAGAAAATTAATTAAACCATGGATGCGTGCATGTCGTTGAAGATTTCCAAATAAAATTCTGAGATACCCGGGGGCGGGGGGAGTCTAAGGCCGAATACTGCACATTTTACCTGAAAGGAATTCGATTCCTAAAACTTTTCCAGTAATCCTAAAATATAGGACTCAGCCTCATAATTTGCTTAAAAGAACCATATGCCGAAAGTAAATAACATGCAGAGGTTATAAAAGGATGCAAGAAAACAGGAAAAACAAAAGTGAAAAGGGCGACGACAGCCCCAAACAAGCTTAACAGAACTTTCTGCGTACAAGCGGTTTGGAGTTGCTTCATGCGCACACAACATTTGATCCTAAGTGCGTGTGACAAATGAAAGAGACAGATTTCCCCACTCCCACAAGCAAGCTATGTCAGAGAAACAACAGACAAGGATGCAAAATCTAATTCAGTCGTGGCCGACACGTCCCGAATCATATGATCACAAAATCAATAAGAGAAACCACAAGAATCTCAAAGAACGAAATAAACCACACCATGCATGCGAGTAACCAGAGATTTGGAAATGAAATTCTCGAGAGGCCAAGAAAAAAGAAGAGTTCAGGGATAAACCCTAGGTAATTTACCTGAATTGGATCGGAATTGGAGAACCTTTGAGAGGGGAAAGGTGTGTGTGTATTGGGAGAAAAAAGGAGGAGGTGACGAAGCTAATACCCTTAATGCATCAACTCTATGATCAGCATCATCATTATTATTTTAATTATTTATATACCTTCTTCTTTTTGGAGATGAGGGGCCACAGGTGTTAGAATTTCGGACTTACAGACAGTCCATTGGGCCAAGGGCTTATACAGCATCCCAGAACGCAACACGTGGCAAGAGCGGGATGCACGTGGGGCTCAGGTGACTCGGACTCTCTCCCCTCCTCATCTCCAGAGCTCCCACTCCAACATGAATTTATCACGTACAGTTATAAAATGAAAAATTGATTTTAAAAAAAAATCATAAAGCCAAATGATAAACTTAGTTGTTAAGAAAAGGGAACTTCTCTTCACCTTCACCAAAAAAAGAAAAAGAAAAGGGAACTTCTTATGAATAAAATCAGCACATGGCTTGGTTTAGATGAGAAGAAAATAAATGGAGAAAATAGTATACTTGGGAAAAAGCCTAAATTTTCACTATTTTTTAGATTTTGCTCTTCTTTCTAATTTTTCCCCATCTAAATTAAGAAGTAAATTTGCAAACTTGATCGTGAATAGAAAATTGACCGTAATAATTGGCTTTTTACCTGTAATGACATTTTTATTATTTTTGCTTGGCTAGATTAATTTTTTATTTCAATTTTTAGTGTATAAAATAAAATTTTTTTATATCTATTAAACAAATTATTCATGCTTGGATGTGAAAGCAACAATTTTCCCAAAATAGTAAAAGAAAATTAAGATGATGAACATCGGGTGAAGAGCATGCAAAATCGTCAAAGGGGACAAAAGTTGATGGGCCTAAAACCAAGGATTCGGAAGACCTGCCCATGTGAATGAGTGTAATAGCCCGTAGTTTGTCCATTCCACTTCAAGTCAAGTCAGTCACCCTTGTTTTTGTCTTTGCCACGAGTAACAGAGGTCATTCTATTTTCCCTCCTCCCTCGGCCATACATCCAATTTAGTATTTATCGGTCGGCAAAAAAAAAAAAAAGCATTTATCGAGCAAACTTCGCATGGTGTTCTATTGACAGAAGTAGACTAAAAATTCTTAGCTTGCTCCTTTATCTCGTTCTTCAGTTTTGAACGAAAAGTATATATCCTTAATTTTTAATGTAAAACTCAATTTGAGAATTGATATTGATCCCGTATATAATAAAACCTATTTCACATGTATATTATTTTTGTTCCAAAATAATCTTAATCATGTATGAAAAGGAGGGGGAATTAAAAAGGTTGGTTAGGATGTTTTAGAAAAAACATACTACCTCTAGTCCATAATGTTGGAGTTTATTTGACTTTTATTTTGATCTTAAATATAATATTCTAATTTATTTTGTCTCTCATATTTATATTTCTTTCTAATTAGTTCTAACCAATATACTTAATTAGCAAATATATTTTAGAAAAGATAATACCAATTCATTACGAATAACTAACTTAACTAATTTTCATAATCTACTCAAATTAATTAACTAATTTTTATGTAAAAAACAAGAGGGGGTATTAGATTAATTGATTTAACTAACATCTTTAATCTACTGAGATTAATTAATTATATTTTATATTAAAGATAGGAAGAATAGTATATTAAATCATGCGGTAAGCGTAAGAGAACTCTTTTTTTTTTTTTGGAGTTAAAATTATTATCAAACAACCATTCTGCAAAAATTAACTAACTGTTAAGTGTGATCGCTGCGTTCTGTCTTACATGTGAGTTGTTAAAGATCAGCCCCTTGCAAAAATTAAAATTTCTCTCTCATATGAATTTAAACTCGTGCTATTATTTACATTCGTATCATTCTTAGTATATGAAAAAAAGTAAACTATGGTTTAGACTAAAAGTTTTTATATCAAAAATCATATCCAGAATATTATAAATACAGGACTTCTTATATAAAAGTGTTTGGATGAGTGGAAAAGTGTTTTTCAAAAATATTTTTTCACAAATCGAGATAAACTTCTTTACATATATTTATTTTATATACCGTAAAAACATTTTGAAAATTATGATTTTGTTTCCACCCACACAAGTTCTTAACTCGTTTTGGGCAAGAGTCCCATTGTCATTTTCGCAAGGTATGCCAGGATTTATCGCTGGTTATATGCGATACGCAGGTCTTTGATCGCCAATTTCCCCCAAATCTGATGACTTGTTTTCAGTTATACGAAATTAGCCAAGAATTTAATGTAATGCAATATTATGAAGAGAATAAGAATATACGAGCCAGAAAAAGTTTGTTTTCTTATGAGTTATGAGCTTCTTTTTCCCCCAACACACGTCGAGAGTTAAGAAAACAGAATTAACTAAGAGGAAAAACTTCATGGAGGACCCACGGAGCCATTTAACAAGAGAAGACTAAAACAAATTTCAGAATTAAAGGATTACGCGGAATAAAAATGAACTAGGGTACTTGGGCCACACAAAAAAAAACTCGGGGATTCGATCGAAACAAACTCCGAAAATAAGGGAACACATTTTCACCTTTTTTTAAATAAACTTTTAGCCAAAGTAGGCCCCCAAAAAAAATTCCAAAAAAAATCCCTTGAGCGCTTTGAAAAATGACAACACATGTTTCAACAAAAAGAATACGTAATTTACCCGCACAACATTTACATATTACCAGGGTTGTTTTAAGGTTCATCTTCAGGAGACATAGATCTGGGAAGAGTAGAAGGGGGAGGGGTGAAGAACGGGAATACGAATGTCTAATCCGATTCTCCAAAATACATTCATCGACAACCGAAATAAATCAGCTGAATTTCTCTACTTTTTTTGTTGGTATGTTTGAGGAAACAAAATTGGAAGCGGATTTTCCAGGAGATGTGTACAGGAGGCAACTCTCTCTACAGTCGTATAAAGCATCTATTATCCAACACTGGAGTTAAGACGTTAAAAGGATTTTTAAAAAAAGAAAAAAACGGTCATATGAGAATTACATATTGTAATTTCAGAAATATACTTCACATGATTGATCACACAACTGTGGCAATGTCACTGTATCTTGGTCTCGTTCTGTCAGTCTCAGGTGAAAGCCCCTGTTGTTCTATGGCCTTTCTCTTGTTACTACCGGCTGCTTGTGGTGATTGTGGTTGTTGTTGATCTAGTTGTGGCTGTGGTGTAGGTTGCTGCACAGCAATTTGATTTTCAACTGGTTTAACTAGTGGGGTTTCAGGATTTTCTTGCGTCTCAGGCTTTTGTTCTTTCAACCTTGTCTTCATCAAATGGGGTCGAAGCCTGTTCAAATCCGACAGCCTCACTGGCTTGAGAAAAAACTCCTCTGCTCCTTCCTCCAAGCATCTGTTGCCATTTCACATGCATATTCATACGTAAGCATTCCACCTCAGAAAATGTTTTTAAGGGAGGGTGCTACGGATACTCAAAATGTCTCCCCTGTTACCTGCTAATTCTTGAAGGCACATTCTCCGACGACATAATCACCACCGGTATGTTTCTCAAAGACGAAGATTCCTGAAAAATCAAAGGGAGTCCTGTTAATTTATAAGTCTGCAGGAGCCTGAATTAAATAGGCGAGCACAGTGGTTCCCAGAGACGACCGAATGAATTCTTCTCTGATCTTAGCCATTAAAGGGTGCCCTTTTAAAGAATGGAATACTTTGATTATAACTACCCAGCTTTGTTTCTCATAAACAGTTTCGAAAACCGATGAGGAGAATATTGCGGGGGGTTCTTTTATCCTTTTCAGTTAAAGTGAGAAAAACTCGATTCCCAAGCTGACAGCATTTCAGCAGTAGTAAGTTGGATTTGGAATGCAGGGTTTCAAAATGGAAAGCCTTCACATGGGTGTGTGATTTGTGCAAAAGGGTGATTATTCTGAGGGTAAAGACCGAGAAAAGTGGAGGGGAATTGGAATATAATGATAAAAGGGAAAGAGGACAAAGGGAATAGAAACCAAAGCACCAGAGCATACCTTGATTTTCTTGAGTAAATCATAGCCTGTCATGCCAGGCATACAGTAGTCCGTAATAATAAGATTCACCGCCACCTCCTATGACCACAGAAAAATCCAAAAGGTTTCAGACACCCTGAAATGAAAATGAAGCAAAAGAATTGCAGAAACGGATCCCGGGAATCTCAACCAGTCGTAGCAGAATCACTAAAATGATGATACCTGATGGCTGCCAGGAGAAACCGATGGCGTGCCGGGGTCGATCTGGTCACGGTCGCGCAAGCCCAGGAACTCCAAAGCCTTGCTACCAGAATCCACCGTAGTAACTGTTATTGAGGAAACAGAGTCCATTAAGATGAGCAGACCTAAGATCAGCAGAAGAAAGAACACCATTTGAAATTCGCGAGGCTATGACAAAGGACGGCGGGCAAGAAGTACCTTGATAGGAAGAGGTCTTGAGCAGCCTCTCAATCAGCTTCCTGTCTATGAGGCTATCATCTACGGCCAAGACATGAAATTGGGACTCCGCGGCCATTCCCATTTGGCATAGATTCCGGACGCAAGACAAAACCCAGAATCGCGGGAGATAGGAAATACAGATCAGAGCGGAGGAGAATGAGCGTTGCTTGCTTTTCCACAGGACCGGCGTTTGTTATGGCGGAGAGGGGAGGGGGATGGTTTGTGGGATGGGGAGGCTAGGGGAGGAGTGAGGGAGAAGAAGAGTTATGTATGGAAAAAAGACCCACCAAAATCCACGTCCCACAAAAGCAAGATCCAACCAGATTTCATCCAAAATCTTGAAGAGTTTGCAAGGTGATGTTGAATTACAGGGCAAGCAAATGCAGGGAACATAAAACGGGGGGACTAAAAAACAAACAGGAAACGAATAAAATGGAGGGGGGGATGGGAAATAAATGGGAGTGAATATATTTTGTTAGGTTGGAAAGGATTTTTAATATATACAAGGAGGGAGGGAGGGAGGGGAAGAAATGGAGTGAGGGAGGGAAGGGAAAAAGAAAGGAGTGAGTAGGGCCCAGAAAATCCGATCAAGAGATACAGGTGAGGTCAGCAAAGGAGCCTTTTTCTCAAAAATTAATTTTAATAAATAAATAATATTGAGAGGGGTGTTTGTGAAATCATGGGGCGCTTAGAGAGAGAGAGAGAGCAGGTGGTGGGAAAAGAAAGGCCATTTTCCTTTGATTCCCTTTTAAGATTTGCTTCCCATGCCATCCCATCCCATCTCATGCATCTCCCATATATCCCACATCCCCCGTTTTCATGTCTTCTTTTCCTTCCATTCTAACTACATTTTCCCTGGTTTTTCCTTTTCCTTTCACATCCTAATTTGTCAATTCGTGAATTCACAACATCCAATTTTTCCCTACTCAACGAACCATTGTTGAGTTTTTTTTTTTCCTCTTGTCCATGCTCCCTTTTTCTCGATAAATCTTTTTATCTTGCAATATTTAAATTGAAAAATAATATATATTTATTGTATGGTATATCCCTGTGGGAATGGGGAATTCATTAAAATGATTGGGTTGCCTTAGAGTTGAGACGGGAGCATATTGGAACGCTGCTAGTTGAGGGAATAAGGACAGAATGAGAGGAGGGGGGTATGGTGTTGTTGTTCAAGCTGGTAATGATAAAGGGAGGGAACCATGATTGGCGTGTGAAATGAGCAAAATTAGATGAGATTAGATGGGGTCTCTAGAAGTTAATAAAAGCAATAAGGAGTGAACATATTTTCAACAGTGGTTGGAAGGTTTGTGATTGGATGAGTGGGTGTGGACCTATATTGAACATTGTAGTGATGTGCATGTGTGGGAGCAAAAGAAGAGAGAAGAGGAAGAAAAGGAGGGGTACATGCCGGGAATTTTGAAAAAAGGTGAGATGGCACAATTTTAGTAGGCCATTTTCATTAGATTTTGTGGCATCTTCTTCCTCCTTTTTTCACTCCCCCATTATGCCCGCTGTTTCACTCCCAACGCCAATATTACGCCACTTTTGCCCTTTCCCCCCCTCCTCTTTCTCAAACCATCATCATTATATTTGTCATCTTGGCCTGAGTCAAGCGTTCATATTCTATTTCTTCCCTTTCTCCTTTCTCTCCTCTTTTTATATGCCCCCCTCTTTTCTTTGTTCCATTCAACCCACACACCCCCTTGCCCATAAGGCATGCCCTCTTTTCTTTGTTCCATTCAACCCACACACCCCCTTGCCCATAAGGCATGCCCTCTTTTCTTCCACACCAAATATCCATTCTTCCTTTTACATTTAAGGGGAAAAAAAACATCTAGAAACTTAGGTGGGTTAGATTTCAAAACTGTCCATAATTTAGGATCAGTTCAACACTTAAAAAATATTTACAAATTATCACCGAATATCCCCCGGCGGGGGAGGCTGAGGGCCCAAATCTCTGAATGAACGGGAGGTTTATGTCCAATGAAAGGCCGTCGGTGTCAAGTTGATATCGTTTCATTTTCTAAAATTCTGATGGCTTAAAGTAGATTTCAATCCGATGTTTATATGTCCTGCGAAATTACTCCAAAAACACACACAGGAGCCACGAGACGACAAGGGGATCAGCAAGGATCTCATCTAATTGATGCTTTTTACAGCAACTTGAAATGGACACATAGTGGTGAACTCATGATAATGACCGCGACACAATGTCAATACCAGTATTCAAACCTTAAATATTACATCCGGTTTTTAATATAAGATCTCATTTGATTTTTATTTTGATCATAAATATAATATTTTAATCCACTTTGTCTCTCGTATTCATGTATTTTTTTCCTAAGGTAGTCCTTTTAATAATGATAGCTCTAGCTCATACACTTAATTAGCAGAGATATTTTAGGAAAGACAATATTTATTTATTAAAAATAACTAACTTATTTTTTTAATCTCTTCAAATTAGTCAACTAGCTTTTATATTTATGGCCGAAGGGAACAACAACGATACAAGCAAATGCATGCTTTATGGTAGTCAAATTACAAGACGAAATCAAGTGCTACACAAACTTTGTTATGCATTTAATTTGAAATCGTTAAGCGAGGCATATACACACGCACGCACGCACATGTTTTTGCGCATATTTTAATTATTGAAGTGGTGGGAAAAAGACTTATCGCAATGGAAATTAAAGTTTTTTTGGGGGGGGGGGGTGGTTTTAATTACATATAGTGTAGACCCTTAACAACGTCAACAGCCATAACCTCGAACCCCACCACGCCCTTTCTCTTTCTCACCACGCCGGAGGCATACAGACATGTTCACATGTACAATTTCATCATAGAGGGACCAAAGCTTTTAAATCTCTTGTACATCCCAATTGTTTATCATTGTTATTATTATTATCCGAGTTGTTTATGATCCGATTTCTGATTTTATTCTTACTAGCTGTATCACCAACACTGCTTAGCGTGGCTTATAGATCATGTGGAGACAGTTAATTAAAGTTTCATTGTTTTTCTGGTTGCTCCTGTATTAAATGATTTCGCGGAGGATCACGTTTGTCACTACTTTATTATGTGATGAAGTGTCATATTGAGCTTTCTAATAATTAAATTCAACCTGCCACTGTTTTTGTTCTCTCCTTAAATAACACTATACGGGTTATTCAAATAAACATTATCATTAATTCGGGTTTATAGTTATATTTTCTGATAACTCAATAGTGGTATATAAGTAAATATAGCATCTAAGTATCCTGCCCACGTTAAAAGACTCAAACTATAAATTAAATGTCGGGAAAGATAAAATGAAGCGTTGCAGGTATTTTGTAATAATACTACTGCAGATGAACTTAAAAAATGGCATGGCCAAGGCTTGAATGGAGATTCACCAATTTGCAAGTGACCCCACGGTTTTTTTGAAAATTAAATTACTTCGGATTTACGCAAGTTCATGCTGTCTTTTACCGAGTTATATATCATTTCGGACTGATCTCTCATGAGACTGAACGAGTATATGTCGATTCACGAGAGCCAATTCTTACTTTTTAGAAATGTTAAATTTTAAAGTTTCAGTATGTTAGCCGCCTTGTATTAAAAACAACGTGGGGTTTCAGTTTGGATAGGGTAAAAAAAACAGAGGAGGAGAAAATATTAAGAGGAAAAGCTTGCCCATTCAAGCTTTAAATTCCTTGAATGACAAAAAAAAAAGGGTTTGATATTCCTTGAAATTAGTCGAGGGCAATTTTATTTATTTTTTAACCTTAAAGTAATCTTAATTTTCTGATGCTTTGTTGGAGTAGTTTTTTTCTTTTTTTGGGCATATTGTTGGAGTGGTTTAATATTGAGGAAAGTGAAAGGGGCTGAGTGGGTCCCAATTAATATACGCCCAGCGAAGCAGGAGGGATCGATTCAGGGGGCCAAAACACGATCCGGGGATCCATGGAGGACTTGATCCTTGCAGCCTCCGGTGCCCCTTCCACGTGGCACCCACTCCACGCTCACAGAAAAGCTGTCAACTCTCTCTCTCAATTTCAGAGCTCTTGAAAAGTTTCGTCTTTCAATTAAGCAATTTCTTTTCTTTTGTCTTTGCCATCACAATTCACAATTAAGCAATTTCAATTCGGTCGAAAACAATGACTTCCTCCAGTCATAAATACCAAATATAAAATATTTTAAACTAATTTATAAATTTTTTTGGAATTAGTTCATATGGTTATTCATAATTATATTAATATGAAAAAAATTATGAAACTTTTTTTTTAAAAAATACTTTAATTATTCAATAGTTAACAATTTTTACCAGAAATAATTAAAAATTTAATTCATAAAAATAAAATGCTTCAATTAATAAGGTATGTAATGTAAGAAATATATAATTAATATAGAATACAGCAGAAACTAAATATTATATTTAAGACTAAAATAAAATTTTAAATAGTACTCCCTCCGACTCCGGTCCTTATTATAAGTTTTAAATAACTAATTCATGGATAATGAATCGTTAGTTAAAAGTAAATAAATAGGTTATAAATATAGTTCTGTTTTTAAATATACTTTTATAATAAATGACAAAAATGATGAAAAAGAATGTGTGAAGAAATATTATAAAAGAAAGTATGATAAAGGAGACACAATAGATAATTACAGGAAAATAAAAAAAAAATATTAAATGTTAAGACGAGTCCTAAATTAAAGCTTATCAATGAAATTGATGACACTCCTCACTAAATTTAAAACTCATAAATAAGACGGAACAGAGTACTACTGTTATAACTTCATTTAACTCGTAAAGTGAAGAGTCCATTAACCTTTGGCCCTCACCGATAATGGCATTGTCGCCACCGCATCTCATTTGCGGGGAAATGCCTGTAACTGAGACGGAGGATAACGTTTTACTATCGACCCCCTTTGTGCATATATATTAGGTGTAGGATTGTAGGGCGATTTCCTCCATAGGAACTTCAATTTTATCAAGTAAAAAACCGCCCTTGCAAAGAAATTAAAGATATAAACTATTCTAAAAAAGATCTTTTTTGAAAACTGGAATCATGGTTTCCTAATAAAAAACCGCCCTTGCAAAGAAATTAAAGATATAAACTATTCTAAAAAAGATCTTTTTTTTAAATTGGAATCATGGTTTCCTAAAGTCCCAAATTAACCATGAGTATATATATCTATTACCACCTTCTTTCGGTCGTAATTATAAACCATCATTCATAAACCATAAATAAAATATTATAATTAAAATCGGAGGTAGTATTTTTCAGGTAAAAAAATAAGTAGGAGTGTATTTTTAGATGTTGCAGAAGGAAAAACTTTAAAAGAGTGTGTGTTATAAATTTAAAAAATGAAGTGACCATTTAAGATTCTACGAAAACTTAATATTTTTTTTGGACCGAAGTAAAAACGAAAACTTGATCAGAAAAATCACACGTAAGAAGATCCACTTGCAAAATAGTGATGCTTTACAAGCACGCATCACCTCACGCTGTCGTCAAGATCGCCGCACGTCATAAATCTCAAATATGAAACAGGAAATAAAAGAATGTTCTGCGGAAAAAAGTTCAAAGCACGGGTCAAAATATAAAGCTGACTGGTTAACATGGTAAATGTAAAATTTAAATACCATCAGCAACGAAGGGTTCACATTGCGGTCCTATTGAAAGGGAAAATAAATAAATAGTGAAGGAAATGGTACGGTGCATGTGACCACATTGTTTGAGGGAATTTGGCATGAGACCGTCTGGGCCCCACCGATGCCTCAAACCATATAGATGCCCCCAGACCAACATATCAGTCTCGGGATCCTGTCAGACTCCGTCTGATAACTACTTTTCTTTTTATTTTTTTTATTTTAAATATTTTAGTCACACTGTTTCCCTCATCCTGATCTCATTACATATTGTAATTTTACTGCGCGTGTGAGCGTATTTGCTGCGAAGCGAGCACAGAAAATCTCCCCGGGGGGGGGGGGTGCGGGACTGGGATTCTAGTTTTTTACAGACCACAATGTCCCAATTTCACATTCCTCTCTGTTTTGATTTATACGTTACAAATGTAGATTCCCCCGGGGACCATGGGAGGGGTAGATTGAAATTTACGTCCATTTTGGCACTGTCAGCTCCGGCTAAATTAATTAATCGATTTAATTTAGACGATGTTGTTAAAAGACGAAGAAGATAACTAACGCACACGCACACGCACACACAGATGGTAGACACACGGTCCCCCACTTCCATCCCAGCTTTGCTCCATATCTTGGGGCTTTTTCATTTGCAAATGGACCCCTCCATTAATTTGCATTATTTTGAGGAGGGTCTCTTCTCATGTCCTCTGCTACACAACACAAAAACATTACTTTCTTTTTTGCGCCAAGTGGTCACTGGTTTTTGTTGTGAAATAATGCAATATGTGTGTCAAATAAAGTCCCACATGGGAAAGATGAGAAGAAGTCTAAGTGTATAAATGAGATCAAGCATCCTTGGGGGGGTAAATGGGCCAAGAGGGAAGTGGGCCTCGCGCATACAACAACAGGCCACCAGGAGGGAAACGCAGTTGTAAACCGGCGATTTCCCCCCTGCGCGTGAATTAAACGCGGTAAAGCCTCATTTTACGAAAATTATTTTAAATTTTGTTGAATATTTTTTAATAAAATTATGCTTACCAGAAAAGCCTTATTTTGGACCTGTTAAAAGTCAAGAGGCTTACTGTTTCGTTTGTGGCCGACCGGACGCATCTCGCGGGGTGTAGGCGAACGTTGTGTGCACCAACGTTCGCGTCGTTCCGTCTCCAACGGAACCTTACGTTGCTTCGGTCGTACCCGCTCGGCGAAACAGAGGGATGCGTCCTCCGGTGATGTGGCCATTCGCGCCTATATAAGGGACTGTCCAGGCAGCGTGAAGATACGCTGTTCCATCCTCTTCCTCTTCTCTCCCGCTGTGTTTCCTGTTACAATCGCTTTCGCTGTTCTGCTACCTTGCTTCGCAGGAAGGGTTCGTTTGATCCTGGGGAGTGCCGCTGCCTGTTACACCGAGGGGTTGCGGAATATCTCTCAAGGACAGTGTCCTTGTGACGCGACTCGAACCGGATTTGCTATTCCTCATTTGCTGCCGCCAACAGTTTTGATATATTGTTTATCGTTTCCATTCTGCGGGGTCTGCCTAGCTTCCCTTTTATCCTAGTTAACCTCCCCGTTTCCACCCAAACCCCATTAATTCACACCCACTACTCCCTTCTCATGACATGGCAAAAAATCTCACGTCAAATGGAGTCACGTTATATAAAAAGATCGGCAAAGACTCATATGCTTAATAAATGCCTTAAATTTTTGAATTAGGATCGATATGATATTATTGCTTTTAATTTTTGTACATGCTTATTGTAGGGTCCAACTGAACGACCTTTCCTTTGTCGGAATGCTTATCGGCCCGACGCCAAACCTATATATGCTGCCAACTCACGTATATGTATATTTATTTTATTTCCTCACGAATATCCCAATTGACAACTACTAATTTAATTAGTACCACAGCTTAGTGCCATATATTTTATTATTTGACTTTTATATCAAAAGTGTCACGAAAATATCCAAAATAATATCCCATCCCTTACCTTCTCCTCCAGAATGAATAACGTGACCTGAAGGGAATACATCAGACGACGCAGCTCATTTAAAATTAGCTGACCTACACGTATTTACGATTTCATGCAGAGACCAACAATATTAATAATACCCAGACGCCACTTTTTTTTTTTTTTAAATTGTAATATATCGTTCATTGTCAGTGCTTGCTTTTCGGCGAAAAAACGAAAAATAAAGAAGGAGAAACTTGATCTCATCAATCAAGTGCACAGCTTCGGAAAAAAAAGGGCTGATTCATTAACATAAGCCCTGATTTTCAGGTTTAAATCTGTTTGCTTCCACGTGGCGGCATGAGGGTATGTTTCATATATTCTATGATTTCAAAACAACATTAACAAAGAACTCAGTATAGGGAAGCGGGTGTAACCAATTCGAGATAACTGCTGATGATGTGTGGAGGGAATAATTAATTAATTAAATTAAATTAGGTAAAAGAACTGGATACAATGAACGAATGGTCCAGCCAGGCAATCAGCAAAAAGAGATACGGTTGTACTTTAATATGAGATCTCTCTAAAAGAAAATACATACAATCATGGCCCATCAAATTATGAATGAGGCGTGATTGTGAATACTGTACGTATTATACATATCATGGGAATAAATAAATTAATACAGCACAACATCCCCAGACTTTACAAATTCTCCAAAAGCGCCCCAAGAAAAAGGTTACTCAAATTACCGTATAGAGCCAAATTGGATTATATACAGTTGGTTATCCATCGTTTTTGGGCAGATCATTCACAGAGAGAAGCGTGATTCGCTTAGCCTCCGGTTACTTAATCCGTGAACTGTCCTGGACCACAGTGGCAATTTACAAAAGTAAAGTAATTTAAAAAACATTTTATTCTGGTTTTGGAAGATGATATTAGAGAAGTAAAGAAAGGCTCATCAGCAGAATTAGAACATCGTTTCAAATTTCTGAAATCAAAGTTGATGTGGTGTCTACAGCGATTGCCCGACTTTTCTTTTGTGCGTGGTGACAAGTTAATTAGCCTTTTAAAAGCATGTTTAGGAGCTTCGTATAATTAAAAAAGTTTATATTGGTTTACGTGTGTAGTTGGAGTAAATTACGGACGTTGACCGGAGGAAGGTCAGAAAAGTTGTAGTGCTGATACATTTGAAAATCTCTAGATATAGAGGGGGGCAAAAGATTACAAGCATGTGTTTGCCAGTGAATTAAATTCAGCATATAGCCTGAGATTAATCGTAAAGTAGGTTTTGGCCAAGATCTTGTTTGACGTAAGAAGATATGGTACAGATGCATGGAGTGTGAACCTAGTCATCAAAGTCGCTGATCATGCAAAGTCTAGCCAAAGAAACTCATCAAATAGAAATCCAATTTGCTTTGGACCAACAAAAAAAATCTAGAAATTGTATTTTGTTTGACTCTGAGAACGCCTGCTTTAGTGACAAACATGTGTGCAGTGTGTATGTTATAATTTGACTAATCTAATTAATTAAAATACATCTTCTCAGGCAATCACTGTTAATGGTCAATTACTGAATCAATTTCTCAGGCAACAACAAACTGGGGGAGGAACTGTTGTTCCTTTGAAGAACAGAAAAGGTGAAGGACTATAGAAGAGAGGTTGCTTTAGGACGGTGTGTCCTGAAGGGAAAAAGCAATGGAAAGCCTAGCTAGCAAGTTTGTTTTGCATGATAGTTGTGGAGGAGGTACAGCTTCAAACCAGAGGCATGGACATTATATTGTGGTGAACAGGATTTGTGAGTACACTCGCTCTACTCCCACTCGACTTAATTAATTTGGATAGATTATGAAATTAAAATAAATTACTTGATTAATCATAATAAATATGACCTGATCATTTTAAAATACCATGTGTAAAATTAAATTATGTATTAATTTTATAAATTAGGCAAACTAGCTTGTGACATAATCCAACCCTCCCGCTAGCTTCTATATTAGTGGTGGAAGTAGTATGTAAATGGAGGCAGTCGTGGCAGAAAACCAAATCAGTGTATAGCAAGACTTTTAAAGTGGGCATGAATGAGTGGAACCCGCAAGAACGAAAAGTGAGGGAGGACAAAGAGAACCCTATGAGGGTACGTACAGTCCAAATGTGGATGAGTTTGAAGAAAGAAGTGGATGTGGATTGGTACTGCAACCCTCTAATCAACTAATGTCCCTCATTCCCAGAGAACAAATAAAAAAAAATAAAAGCATCTTTCACTACAAAATTATGGGTTTTTCTATGTCATAATTCCTGCCGGCCATTGTGGGTCACCTTCCCTCTTCATCTTCCTCCTTTACTACTCCCTCATTCTGAAAATATTCTTCTGCTTCCTCATCCAACTTCATCCCCAAAACTGATTCACTCGACACATACTGGTTTTTGGTGGCCACACACACTACTTCGTTTATTTTTAAATTATCTGCTGACTCATCATCACCAGCCTCATCGATCCCATATCTACAGTAGTTAACACACTTAATCTGTTAAATATATAGAGAATATATATATCTGTGAGAGAGAGAGAGAGTTTGAGTTCTGATTGAATTATTCAATGTATATTCTGATAGTGTATCGATTTAGAAGAAATATAGATGAATTGTAAACTAAATTTGTGTCTTCCTTAAATGTTGCATATTTAATGGGTGGCCCATGAGACCTTCGAATATTCCAACTAATCAAAACGTGAACAACAAACACCTAACCCAGGAATATACTGTTATGTTTTTTATGTTTTGCGACTATGCACCACTCCTACTGGGTTCATGCACCAAATCTTTTTTTGGGATTACTTTATTCGAGTTCTTTGCTTAATATTTTGGGATCAACGTGTGTGACATTAATAATATATGTTTTAAAAGTAAATAGGCTGTGAACCAGAACTCCAAAAAGGAAAACAACCCACTCCATCTGTCCATCATATGTGCCCTTAAGGAGGCCGGCTGGGGCAATGTGAGCTTTGGTGGCTCTATGTAATGCTATAGGGACACTCTTATCCACCTCTAAATATTTTTAATGTACACACACACACACACACTGTAGTTTAGTATCACGATGCCTTTGTTCCTTTTAACTTGCATCATACTCATACATACAAGTCTTAATGCATGTAAGGCTTTAGCCTTATAATTCTCTTGTATACCGCCTGCAAATATAGACGCAATATAAAGTTCAAGGTGTATTTTTTTTATAAAAAAAACATAATTCTCAACATTCATTTTGTCTGTTTTAATATTATTATTCTTGCAACCTAAGTCAGTTTATTTCTCATCAAATACACAGCGTAGGCTTCTCTTATAATTGCAAAACATTCAAACTTAATTACTGTAATATTATATCTGCCACCAACTATAATCTAAAACTCACAGCAGATTAGATTACAACTTTTATAAACAGAATTTTGATGACAGAACTTGAAAAGAGATGGTCCCCTTTCTCTCTTACTAAGCCCGGATTAGTCTTGAATCTGTTCATGTGCTGTTAAATTCCGCCGAAATGACTAATCATGTACTTTCTTTTTTTTGGGGAAGAACTAATCATATGCTGTATCAGCTGAGAATCACACACACACATTGAGCATGACGACTGTAATTAGTGCTTGAGTAAGAGAAGATTAACTGATATTAACATTGAAACAAGTGATGCAGGAGTGGCATCATCACCACCGCATAAAGTAGAAGAAGAAGCAAGAAATTCTGAAGAACTTGTAGGAACGAAAATAACCGATGATGATGATGATGATAATCCTGTGCTTAAGTCAAAGGCACGTAATAATTAGAAAGAATCTTTCATCATCAAGTGTCATCAGCAAGAAAGCCTGTAACAAACACCTCGCTCTGTTTTTTTGGCTTTTATTACTTGAAATGATGACTTTGAAGTGGTTAAGGCGTCACGGTGAGGCAAGAATACACCTTTTGAATTAAAGAAGCCATACTTGATGCTTTCCTGCACTTTATGTGTCTCATGATCTGCGTTCTTTTATTTTGAGGTAAAGGGTCACTCTCTGTGAGAATCAACGTCGCACGTATAAAATTAAAATTACTTATGCTGCTCTTTTCCTATTTACTTGAAATGAGTGCTATCTGGGGGGGGGGGGGGACATTAAAAATATCTGTTAAATAATTGCAACAAAAATATAACATAATACGCACAACATTTTTTTTGATTGCCCACCTAATTTACCGGAACTTTATTCTGACTACATCTGGATACGACCCGCGTCGTGCACCTGGCTGTAGTGGATGAATCTCCCAACAGGGATCATACGCTGAGACTCGAACTCGAGACCTCACTTTACCAAGTCGCTTACCACTTAAACTAACCCTCGTTGATATTTCATGTAATGAAAAATGCTCTATTCTTTTTACCGAACCCCCTCGAGTGAGGACATGCAAAAGAAAGTTCACTTGAAGTAGCCCACTGGGCAGGTTCAGTTGAATCAAATTTGGAACTAGCACATTTAAGAATTTTTATAACGAGTATAAATGTACCAAATAACAAATAAAATATCAAGTTAAATTAAAATTATTCTTGTATAAACAATAAAATTTTTTTAAAAAATAGTTCATAATCCGCAGAAGGAAAGTAAATAAGATGAAATTAAAAATTTTAAAACATAAAAAAATGACAGATCTAGCAGGAAAATTTTTTTGGGCCGAATACCGAGGTAGCAGACTGATGCGAATTAAAAATCTTGAACAGCGGCCCAATTGACAAGTATGGGTGGCGTCATATTTGCAGATCAACCTTCCCCGTTAAAAAGTTTCTACCAGTGTTTTGTACCCCCACAGAAAGGAAAAAGCATTACATGTGTCGTTCGCACAGGATTGATTTCGATGTTTTAACTCGCAAAAGAAAACCCAAAAAGTTCCAACCCATCCGTTTCAAGCCGCAAGTAGAAGATTTGTCAACTCGCGTAAATAATCAATTATGATCTTACAAGTTTATTTCACATACTCGTATCAAAACCTGGGATGAAAAATGTCGAAACGCCAATCATCTATTCAAATGCACGAGGGACACGTGTAATCAAACTATAACATCATTCCATAATCAATCAGTAATCAATATGTAGGTGCTATGGTAAATAGTCCAAGAAAGCCCCTAAGCCTTTAGAGACCAAGTCTGGTCTGGTGCATGATTGGCTAATTGCTATTCGCGGCCAGGTTCCCTCCCCTACAATTTACACACGGACCACTCAAGTCAGTAATTGCATTTAAAGTATGAATCGATAAAGCTGAAGCTCACAAGATCTTCCATTTTCCTTCGAGGGCAGCACAAATCCTAGTAAGACAATATGCAGCACTTAGAGGGTAGCCAGAAACTGCAGTTAAGAAAGAAGACGTGGTTAGAAACTAATAAATATCTAACGGGTGGTGCATGTCAAACAACTCGTATATGGAGAAGTTCACTCATTCTGCATTTTCAGTATGATCACCAGTCTCTATATACAACGATTTTATTTTAAGGAAAAGAAGCTGAGACGGAATTAGGGGTCTATTCCTGAGATCAAGACATTTAACTAACTCAAGCCTCAACACAGCCTTTCGGGCTCAAACACACAAATGTTTGCCTAAAAAAATAACTCTGATAGAGTTCTGGTTGTTCGTGTCCCTGTATTTTGTAGTGTTAAACTTTGCCTTTAAAAACAAATCGATTTATATTTTTTCAATTTTGAGGAAGATGAAGGGAAATCGGGTTTCTGACCTCTACATTTAATGAAACTCAAAGTCAGTGATTACAAAATTTTGCCAGAAAACTTTGAACATCAGCAATGAACTTATGTTATTCACGAGTGATAACAAAAACTTACAAATACCAAGTCCAACATGCCAAGGATTAAAGTTCATACGTCGGGGAAGACAGATATCAGTTGAGTGTTCACGTGCATTGACAAAAGGAAATTTAATGGAAATAAAATATTATGCGTATGTATACAATTACTAATAAGAATGGAAAGTATAAGAGCGTAGATGGCTGAACGTACTTGCAATGAATTCATCCGTATAATCTGGCTCAATCTTTCCATGGGCCATAGCACCTACCTGAATTTAGATGTCTTAGAATTAGTGAGATAAATAAAAAGTCTGAGATGCAATTTTAACAATATCAGGAGTTGAACTTCTGAGATTACCACAAACACGGGGTTCATATTGGTAGGGATCGTTGTCACATAGTCATTCATATCTACCAGCTTTTGTGAACTGTATGAGAGACCTATCAAGCAAATTAGTCAATTAAAATATGTAAATATTACATAAATGTTCTTCGGCAAGTGTATCTGCCACTAAGTTACTCCTCTCGAGTAAATATTATATCAATATATAACAGTTAAATCATTAGAGAAACTCACTTATTTTACGCGAGTCTAATGGTAAATGCTGGGTTACAGGGTTTTTGATCACGCGGAGAAGTTTCTCACGCTTACCAACAGCGGTTATGCTCAATTTCTGAAGCAATTGCACTGCAAAGTGGTAAAATTTCAAAGCAGCAAATGAGAACTTTGGTCTTCAGAAACAAAGACAAAAGCACGAATCACCATCACGCGACACTAGTGCAGGGGAAAAAAAGTTAGCTAGACTTACACATGACACCAGAGAACCGCTTGAAAGTTCTTGGTATGCGAACATGGGGTTTGACCTCAAAAAGAACACCCTTTTCAGTTCTTACATACACAGCTTTCACTCTTCCTGCTTTGTTTAGTGGGCTATCCAAAATCATTAGAAGGGCCTGAAAGAATGATTTAATATAACATGAGATTGGAAATAAAAAGGAAATACAAGAATACCATTGCGGCTAACTTGAGGAGGGAGAAAAAGGTCATGAAGAGAAAGAAGTGGAAATGCAAAAACAACGGATGGAACCAACTTATACATGAAAATACGAGTGATTAAAATGTAACCAATATATGGCTTCGTACGGTTGGGGAAAAAGGCCTCCACAAACCTGATGAACGATGTCCGGCCTGTAATCAGCAGGATTCCTGTTATGTTTACGCAAGAAATTGGAATGGTCGTCCGAATTCAAAATCTGGTAACTCTGCAGAAATAAAGCAAATCAGAGGAATGGAAGACTATAACATAGCTTCAAGCAATGTACTCGAGTGTTGCTCTATCTGGAAAGTATTGGATGTTACATAAAAATGCCAACTCGTAGCTATTGAACGAAATTAAGAACGAAAAAAATTGAACGACCACAAACCGGAAGAAAGACAACAAACTTGGACAGCGAATGAATACCTTACCAACTTTGGCGACTTCCAAAGAAGCCCTTTCGAGAACAAATATAACTTTAGACTGGTCAGTGTTGCGGTCACTTGGCGCTATAGGAATACCTTCAAGTTCCTCTGCCGCCGCCGCGTCTTGTGCTTCTTCCGCGGTCTTTTCTTCCTCAAGAGGGTTTGAATTCGCTCTCTTCACTACTTCCATTGCTTCCGCTTCTTCATCTTCTTCGGCATCGTACTTCTCCTTCTTCTTTCGCTTCCGGTCCTTCACAACATAAGGCCGCGTCATTGCCGAAGTCCTCAACGCTTATGAAGCAGTGGCAAACTTGAGACAAAATCACAAAACCAAATAAATGGGAGCGGAATAATCGGCGGTTTCCAGCTCTAACCAGGGACTAGGGTTTATTGTCCAAAAACTCAAGGAGCCTTTTTGGCATTTTCCTCTTTCGGTTGAATGGTTGGGCTAGATCAAGGGCCCAATTCGTCGTAAGTGAAAAATTTTGTTTAGAAAAAATCTAAAAAAATGTCTCTTGGATTTTAAAATTACAAAAATTACTGTACTTTGCAAAAAAGCAAAATGACAATAAATTTTTAGAGTTGGTTCTGATTTAGGACTTGGAATTAGAGATTTTTTTGGAAATTTTTTCTTATATTTAATACTACTATAAATTAAAATAAAAATTTAGATGTTGGCAAAAAAAGGAACAAAATTTAGAAAATTATATACATTTCATTCAGATAAAACGAAGAAGATATATGTACTTAATTTTATAGATTTGATATGCTTTTTTATTGAATTACAATTATAATGAGAAAATTTTACAATATAAAAATTAAAATATTAGGAGCAAGTGTTATTTCTCAGTTACAAAATGAATTGGGATAAAAATATCAGCTAAAAAAAGAATTAGGATAAAAATAAATTAGGTCCTTTTTAATTAATGATAAAAAATTAAAAAATATTTTCCTACGGTAATTACAAATATACAATGTTAATGATAATACTTGCATAGTGCGTGGGCCAAAAAAAAAAAAAAAAGACTAGCAATGAGCTGGTACATGTCGGCGACTGAACTCTAGGTTTTCATGTATGGGGCTCCTGCATCATCAACACCGTTGTGTTTGGTCCTTCTTCGCTGCTCCTCTGCAGCAAGTTACGCGGGAAACTGATAATAGCCGCTGGCCTCTGCTGCACGTTAGGAGAAGACCTGTACAGCCTCCTCGAGCTGCCCAGTCATATCCCTCTGTTCTCCAAAAATTTCTACGTTCTTCTGCGAGCCTCTCATCATCCGAAGATCACGAGTCTCAGAGAAAAAGCGGCTGTCTTCGCAGTTATTAACAACGAAGAGGAAAGTGATCCATATTCGTCTCGGGAGATTAAGCGGGAAAAACTCATCCTCTTACGGAGATAAGCAACAATGGCGACCCGAGATGGTGGTATCAAGGCCACCTCAATAAACGGCGTTAAGTTGTATACTATAGCATCCCAGCAACCCTCACGTGCTTCATGGCTTCCTTCCAAGAAGCAGAAGTCTCATCGGAAGATAAAGAGTAATCCACTGTCATTATTTCTTGTAAATTTCACAATTTTATATTTCTCGAACTTTGTCTAGTCATGTTTTATTTTGTTATTACTCTCTAATCTTCGGTTCAAATAGCTTTTTGCTGTGCCCTGCTGCTACATTGAACTCCAAGTGAAAAAGTGTTCCGCAAAAATGGTAGTAGCTAAGGAAAATAACAGGAGCCTGTGAAAGAGTAGTTACTGACAGTCAAGGGGATTTCAGGATGTGACAAACTAGGCATCCTTAAGTGCATATAAGCTCAATTGATTGAATAATAAGTAGGAGTGACATTATCAGACTATGCACATTCTCTGCATAAGATTGCCGATTTTGATGGTGAATGATATTGTACTGTAGTTATTTTATCTTATTTACTTAGTGCATTTTTCATCAATGAAATATATTTGGGCATTAGAAGAAAAGCACTGTCAACAAATTTTGTATTCGGACGTTCTTTTAAATAAATATGTTTGTGTTTGTTACTTTCTTACAATTGTCTTTTTGTTGATGGCCAAAAAAAAAAAATTATCGTCTTTTTGCTTACTGTATTTAATATCATTAATTATTTAAGATTTTGTTTACTGTTTTGTTTTAATCATCTACTTGTTTATGTTTATTAGGTTACACGGAAAATGTGCAACTGCTGCAAGATTTGAGATTTGATAATGCAACAACTAAAATTAAGGCAACTCCTGATGGGGAGTATATCATAGCATCAGGTACTTCAAATTCGTGTGCGTCCTTGGGTCAAGTGGTTAGGTTGGCGAGCAAGGGGGTGGAGATGAGATAGTAATTTTATACAAATTTCATGTGGCCGCTCTTTTTTTTTCCCAAAAAAAAAAAAAATTGGATTGCATTTATACTTGATTCTGGGATTCAACGTTGCATTAGAGGTTTATTCTTCATTATTTAGGGATTCTTGGCATGGTTGGTTGTCCAGCAAATGAGTCACAAGGTTACAATATTGTATGACCGTCAGCTATGAAACGCATTTTTAGTGTTCGATAAAATTAATGGAAATAATTTTTTTTTTAAAAAAATCAATTTAGAAACTGATAAATAATGTTGATGTAATTTTATATTTTAGGTATATATCCACCTCAAGTAAAAGTATACGAGGTTAGGGAGCTTGGGTTGAAGTTTGAAAGGCACCTAGATTCTGAGATTGTCGATTTTCAGGTATTGAAACTGGTTTTATTTTATAAAGCTAATGTCTTGGGGTATTGATCCTCTTCAATGTATTTTACTTTTTGTGCAATGTATGCTGCATGTAAACTTTTCATTTTTTCCCTAGTGCTGTTAATTCTTTGTTTTCTGTTAGTTCTATGTTTTTAAAGATCTGATCTGTTTCAAAATTCACTCAGCTAGTCAGCCCCTTAACCCTAGGTTTTTTATTGTAATCTTTCATGCATTAGAAGAATTCATCCTTACATTGTTCTTGAACTATTGCAATACCTGTTATTGAATTATAATTATACTTATAACTTACGTATCTTCATTTCCCTCCCTATGTCTTCATATCCCAAGCGTTATAAGGATTCTTATATGTATCCGTTGGATTGACCATGGTTCCCTGAATTTTGTATATTTCGTTGGTAGCTTGAGTGCTTTGGCTTTCATGTTATTCCCAATTTGAAACATACAAGAGGCAAACTTATTTAGCTCTGGCTATTTTCCTTGAAAATGTTTTGTTTTCATGGCATCTCTTCTTTGAAATTTATTTACAGGGAGACTTGCTCCGATGCAGTTCTCATTTTTCATTATCTAATTAATTTTCTTTCGATAATTGCTCTTTTACTTTTGTTTCTTAATTTATATTGATTTGTAATTTCTTTTCATCTGTTATTGATTCATAATTTCGGTGGTCCAGCAAGGTTAGTGTATGTATTTTTCTGCCTATTTTAAAATTGTTTTATATTGATAATTGAGCATATTGTTGCTTATGTAGGTTTTAAGCGATGACTATTCAAAACTTGCATTTTTGTGTGCTGATCGATCGGTTTGTCTTCACGCCAAATATGGAAAACACTATAGTTTGCGAATACCAAGGTTTCCTCTTTATCTTTGATGTTTATTGCTTCAGTGCCTAACGGATGTGCCTAATGGATGTTTCTACAATTAGTATCTTATTTTGGGTCCGAGACTCTGCAGTCAGACTGCTTCCCACGTCACTATACTTGGAAGGTTTTTGAAATTAAATTATTATCACAGATCTCTGAGAAATTTTTTTTAATGCTGCCCTCTGTGCATTGATTCATGTATATTCAGTTTCTTTTGTGAGAATTGTAGCGGATTTTAATAATGTTTCAACTTTACAGGATGGGTAGGGATATTGCTTATGATTGCTGGTCCTGTGACTTGCTTTGTGCTGCCTCTTCACCAGATTTATACAGAATCAATTTACAGCAGGTATTTAGCATATAATTTCCTGTTATGGACACATCATTTGTAGCAAGAGGATGCCTCCGAAAATTTGTTCAATGTAGAAGTTATTAGATACTTATGCTTGAATCCTCACTCCATTGTTTGAATTGCATTTTATGAATTTTCCTTTGTCATTTAGCTATAAGTTGTTACACATTGGAAGCAGTTGTCCATGTCCCGTTTAATGATTTTGCATTTTTCCGTCTGACAATTTGTTTGTCTCAAAAAAGAAATGTAATTTAGAATTTTAATGTCGAAGTTATGGACTAGCTTGTTGACGCGTGCATTTTGATGACATCTCTGATCTATCAGGGACGATTTCTTCCCTCCCTTTCCACTCAATCCCCAGCTTTGAATGTAGTATCTCGAAGGTAATTTGTGGAAATTATCATTATGCTACCACTCTTTGTTTCCTTCAGTTATGAGAGGGATGTATCTTTTATTCTTGTTCCTGGTGTTAAGCTTTTGAAGCTTCAACTTCCTCTGTATTTTAGCAAGTTTCATGGTCTAGTTGCCTGTGGCGGTGAAGATGGTGCTGTGGAATGTTTTGACGTGCGAGAGAGATCTTCAATTGGCAGAATCGATGCCACTGGACCAAGTGGTGATGTTGACCAGGTAGTGGTTTCTCTCTTTTATTGTTGCCCATACAAGTTTAGGGAAAGACGATTGTTGCAAGCATACAATAATAGTGTTCTTTTTTCAGTAACTTCGAATGTGCCAGTGAAAAGTGTTCCTTATTAGTCAAATATCATGTTTGTGCTGATAAGGTTCTAAAAGTTTCTGAAGGTTTTCGTGCATAATTGATATTTTTATTGCCAAGTCTTTTTGAATATATTGTAGGAGGTCACTGCAATAGAGTTTGATGATGGAGGTTATTTAATGGCTGTTGGAAGCAGTGCAGGGAAGGTACGGTGTAAAATCATTATAGTCATGCCATTGCTGTGATATTTGCATCGTATTTAGTGAAATTTGTATCATCCTTTTATGGAAAACCTTGACAAAAACTTACTTGTGCGTACAATTGTCGAACTACAAACTGCCTGAACATTAAACGAAACAGCTAACCTGATATGAAGACTGGCAATAATTTAGAACGAAGCAATAATTCCATTCTTGCTCAGAATCTCTCAGACAACAAACCTAATGCTTCACTATGTGCAAATTATGCTCCGACTTTAAATGAATGTTTGGCAGTAGAATCTGCTCCCAGCCCATGTTTGACATGTATGGTTAACAGAAATATGACTTGAAGAAAAACACTGCTCAAGTTATAACACTGTTCCTAGCATTTTCAACTATTTGTATGTGATTTTTGGTTAAATACAACTCTATTCCGTGTTTAGATTGTTGCTGTGCATGTTTCTTTGAAATTAAACAGCTAAATTTGAACGGTTATTTACATATTAGGATGTAAAAATTTTGCCCTTTATTCTGAGTCTTCATGGGTAAGCTTTCGTTTCGTTTCATTTCTTGTTTTTAAATTTTTTCCCCTTAAACATGCATGCAGGTGCTCATCTATGACTTGCGCTCATCGCATCCTGTACAAATTAAGGATCACATGTAAGTGAACATGCTTGTGTTTGAATTTTTACTGATTTTAATTATTTCTTTTATTAATGTTGCTTGAAAAAAAAAATGTCTTGTGCAGGTATGGAAGTGCCATATTGGATATTAAGTGGCATCATACTCTTAATTATGAACGACCAAAGTTAATTACCAGTGATAAGCATGTTGTTAGAATATGGGATCCTGAATCGGTAAAGCTGTCCTTCCAGTTCTGTGTCTTGTATTTTCTGATCAATAAATCTGTGTTATATAAGAAATTATCAGTATACCTGCTCAGTTGGTAAGGAAATACTGAATGGCATTACTTTTATCTTTCCAGAAGTTTTATGAATAATTTGATTTTGCAAATTCTTGTCTCAGAGCACCTATGCACAACCTTACATTCTTCTGATGAGGTTGCTATGCTCTTAAAAAAATGTAGTACTAGTAGGTAATAGGTTTTGTGAGGTATTGTTTTAGTCTTCAATTTATCATGAGGTTGAATTTAATCATTGATTTCAGGGAGAAGGCATGACCAGCATTGAACCAACAGCGGGAATAATAAATGATGTATGTACATTTAGTGGCAGTGGCTTGATCCTGCTGGCCTTAGACTGCAGCCAAATACCATCTTACTTTATACCAGCCCTTGGACCTGCTCCCAAATGGTGCTCATCCCTAGAAAATTTTACGGTATGTTGTTGATGTTTTAATTTATAGTGAAGTGATCTATCATTTAGCTATTTATGATGGTGCTCATCCTTTGACATTATGCTTATTGAACAGGAGGAGCTAGATATGGCTGGACAAGCAACTATTTATGATTATTATCAATTTTTGACAAAAGAAGAACTTGAGAGGTTAAATTTGACCAACTTGATTGGTACCAATCTACTCAGAGCCTACATGCATGGCTTCTTTATTAATTATTCATTATACAAAAAGGTGGGTTTTCCTTCTCAGTTTTGCTTTTACTTCGTTGTCTACATGCTTGGTATTTTTCTTCTGGTGGGAACATGACTGAATTTTTCCCCATTTTTTCCCAGCAGTGTGATACAGAGACCTTGATTTTTCTTCTATTGTGAAACTGACTGAATGTTTTCCTCATTTTGTGGGCATTACTATATTGATAATATTAAATTGTGAACAGATAGTAATTCTCTTTTATGAACTCAATGGAAAAGAATTGTTCTCCATTCTTTATGTTCTAACATGGAAGTGTTGATTGGAGCAAGCTTCATATAGGTCGTGTTTCAAAGGTCATATTATTTCTGATACCATGGTTGTGGGATGTAATTTTTGCCAAAAGAAAAAGCTTGAATGTGATGACACCCAATGAAATTTAAGCTAGTTGTAGTTAGGTCAGGGAGACAGGACATTGAATGAACTTTGAGCTTGTGCTTGTGTTCTATAAGAGGGGTACCCTTGTGAAAATATAGAGAAGTCTGGGAAATTGACGTGTGCTGCTATATTTTAATTAAAAACACCAGGTTCTAAAAGTTCTCAAGACTAAATTTTTAAAGCTAAAAACTCTTGTTGTATCCTAGAATGAAATTCATCCCTGGGACTTAGTTGAGAAGGGTATTATGTGAAGAAGGTGATTTCACTTGGATTCCACTCTGGGGTCACTACGGTAATTTGATGGCTTGTTCAGTTGGTTGAGGACAAGACCATTCATTTGCAGCCTAGATTTTTCTTTTTCCTCCTTGTTTTCTAATTATCTCCTGAACATAATCCTTTTCTCAATCATATTGTGTCACATTAGCTATTTTTGCCTTGATTGGTAGAAGTAATGGTTATCAACAATCTTATTCATGTAGAAGTTAATTTTATTTGAGATTTCTAGTTCTCATGTGTTTGTCCTCTCATATGGTGTAATAACTCTCTTGTAGGCAAAAGCACTGGCAGATCCTTTTGAGTATGAATCATATATTGAACAGCAGAAGCAAGAAAAACTGGAAGCTGAACGCGCATCACGGATAACGGTTGATATCTTTGATTCTTCTAATTCTATGAAAAGCGCCCCCCCCCCCCAAAAAAAAAAAAAAATTCAAATCCTGCTTTAATGTGATTTTCTCTGCTTGGTGGATATAATTTTCATGTGATCTTGCAGACTTAGATTCGGTTAAAAATTGAATCCCTGTGTTTTGTTGCTTTCTCATCATGTCTCTGAGGAGAAGATGAAATAAGCTATTTCAATACACCATTGTTTTTGTTTTGCTCCTCTATATGATGCTTATTTTCAATCAAACATAATTCGATTGATTAAAAACGTGCATTTCTTGGATGTATTGCGTGTGTTGTTTTGGGGACAGCTTTTGGTTGTGAAGCAGTTTCGTGATTTGTTGTTTCCATGTTTAAGGTGATAAAGTGGTTTGTATTGGAAGCTGAATAGTCATTTGAATCCTCGGCAATTCCTTAGCCTCTATTATTTGTTTTCCCTGCAGATTAGGAGAAAATTACCAAAAGTTAATCGGGCCCTTGCAGCTCGCCTTCTTGAAAGTGAAGAAGCTGAAAATGAAAAGGATGCTGTTGATGATGAAGCTAAAAAGGTTTCTAAGAAAAAGAAGAGCATTAGTATGCAGGATCTTAAAGATGACCGATTTGCTGCAATGTTTACGAACAAGGTTCACTCTTGACATCTCCTTGTGTCTCGGTTGAATCTGATTACTCGTTTCCAGTGGATTTTGGTTTTTCTGTTAAACATACATTAGTCATATTCAAAGTTGTTATTGATCCTATCAATCCAGAAGTTTTATAATAGAATATTCAGCTGCAGTATAATAATCATATCTGAAGGCCCGTTGTTGGACGTTGGCTTGATTCTATGGTTTTGTTTATGATCCATTTGGTTTTAAATTAGACACTATAACTTCTGACAGGTGCTTTATTCTATGCGTGTTTCAGGATTATGAGATTAATCCTTCCTCACAAGAATATTTGGCTTTACATCCCATGGCATCTTCTAAGAAGCAAAGTTCCTTACTGAAGGAGCATTTCGAACCTGTCATGTCTGATGAAGAGCAGAGTTCAAGTGATTCTGATGGGTCAGCCTCATTAGAAGACGAATCTGCAAATCGACTGAAATCTAAACCTCAGGTCCCAAGGTGAGAACGCATAGGAGACTTGTTAGAATTTCCCTCTTTTATGAGGTTAAATGGGCAGTGATGTATCGGATTTTAGGACATTTTGATATTTGAATATTTTCTCATAACATGCAGAATGTATGAAATCAAGAACGAGTTACATGCGGAGGCATTCTGGAAGCAGAAGTCCCTTGCAGAGGAGGACTCGCTTCCAATTGGAGATAGACTAGCCACTCTGAAAGACGGCGAAAGGTCTTCTGCGATGCGGGATGGTGTGAAGATGGGTCCTGGAGGTTCACGAGAGATTACTTTTACCACTAAAAGCTCATCCAAGTACAAGGAAGACGAAGAAGACCAACCTCGCAAGAGAAGGGGAGTTCAATCATTGGGGCTTAAGCCAGACAATTCCAGTTTCGGTCAAGGAAGGGGAAGGGGAAGGGGAAGGGGCAGAGGCAGGGGCAGGGGCAGGGGTGGCAGAAATCGTCGGTGAATCACCTTTTTTAGTGAATATAACATTTGGTGGCTTGAATCCGGTGCCCATGTATACCCCGATATTCCATTTTGCGTTTTCCTATTCCAATTCGGGGATTTTGTGCTAATTATTTATAGGTTTGTTGTAATTTTTTTCTAATCTGATCTTAAATATTATTTTAACAAAAAATGATAATGCGTTTCTTCAAGACTAGTCGTCAAATTTTGACGTTAAGAACGATTTCAACTTTAATATTCAATATAATGCGTCCTTTTGATGTTAGGTGTAATTTGTGGAAAAAGATATCATAGGTCATTTGTGGCGTGTAATAGGAAAGGAGATGCAATAACAAAGGTTTATGTTATTTTGAAATTATTATTTAGAGTATCATTTGTATAGTGTTGGCAAAAAAAAAAAAAGTATAATTTGTATAGTGCCAAAGAAAATCTGGTACCAAACATATTCTGCATTATATCGGATGGTAAGGATAGATGTGAGATTCTGATGTTATAAAATTAGTTTGTACAATACTCCTCTACAACTAAGTCGGTAGATCAAAATGTACGAGTTAAAAGTAACAACTATTGTGAAGATGTGATTTTTTGAAAAAAAAAAAACTTATTTTTATTTATGAAGATGATGAGTGAATGTAGATAAATGAGTGAGAGAGAGAGAGAGAATAAATGGACTGTGAGACGTGTAATTAATTGGGATAAAAATAAAAGGAAAAATGTACTAAATTTTTAAACAAATTGAAAGTGTTACTTATATAAGGCTAAGAGAATGTTACTCATATATAGAAACAAAAGGCATATTCATTTAGTCAGCAATCTAAATATGAGTCACTTTTAACAAATTGATACATACCAATAAAAATAATTAAAACATTAAATTTATCATCTGGCAAAAAATAAATTTATCATAAAATTTCAGAGATTTTTAATATTGTTGGCAAGAAAAAAGAGATTTTTTAATATTATTTTTATTAACTCCACTAAACTCTAATATCATATTAATTTTTACTCTATTTCACTATCATTGTAAAATAGTTATATACCAAAAATAATTTGAATACTTCCTTTAAAAAACACAACAATAAGGAGCGGAGTAAGTGTATGTATTTTTTTTCCCCCAAAAAAACAATGAAGCAAGCATGTGTTTGCTTATTAGCGTATAGTGAATGTTAATGAAAGCATCGTAGCATTTGAACGACACAAAAATTTAAACAAACATTGCGGCTTAATAGTTCAATACTTTTATGGAGACAAATTTGTTTGAAAATGATAGGGTTTTTAAGAATAAAACAAATGTGAAATATTGGCGGCGGCAACGGTGATAGCAAGGAGAGTGTTGAAAGCTAAGGTAACGGAGACGACGATGGCGAGTGACTTAACACCACAAAAACGATCAAAGGCGCCCGTACACGTGGGTCCGCTAAATTCCGGCAAGGCCACTTGATGATAGAGTTTTTTTTTTTTTTTTAATTTCATGCCATTTCTATTTTAAATTAGTTATAAAATGTAAGTCATTTATAATATATTTAATATTTATTTTTTTAATTTTACTCTTATTTCATTTTTTAATGCGAATTTTACTTTTATTTAATTCTCATTAGAGAGATGAAAAGAAAAGAAAGAATAGACGTGAGAGATATGAAAACCATTTGTAATCATAAAAACTAAAAAAAAAAACTTTATTAAAGTTTTTATTAATTTAATGCATCCTTTAATATTAGAGAATATATTACAAGTGATTTATATTAAATATTGAAATAATGAGGATTAATGCTTAAGTGTCCAAGTGAGGAAACCAAAAAGTCAATCAATTTTCCTGACTTAATTAGACAACCTACATTAATGGCGATTGAGGATTAGTGCTTAAGTATTATTCATGCACTTGCTCTCCCCCTAATAAGGAATCGCTAATTGCTTTTCAATTTGGATTTCCTTTTTGCCTTCTTTATTGGGACCATATTTGACCAAGCGCATTTCAAATCAAAACATTAAAACAAACTTAACAAGACATTTAGCTAAGTAGATCTCTTCTGAAGAGCATCTACATATATTCTAGAATAATATTAATGTTAGAATCTGGCATTATAGCATCTCTTTCTTCTCTGCTCCTTTATAGACGTGGCCATTAAAAAAAAAAAAGAAATCAGAAAACTAAATATTATTATTATTTTCAAATATACATCAAAGGCCTTTTGAATGTTGGAGCCATTGAAGAAATTAAATAGCCAGGCTTAATAATTGGCTTCCCTTATCAAACGAGGCTTACCTTTCGTTTTCTTTCCTTTTTTTTTTTTTTTTTTTTTTTTGCGTTGCTGTGAAGGGTGTGAATATGCAGCTTGGTTCCCTATGTAGTCTCATTGTGAACATATAGAAAGCATATTTTAAAGCAATGCATTTTTAATTAAGTAGAAACATCTTATATTTCACATTAAATATAGACACATCTCTTAGTAAAGATTTGAAGAACTTCAATTCATTATATTGTTGTAAGAGATTACTTCATTCTGCTAGGCCCAATTTTATGAATAGCAATGCATTTTACATGGCACTTATAAAACAATTTTAGACCACATTGTTAAAAAAAAAAAAAAAAGAAAGAAAGAACATAGGAAAGAGCAGTTTACAACGTAAGGCAATTTTAAAGCAATGCTTTTTCTTCACAGAACACTTTTTCTAATGCTGACTTGCCCTCTCGGGGAGTGCATAAATAAATAAGGGAAGATAAGTGTCGAAACATAAGGAAAAGGAGGGAGCATGAATGGTTATGGCAGATAGATGCAGATGAAGAAGTAGCCTTTCATATATGTTTCCTTCATTGGCTTGCATGGCTCCGCCTTTCCCTTCCCTCGGAATTCCCAGTCCTCCTTCTACGTGTCCCCTCCCCCCCTCTCGCTTCAATTTCCACTGTCTTTCCTCGTTCTCTCCGTCTTCGCCTTGGAAATTTAATTTCATGCCCCTCCCCTTTCTCTCTTTCTTACTCCCTTTTCTGCATATTCTGCTTCACACTGCTATCTCACCATCTATCACTTGCAAACTTGTTCCTTTTTTAACCCCATTCATAATGCAAGACGTAGAGTACTTTCTATATTCTTCGCACTTTGTTGCATGGCGAAATCGGTTACTCATTCTCTTTTTTCTTTTTTGTCCCTCACTAGTTCTCGTTTTCGTTCTCATTGAGCATTTTGCAGAACTCATTACGCTACCTACCCATTCATCAACTCTCTCTTAAACATTAAATGGCCAGCCTCCAGATAGGCTCAGCAATTCGATTGCGCAACAAATTAAATCAAAGAAAAGCTAACTAATCAGAACATTAACTAAAACATCATGACATAAAGTGTTGATTCTAGCATCCGGATTCAAGTTCAGCATTTACACTTATGAAAAGCTAACCGGTTAAACACGCAAATATACAGACCCAAGTGTTAAGTGCGTGCATGGTGCTACCTGGAGGGAGAAGAGCCGCGGGCTAGACGGACGACGAGAAAACCATGTCGGGACAACGCGAAGGAAAGAACGCCAGCATCACCAGAAGTGAGATTATCAAAACGGGCACCAACATGAGCACCATCGGCGGCGGAGACAGCGGCGGCAACACCAACGGCAGCACCAGCAGTCCTATGCTCACCACTGCCATAAACACGGTTGATTTCAACCCAAACACCTTTAACATGTATAAATCCCTCCACAAACAATAATCTCTCGAGCATCTATTGCAAGTGAGGACTCGGCCCAATGGAAAAATGCACAACCCCTTCCTCCAGATCAAAACCCAGATGAGATTTCGCCCCTGAAATAATGACAGGGACCTATCAGAATATAACGGTGCTGATTCCGAAAGGGCCGAAGCACAGAGAGAAGAAGGGAGGGAGGGAGAGAGAAGTGGGATTTGGGGTTTAAGACTGAACAGTTGTTACAAAGTCACCGTCCATGGTCGCACTCGAAAGGACTTAATTAAACAACATCTGAATCACCCAATGACTGATATCACTCATTCCACGGTACACGTATCCTTAAGGGGTGGGTGGCCCTTTATCCAAATGGGGTATTTCTGTAATTATATTTTGGACTGAGTTAGTCTAGCGTGGGATTTCCATCATCATTATGATCTGATTTGGATTTAATTAATTTCTCCCGACCCAAATTATATTTGGAACGGAAAACATATAGTAGCACCGACTTTATTTGTCATATTATACCTGGTGCATGCACCATGGTGAATATGGAAGTCGTGCTTAATTGAAAGATTATATATACTTAGCATTAAGTTTTATTACGCATTGCAATTACTAAAAATATGTGAGGCCCAAAGGAATACACCTCATCAGAGATGCATTGAACTGTTAATGGTGGTGTTACTCTCAAAGTTACGTTCTTATACACCTTCCTTAAAATTAATTATGCATGCAAGACTCGACTTATTCTATTTGGTCACTAGTAGATGAGTATGGGGCACCATCCTTCCTATTTGTAATAATAATAGGGTTTATATCTTCCTTTTTTAACGCTTAATTCGTGGGGAATTCCCAACTTACCTTCTTAATTCTAATTCGAATTTTTTTACAGTCACAATACTAGGACATAATAATCATAGAATATAATTTAATGGAGGTAACTAAATAATAGAGATGCCAATGAAAATATAGAAATATGTGAATTTTTTATATGGAAGTTTCTCTTGTATTTCGTAATTAGATTACGATTCAATAATGTATATCAAAGTCATATTCTGGCGAAGAAAAAAAATGTACACATGAAAGTCATCATGGCTGATGAGTTTTTCCAGCCAAAAACAAGAATTTCCTTCTCTGATATCTGAACTGTACTACGTGAAAACAAGTAAAGAATGCAACACGCTAATAGCAAAAGAAGAAGAATGCAAATTAGTGGCTTCATTTCCCTTTGAACATGATTAGAAGTGTGTAAAGAGATCTGTGAATCGCGCCTGATATCCTGCCAATTTATTATTAATACCCATAACGGAAAAAATTTGAAAAAAGGGGCAGGTTCGTCCCCCATTACCCATTGAATTTAATGAAATGTAAATACCAATCCACAACCAGTTGGAAAATTGGGGTACATAATATTATTTGATTATTTGCTTAAATATAGTCAGACTTCACCAAATTGCTAATTAATCAGGACCACCTCAATAACTGTTCTGCAAACGGCATTTACTTTAGGCAGCCTGCAGGCTATAATCCATCTTTTTTCTTTTTTGCTACAATCCATCTGATCACATAAAACTTTGCTAGGTGTGTACGTAGTAAATCTCTTATTTTATGTGATCAGTAATTATTCTCAAATGTCAATCCTTAAGATATGATCACATATACATGGACTCGACTTTGGGAATCTTCTCCTCGAAGGAACTTTAATTTCCCAAGTCCCAACCGTCCAAAAATATAACTCTTCCGGTATGCGTGGTCCATTCTAATCAGTATTGTATCTTTATAATTTACGGATATCAGAATTTTTTCCTGTTTATTTTAAACTTAATTTGAATTAGAAGGACGCGCACACAATATTTCTCTAAGCAAACAATTTAATTACCTTAAAATATTCGTTGAAGCTTAAATTTCCACATCGGGTAAGGTTTCTTGGTTCTTCTTCTCCCTTTTATTTTTCATCATCTCATTATCTTCCTTCACTTCATAGGGTATTAATGCTCATGAGACCACTCATCATGAGCGTGCGTGAGATTGTATCGATGATTATTAAAATAAAGCAGATATATTTACGTGACCGGAATAACCTGAGTTTTAATTTTTTGGATTTAGATAGTTAAGACGTCATTATCGGGGCTCTTATCTGAAAGCAACTGCGATTTGTTGGCATGGCAGTATCTGCAAAATGAGGAAAGGTTTTGGGTCGACGGCAATACTTATTTTGTTAATATTTGAGCTGTCTCATTCCATATTTCAATACTTGCGCCCCTTCGCTATTTTATTCTTCTCAGCTGTTAACGTTAATTCACTGTCCAATTCAAATCTTCCATTTTACGTCCCCAGTCAGATATTTTTTCTTCTCCCCAAGTCCAAAAAGCTTTATTTGAAATGCAATTAATTGATCAGGGCAAACTAGCACGTCTTTTTTATCGTTCATCTGAATCAGAAATATATGTTGTGAATAATGCATAATTTTATTTTCATTTTAGCTGTTAACGTATTGCGTAGTTGAATGCATGCACTGGCCACGGACTTCTGATTAGGAATTAAAAATCTGGGGAGAAATTACGAGTCCGTGCCATTTATATGGAAAAGTGGACTTTGTATCTAAACAGACACAAGTTGCGTTAAAAACTAGGAGATGCCTGTAAGGTTTTCCATTTTTTTTTTAAATTTTTTTGGCCGAAGTATCCTCTTTTAGTTGAGTAGCATTGGATACAAATGATTATTCGTTGATTCCATCTTAATTAATTAATCCTCCACCCCCTTTTTGAATAGTTAGTTGGCTGATAATTAATTTGTTATGCTCTTCTGATGGATATCTGATTGCGGGTCTTCAAATGCTTAGTTTCAGGCCCTTTTTTTTTGGTGAAAAAACCTAGTTGCTATATATTGAAATTCGAAACTCCTAATTGACACGGGTTATTTATATATGTTTATTATCTCTGGGCAAATCTGGACTCTAGTCATGTGAAAGTTGAACCTCCCAGCAGATTGCTTAACTTTAAAAGGTTATCAACTAAACCATAGGGCCAAATTTGGTGATATGGTTCAAATTCCAAAATGGGCCCCATAATTTGAAGCCTTATTGCATACTAAGGGGGTGTTTGGCTCCCCTCCCAAACCATGGTTTGGAAAATTTTTTGCCAAACACCCCTCAAAAAACTGAAACCATGGTTTTTGGGGAAACCATGGTTTTGTCCCCCAAAACCTTGGTTTCGGATAATGAGACGGAGGGTTGCTTTTGCCTGCTTCAAATAATTGACTATTGGTGGGCCCAGAAATATTACACAGAAGAATCAGTTATTTCCTCCTTCCTCCTTCACTCGACCGAGCTCCGTCCTACGCCTTCACTCTCGGTGCTTCGCTTAGAAGGAGGCACAAGCTCTTCGGTCCTTCACTCTCCGTGCTTCACTCTGAAGAAAATAGAGCTCTTCGATCCTTCACTCTCCAGCCTCCTGTCTTCGCTTCAACGAGACGAGAGAGGAGAGAGCCAGCCTCCTGGCTTCGCTTCAACCAGATGAGACGCCAAGACAGGACTAACGGAGGCAACGCCGATGAGAGAGGAGAGAGCACAGGCGTTGAGAGAGGTAGGGGCTTTGGGGCGATGAGTGTCGAGCGTCGAGTACTCGACTGACGGAGACGAAGGCAAAGGCTGGTGGTTTTTGTGTGCTTGGGGAGGGGGGCACGAGGAATCGCCAATCAAGGGAGGGGAGTGACCGAGTATGTGAGGGTGAGGTTAAATAATATATTTTACAAAAAACATATTTACTTATTTTGTTAATATATATACGTTTTAATTTTAATTATTTTATTAATATATATTATTTATTAATATATATACATATTTAATTATTTTATTAAATCATTTTGAAAAAAACATATTTATTTATTTTATTAATATATATACGTATTAATTTTTGTATTAATATTATTTATTTACTTCAAATAAACATATATTATGAAATATATCTTATATGTAATTATCATTTAAACTTATATCCTTTTTAGTAATTTCTACATATAAAAAAACACTTCTGACAACAACTATCCAAACACTCTCACTTTATCAGAATCACTTTTTCAGAAAAGCTATTCTTTCAAAATCTATTCTCTCCAGAATCTATTCTCTAGAAGCTATTCTCCAAACCATGGTTTGGCTTCATCCAAACACCCTCTAAAGCAACAGTTTTAAATTTTAGAACCCAGACCATCTTATTGTTGCCCATTAGAAAAAGGAGGGAAGTGGGGACTTCCGTTGTTAACTCTTTGATTTCATAAATTCTTCTGGGCTTTTTTTCAATGCAGCGGGACAAAATAGAGAGAATGCATAAAGAATCCGAATGACAGATCACAGAGTATTATGAGTCCGTAAAAGGAATTTGGGATTCTTACATGCAAGTGAGTGATATGCTTTTTCAAGAATGCTGCATCAGAATTATTCCAAAATTAGCCGATCTCATGAAATGTTTTATTTTCCTTTCAATGAGAGGTAACAATGTTGAAACATGAGATAATGTTTTTTGAGATGTAAAAAGATTATATTGCTCTTAGAAATAAAAAAATAATTTTTTAAATGGTTGAAAGTATTTTTAAATCAGGATGCCAGTTACTATTCTGATTTTAACATCAACTTTTACATTCAACACGCCTAAACTTTTTTTTAAAAAAAAAAAAAAACAAAGACAATGGTGGAAATAAAACCGTTAGATCAAATGTAAAGCAGAGAATAAAGGCTATAGACACGGTCAACGTTAAGGCTTAAGTGGGTTAGTTAGAAGACCCCAAATTAACGTCGTCCCCCCCCCCGGGGGAGGGAAGAGCCCAAATTATTGAATTAAAAAGGGAATATCTGTTAATAATTAGAGAGGGTATGGGGTAGTTATCATCCGTGGGTTTAGCAATAAGAACTACACCTTCTCACTCAAAAAAGAAGCGGTTTAATTTCCTGCTATAGCATTTAGAGAGATACCCTAGAATTAGAGTGTTTAAGTTAACACCTAAGTATATAATGTAGGTTCGTCCTACCGAACATTCATTAATATTACTTAAAAAGAGTCATTCAAACGTCTCTACTTTTTGCTTGGGTTGAGTCCCAATCCTGCCTAGAATATTTTTACCAAAAAAAAAAAAGAATGGATGGGGTGAGCCACACGACTCACCAGTACCTGCTGACTGCGATAATTACCAACCGTAGACTAAGACCAGTGGGCATGGTTCAATCACTTCATTTCGTATATCGTTAGTGGCGCAGCCCCAATCCAAGGAATCAACTTTTGATGTGATGAGCTTTATCATAGAGTTACGGGATTCTGCCGAAACATAAACAACATTTTGTATTCACCTTTGAATCATTTCTTCCTTTTCTGAGATGAATATTCCTCACGCACCAAACCCCCCCGGGGGGCGTACGAAGGAGCGGCTAATTAATTTCAGGAGGCATATTGGGTAATGGTCCCCACTTGGCACTATATATGGATTTTTCAGGTGTGGGACAAGAACAGCGCTGCTCCCAATTTTAAAACGCACACCTAAGAGAGAGAGAGAGAGAAGAGATCAGTTTGGACCCCAGCTTTATTTGGCAACATACATTGAACCTCACTGACTTGTCATTGTATGCACAATAAAAGAAAGGGGTTAATAATAAACCTAATCATCATTTTTTTTATATATATAACTCATATTATCCCTAAATTGATCATTTTGATCTTGAGATTAATATCTATCGGGTGGGAAGTATGACAGTTAAAGATTTTTTATTAAACATGCTTCCTAGGATAGGAATTTGTATTCTTTTCTTTTATGAGAGTGAGACCACTTCACATGTTAACGAAAATCTTGTTGGTAAAATAATCATCCTATTGGTGAAGACCTGTAGCGTAGCACAACATATACATACATAATAAATATCAGGATAATGAGGGCAGCTTGGGAATGATGTTTTTGACCCTAGCCTAGTCATTTTCGGGCCCAAGTGATTGCAACTTGAAACTCGCATACTCATTTCGGCAGCGAGTCCCCTCTTTATATTTTCTGGGTTTCCCTCTTTTTGGGGTTCCAACTTTGTCCTCTTTCGTTTGCTTGTTTGATACGCCCAGGTAGATTTATGCACGCCCATCTACTTAATTATCCCCACACTCACAAGTTCAGGCGCTGTGTCTGTTTAATGTTCCATTGGACATATATATACACATATACACATATATGCGCATCAGCGATGGAACTTTCGTCTTATTTTCATGTGTTTGAACACACCGCTATGATGAAGTCATTGACCACACTGCGTTCGTTGTCAACCAAATTTTCTGGAGTTATTTGTTATGTCATGGAGTGGCTGCTCTGCTATTGTTTGGGCAAATATTCAATAACTCCTTTTCCCCTCCTTCCTCTTTGCTCTAAATTTTAAGATAATGGAGCTGATTTGGACGGGATAAAATCGGCCTATATTTATTTACTGTAAATTCGATGTCAATCAAATGAGTTCTGTGAAGGAGAATGACTCCGGTAGGACCGAACCTCATTTTGCGAGCTTGCAAGACAGGTTGATTGGGCGGCCGTAATCTTGGAAGATAAAAAATGTGAATAAATGGACTGGGACTCCATGTTTCCTTGCCCTCAAAATTCACATCTTGGTGTTTGTACGAGGCTTGGGATGAACACTTTTTTCACTCCATCTCATCCTACGTATAAACTCCCATCCTGCATATAAACTTTAAATTTAGACAGTGTGATTCATTTTATAAATTTCTATTTAAGTTTATCTTAATATTTAGTACATTTTTTCAATATCACCCGTAATTATTTTCCTCTTATTATATTTCTTCACACATTCTCTTTTATCTTTTTTTTTTTATTATAAGGACATATTTAAAAATAAAAATATATTTCTAACATATTTACTATTTTTAACCACTTGTTCTTTATCCGTAAATTAATTATTTAAAATTTATAATAAGGATCGGAGAGAGTATTAAATAAGTCTTAAATATAAGACTCGTTTTATAGTGTAAATTACATTATAAAAAGTATCTTGTAAGAGTCTAAGAGCTTAATTGACTTTGGAAAACTCATTTAAAAAAAGAAAAGAAAAGAAAGTATAGAATTTTACACCCATTGACCAAACCAGCTATAGAAATACAATTGGCAGCGTGATGCCCCCCATGAGCAAGATGTTGGTTTGAAGTTGGAACATATTGATGGGAGTCCCTCACCCAAAGCCACAACGACTGGCCCCAGCTTCGCTGTGGTCCTGTACGGGTCAATCCGCCATTATTATAACCTTTACTTTTCGTTTCGGACTTGTTATCCCACTCTCACGTTCACCATCATTACTCACTATGTTTGCCGTAAGCTAGATGCATTGAAACCAGTAACATTGCTCTCCTCGAAATGAGAATGACCTGCTCACTCTCCCTGTCCCCCTAATTTTTTTTTATTTTTGATATTTTAATATTTCCTATTCTAATTGGCACAACCTGTGGACTGAAGACAGTGCAAAATCTCGTTTAAAAACGGGCAGCATATAGACGAAACGAGCAAATGGTCCTGACTCAGAATCCACATGGTTTTAAATATATGAATGTCTTTTTGCACATTTCCGGATATTTGTTGGGGTCAACTTTGAGGACTTCATCCCCACCTGTTTGCCTACACGCCCGCCAGGTCAACACGTCATCGGATTTGGAATTCCTCTCACCCCGTGTGCGTCTCCCCATTATTAATTTCCTTCACCAGCAAGCACGCTGTGAGGTGAGTGGAGCTGGAGCCCCTTTTCATTTTCATTTTTATTTGTATTGCCTTTCATCTTTCAAGTTGAGGACGTAGCCACCAGGAAATACACACGAATGGAATTCCAATTCGCCCCTAACCCTACCCAACTCATCACATCTGACCTCGAATTGCTTAAGGCCTACTCAGGACCATAAATTCCAAAAGGACAATCCGTATTTCCCATTTATTATCTTCTCAAGAAAGATTCATCCAAGCATCCAGAAAGAATTAATTCCTTTCCTCCTCCTCCGCAAATTGGCAATACCAACACGAAATGTACAAGATAGCATATATCTCGGCTTTCATTTAACCACATTAGTTTCCATTTCTGTTGGCGGTGATTGGTTGTGGTAACTAAATACTCTATATTGCACTGTGAGCGAGCCCATTTGAGTGCGCGTCAGTCGTCATAATTTTCGCGTCGATCATTGAAAAAACCGGTTTGATGGGGAGCAAACAAAGAAACAATCCGCTCAATATCAGAGAGGAGAGCCAACAGGTGAAATATACGATGGAAAACAACCATAAAATAAAAAAAGTAGCTCTCATGCGTACAATACAGTGGATCTGCGAAATCAATCAAAACAAAACTCAGATTCCAAGCCAACCTGTTTATTACTGTTGGTTCCCCCGTCACGTATAGAAATTGAAGAGGCAGGCCATCATGAAGAAGCGAGGAGGGACATATTAGGGATCCTGGAAGAAGAGAAGGCCAGGAAGAGGAGAAGGAACAGGATGAAGACGGGGAGAAAGAGGAGGAGAGAAGGCGGGGGAGGCAGGGGAGGCAAAACCAGAGGAAGCAGGAGAATGGAGAGAGTGAGGAGGAGCAGGATCATCATGGAGTACCTTAACATGCATCAAATAGTGAGCGGCACCGGGCGGCGTCTCCCCTGCAACAATGAGCCTGCACCACAACGTCGCGCATCATCAATGAAGAAACGTCACAGATTCATATAGTGGGCAAGCGGGAGCGGCAGAGACAATGGGCGCAGGCGATGAATCCAATGGTGCAGAGGTGGGGCGCGTCAGAAATAGAGGAGGGTAGGTAGGTAGTGGGGGGCGAGGGGGAAGAGGGAGAAGGAGAGAAGATTGAGGTGAGGTCGAAGTTGCGAGAGAAGGGAGGAGGAGGGGATATAAGAGGGGGGGGGGGCGTTGTAGCCGTGTAGGATAGGGACAAGAAAGAGGGGGTCGGGCCACAGTCAGCGTAAAATGCCAAAGGAGTCGCTGTCCGTAATCAAAGATGTGTCTCGGTTCAGCTCACTTCCATGTATCCTTCATCGATTTCTACTCATCCCTCATTATTCCCTCCTTCTCCCCTTTCCTCCCCCTCTATTTATGTTAAGACCCCCCTCCCCCAAAAAAACAAAGAAAACGACAATTTCTCACCCCTTTATTTACCCTCCATTTATTTCTGATCCCTTCTCATTTTCACCGTATTACCCCAATTTCACTTTCGATCGCCGCCTGTAATCCATGATGGTTGTCAGCTTTTAATTAAGAACACTCAAAAATATCTATATATGGTCTGCTGCAAATTGAATTGGCTTAACTGGTCCTAGTCTGCCAGCCAGCCAGCTAATCCCATTGATCCAGGTATCAATAGTTGATATTCAAAGCGGGAGCTAGTGGCATTACTTATAAGTCGAGGAGTGAGATATTTCTTTGGCGTGTATATTATATACGAATATAAATGATGATTAGTTGAGGAATCAGAGCGAGTTGAGGATTAATAAAGCAGTAATGATGTTACGTCCAAAAGGAGGTCTCTGATATCAAGGTTTGTTTTTTCCGGCTTTCGTTCAATGAATCGGGGAACTTTACATCAACAAGTAGGCATTTCTTTAAAGTCAATGGACTGAGCCCAATTAGCTGTTGAAGCGCGGCCTCGAACGATTCTAATTATGCTCCATTTGTTTGGGCGTGAATGACCGCTGCTCCTTCATCATCCATCGATCAACTTTGAAGAATCTCTCTGGCGCTGCAAATTCCTTCATTTGCAGCCTTTGGATCATTTCTTAGGTTCCATCTAATGGCACTAGTTATGGCTGTATTAAAAAGAGATTATCATATCACTAGATGGGATTTGTGAAGACGGAGATGCGCATGAGCCCGCTCTAACAGGGCCGCAATATTAAAGAAAGTCGTGATCATAATTCTTCAGATCATCACAGGACGGAAACCACAAAACACAAAGGATGAGTCCATGGGCTCGAAACCACCTGAATAGAAAAGGAAACTAAATAGCCGCTTCCTAACTCCAGCTGTGTCACCCACAGATTGCGTCGCGTCCCACGAATTCGAAGACTTTAATACTCTGCTTTTGGCTCGGCCTCGGTTGTCTTCATTTTCGCCTTGGAAAATCGTGCAAGAGGTTCCCCCCCCCCCCCAAGATGCAATAATCTTATTATAACTTGCCTGCAAAGAAAATTTTTAATTCTAAGTATGAAATATCTGTAGGGTATTTATTTAATGATTGTTCTCTAATTTTATCCTTATTTAATTTTTATTGAGGAAAAAAAAAGGAGAGTTAGTAAGAATTACTCCTCCGGTCCTAATTATAAGACCCAATTGACTTATTTGAGGAGATTAAGGAAGTAAGTTAAGTTAATTATTTATAATAAATAAGTATTGTCATTCCTAAAATATCCTTGCTAATTAAGTATATTGGCTAAAACTATCATTATTAGAAGAATTATCTTGAAAAAAAATGCATAAATATAAGAGACAAAATGGATTGGGGTCTTATAATTAGGATCAAATAAAAAGTTAAATGGGGTCTTATAATAAGGACCGGAGGAGTATTTATAAATGCAGGTGAAAAGAGAGAAAACTTTAATATGAGTAAATTTAAAATTTTTTATTAATTTAATACATTTTTAGGTATGTTAAGAAAGTGTTACAAGTAACTTATATAATAAGAATTACAATGGTAAATTATTTGACGATACATATTTTTTTTTTATGATTCGTATTCAATTATACTTCGTTATTATTTGTTCAGTTTGATTTATCCTATCGTATTGTTATAAGGAGAGCGTAAGTACAGTGTTTTTAACCACGCTTTTTATTTTTGAAAAACTCGGAAGAAAAAAAACCTTACAAACTGAAAAACTGCACACAGGGTCTGTTCATAAAATTTTTTGTTATTTGTTTATCAATTGTTGTCAAAGCCCATGCGAATGTTGTAATGGGTTTCTATTTACAATTTTTCTATTTCTAAAGTTTCTTTTTGCGATTTTCCTTTATTTTTCTAATGTTTAAAAATTTTCTGAATAAAATGTTCGCTTAAGCAAAAATAACAAAGTGCAATGAAATCACCTCAGTGAGATCAGTAAAATCTTTGCTATATCCAGCTGGCGCGTGCATCGCACCGGATCGGGGCAGAAATTTATTTATTTATTTTTCATGTTAAGTTGGGAAAGTTGTAAACAACTTTTTCATGATATGCCTCATCACATTCCTATCACTTAAGTTAAATTGAGGTAAAGTTCGGCAAAAATTAAAAAAAAAAAAAGGTAATTGAGGTGAAGAAAATCGTGTAGAATACACACGCGGTTTGCTTTTCTATTTTTAACTTCAATTTACTGTAAAAATTTATCAGACCTCATAAAATTTTATAGGTTATAAAATAGCACGACTTTTTTCAAAAGCTATACAATATATAATTGTCATTATTTAATTGGTTACATAAATCAATACTACCTCCTATCCTTAATATAAGACCTTGTTTGGCTTTTATTTTGATCCTAAATATAAGACCCAAATCTACTTTGTCGCTCATATTTATACATTTTTTTTCAAAGTAGCCCTTTCAAACAATAATAGTTCTAACCAATACACTTGATTACTAAAGAGTAACCCATGTGTCATAATGGCAATGTCTTTAATTTTGTTCTTTAATTTTGTTTGTCAGAGTGCATGAGCAGCATGACTTTGATTTAAAAGTTGAAAGCAATATTTATCAACATATTTTTTTGGCCAACATTATTTTTGAGTGATGTGAAGGTGTTTAAATACATTAAATTAAAGTTAAATTTGATGATGATATAGTCAATATTTTGATATCCGTCGGGATATATATACACGTCGAAGAAACTATAAATATCACTTACCGGATAAAGGGATAAATCCAACCCAAGCATGCGTAATTGTACGGCAGTAGAATGGTTTGCCAATTCCTGCGATGCCCATCTCAGGGAAACGTGATTATCAAGATTGCATGCGTACGCTACTGGTTATTATTGATCCGCGGTCCTCGTTCGCTGCTCCCTGTGAAGAATTATCTAACTACTTAATTACATTTGAAGTTTTTAATCTTTTAAATTATTTTTATGAGGTGTTCATTATAATATTATTTTTATTTTAGATTATGCGTACATGTATTCAACAAAATAAATTGGAATTAAATCTGAAGTATGCAAAATCAAAATCATCCGTTCAGATTAGAGACGTGCTCCCTTGGCTGACGCTACCCCAAGCAAATGCCATTAGGGGTGTGCATGGGGCCCGAATGTCCAATAAACCCGCCCGAGCCCGCAAGAAAAGCACCCAGCCCAACCCAGTAAAAAGCTGCCCAAGCAAAAATGGGCATCTTCGGGCTGGGTTGATTCGCGGGCAGGGCAGGGCCGCGGGCAGGGTATGCTGCCTTGCCCATTTGGCCCTACCCGAAAAAATATATAATTATATATATAAGATAATATTATTTTAAGCAATTATCTCTTTTGTTTTGGCCAAAAAAATTAGGTAAAATTAGAAAAAATGAAAGGAACATAAAATTATAATTATATAAAAGAGCTATATATCAAAATATAAGATTCAATATGCTAAATTACTTCAAGTCAAATTTCTTTCTTTTTCTCTTACATCGAATTTTTTAAAACAAAAAAAAGAAAAATAAAACCACCTTTCAAATTTTGTGCTTTCACATGATTATAAAAATCTGTCAACTATATGAATAAACTAAGGAATTGAACTACTGATTTAGCTTGATTATTAAATGTTCTAATTATTAAATATTTTTTTTTTACCTCCCATAAGAAATTGAAAGTTGAAGAACAAGAATACATAAGCCTTATATATATATGAGTGATAGACTCATTCGTGATAATTTTTTTTTCTCTCACTTGTCTCAAAACACGATAATTGAATTTTTTTTCTACATATGATATAAGGCATAGTGTCATTACGCTGGGCAGAAAAGCCCACCCTGCCCAGCCCGTCCTTGCCCTGCCTAAAATGGTTAGGGCTTCTACTGGGCAGGGCCAGGCAGCGGGCTGCAAAACGCAGCCCGCTCATCTTTCGGGCTGGGCATCGGGCAAGGGGTTTGCCCTGCCCAGTCCTGGCCATGTGCAGCTCTAGATGCCATCAATGATGTTATTTTGATTTATTCTCAGATCACAGCCCCTCTCTCTCTCTACACCCCTTCTTTTTTGTTGTCCTTTGCACTGCAGACTTCGTTTTTCCCAGTTTCTCTCTCTTCCTGCGAAGGATGTTTAGTTTTTCAGGGCCTTATTAACGTGCTCGCACCCTTTTAATTTCATGCGCCTTACCCTATCACTAAATCTGCTGTCTGTTATTCATCTTTGATCCTTTTGTGTGATTTTTATTAATATGATATTATTTCATTGTGGAGGGAAAATTTATTATTAAAATTAAAATAGCATGATTTTCTTGTTTGAATATCAACCTATTTTCTATTGGGGGAAACCACAGGTAAGAATGTAAAGAATAATTTATCTGTAAAATGTTCCTCTATGAAGATGTTCCAAAACGTTTTGAAACGCCCTAATTCAATAAAGGAAATCAAAGATGATTCTATTTTTCCTGCATTAGAATTAAAAACACATCAAACATGGGCTTGTTTGTTTGTAACTTTTTACTTAGAAGAATTACAATAAAATTTTAAAGAAAAAAATTACTAAACAGTTTCAATAAAAATCTAAACAGATTGTAATTATAAGTTTCAGAATATAAAATGACAATTTTTAAAATTTATTTTGTATTTATTTATTTTTTTAATTTTTTGGTGAGCTAGAATTTTCTGAACCATTGCGATTTAGGAATATTTTAGGTACACTCTAGACGATCTACTGGTCATGCCACAGCCATCCCGAGAAATGCCTCATGTTCCATCAATCAATAAATTTGAGACTGATCGATCGTTTCAGTTCCTGCCAATATCTCATTTCATAAGCACAACTTCCTGTCTCTTTTCGTTGTTGTCTGAAGGCATTAAAAGTGAGAGTATTTTGGAAGTTAATGAAGACCCAGAAAATACTGGATCGAACTTTCCAGCACCGAAAGGCGCGAACGATCGTGCGTTTGACTGAGAATGATACATAGTAGAATTCCGCTTTATAAAAAGAAGAAAATGTACGGGCAAATATCTATACTGTATGTACGAAGATTTCAAAGTCCTGCTCTGAAATTTAAACCACACATAAGAACAGGAAGAAGATGTAGACGGGGATTGACAAGACAACTAAGGGAAAAGTTCATGCATCTCGGCATCGAGTTAGATCCAATATAAATGTCCGCCAAATCAAAAAAAAAAAAATCTAGATAATATTTTAATTTATTTTATTTCTTATATTTATATATATTTTTTAAGATAGTCTTTTTAATAACAATATTTTTAACTAATATATTTGATTAACAAAGATATTTTAAGAAACACAATATCTATTTATTACAAATAATTAACTTAGCTTATTTTTTAATCTCTTTAAACTAGTCAGCTTGTTCTTATATTTAAGACCAGATGTAGTATATCCCAACAATTAATATTTAGCGGGTGTTTGGATTACTACAGAAACATTTTTTTTATAAATCAAAATAAATTTTTTCACATATTTACTTCGTATTTTATAAAATTATTTTTAAAATTATAGTTTTGTTTTTATCTAGACACGTTTTTAGTTTCAAATTTGTGGCATCAATCTGCTGCTACCTCTTGGCACGCGCGTGGTTGCTGTTGGAATTTCCTGATTTCTTCTATGTAACATTTTATATATGCCGAAACTAAACATATTCGATGCATCTTCGCCAAGCTGCTGGTTGGGGTCAGATTGAGGAACAGAAGCAGGCCAGGTCAATGCCTAACTATTGCCGTCATTCGAGTTTGTCCATTTCCACTAACTTATGTCTTGTTCGACACTCCCCTGCTCCTTCTGCAAATTTCAACGTCTCTTCACTGTTGCAATTTTTATAAGATTCCTTTTATTTCAATCCAAGTAATGTACGTGCAAGCAACATTCTCTTCCCTTCGCTAGATCCTGCTACCAACACAACTTTTGTTGTCGAGGTGCTGACAAAGTTAATCCAATGTCTAAGTTTGTTTAACATAGTCATAACCCATATTCTCTTGTACGTCATTATTTAAATATAAAATTAGAGCATTGCTAATTATTAAGTTTACTATTATCTTCTGCTATTCTACTTATTTTGTTTTGTAGGAAGAATCTATTTGATCTTAAAGAGTTTCCCATCCTCATTTGCTGGTCACTGCAAAATAACTTTTAAGAACAGTGTGCACAAGATGTAACTCAAATTATCTATTTCTTTGTAAGTGCTACAGCCAACAGATTAAACTTGTGAAACTGATCAGTGGGTAAACCCTTGTATGATTTGTAACGCTGGATCCATAAACGACAGATACAGGCGTCAACGTCGCCAGTTGATATGCTGCATCTTATGAAATCATTGCTCTTGAAAACAAGTGACCGTGGTCGGCTTCTAATTTCTTTGCACCTGGATGCAAATCTTTAAAGGTTACGCTATAGGTCAGAGGATATGGATATGCAGATTGCGTCTGTCCTCGAATTAACATACAGCAAAAGCAGATATTCAAACGCATGGCAATAATAAGTACCGCAACGTCGTCCGTGGAGAAAAACACGGCTTCTTGTTTCATTTCCTGTTCATTCCGCTCCTACTTTTCTTAGCCAGTCAAGTCAACTATGCGCATAAAAAAAGGGATACTGTGAATATAACAGTGATTTTGCTTCTTTTTTCTTTCAAAAAAAGAATATCTCTGCACTGGTTTAGTTCATGCCGAGTCTCTTTGGTATGCAATATACATACAAGGGGCGAGGGTTGTGCAAAAGATGCCCCCATGCGAGAGAGAGTCGTAAAACTTTACAGGGTAAAGAATAATTGAGAGAGATGTCCCCTTATAGCATCAGAGTGATAATGTATTAACAAAATATAATTTCTCAACCTTCTCCTTCGCATATTCCAGATGCCACCATGTGATAGCCGGTTGTAATTAAACCTTGATTTAATTTATATTTTAATTAGAAAAATCCTAAAACAACCCGGCCCATCAAGGTTTTTTTTGGGTCATACATCAAGGTTAGTTGGACCCAAAGTCCAACAAACATTGTGTAAAAAGTTGGTTATCAAGAAAATCCATAAAATTGGATGGGAATGAAGTTTCTCTGGCGGTGTGTGTATGAGTGAAACTAATTAAAGTATTAGATATAAGCAAGCAAATTAACCCGAATTTATCTTAGAAATCACATGCTAACTGCTGTATTCAATCAATGGGCTTGTCATAACTAAGCCGATATTTTGATTAATTAAAGTTTGTGCCGACACAAGGAATTACATATCATTTGAGCCACGCAAAATGAATTATGTCCAGTAGCAGCATGTCGTCGTCCCCTGCATTTTCCAAATCCAGGTTTAAAGACCTTGATGTAGTCAATTTCTTTTTTGAGCCAAAGCCAAACCCCTGCATTATATCAATCATATCCATAACACAACATAGCAAGACCCGGACGTGTTACCAACACTGACATTAATAGGGCTCCTCCGTTTTCTGTACGTCCTTTGTCGGTCTCTTGCATAAAAGGACTGAATCATCGCCTGCCTCGCGTTGCTCGACGCTTTTAATTAAACATTTACGTTCACTTATAGATACATACGTTAACTGGGCAATTCTGATTTGTTAGCTCCGATTGTTCATATAATGATAAGTTGGAATTGGACTATACATGTTAAACAAATAGCAGCCGTTACAGATTCAGAAGATGTTCAATTGATGGTACCATTTGTATCTAACATAAGGTCCATATAAAAGACCGTCCGTCTCCAATTTGCTTCTTTAATTTGTGAAAGTAATACTCCCACAGCATGTACAGATAGATTTTCAGGTATCATCAGATTACATGTATGAGGGCTCCCATATATTATGAGGATGTCATCTTCATTAAAAACATTGAAAATTCCCTTCCTTCCTCTCATATATTGATGAAATCTTCTCGGTTAGAATTTCTGGCTCTATTCTACAAATTTCATCCATCTACAGAAACATCAGAGTAGGCACTTTATAATTAGCACAGAAATTTAGATTATGGAAGTGCATATTATATGGAATTAAGAAAACCTGCAAAGGTATGGTAAAATACATGTCAGAAATGAAGCGTACCTGCAAATGCAAGTTATAGAAGATCCGTTGTCCAAATGTCTCAAAGGTTGAAGCATTTAGCAATAAAAGCCCTTCCTTCTCTAAACAAAGCAAAACCTGAGAGAAAGCAGCTTTGTGGAGCTTGTCGGAGGAAATCTGAACAACAGCTTCATTGTCACTGAGCCTGCTTGTTGAAACTACGCAAGCGGTGGCAGCGGAGTGATGAGCCATCTTCCTTCGAGATTCTTTGCTCGACGCATCTCCTTGCCGAGAGATTCTCAACAAAAGGTCCTCCCTTTTCTTGATAAGCTCTTCCACTTGCTGCTGCAACTCCGGTATGTACTTTAGGACTCGTGAAATTGTTGCCGGGATGCTCAACTTTTTCTGCAACCATAAAATCCAAAATTATAATTATAGCAGGCTGAACCTCATAGCTTCTGATGACGTTCCCAATAAGGAACGAATTTGGTCGAGACAAATTAATCACAGAAAGGAAAATCAGAAAATCCACTAATTAGGGTTTGATATTGAGATGTCCGGTATCTGCTTTCTCTGCCCTTTCTTTCTCTCTCCACCTTCCTCCAAACATCCCAGCGATCTGTACTAATTAATGATTTGATCCAGGTATTGGGAATTGGCGCGGGGAGGAGGAGAGAAAAGTACCGTTGCATCAGACCAAGGAAGCATAGAACGAAGTGAAGAATACAAGCAGTTGATCTTCTTGCGGCGATCGCGTTCACTGGCATTGTGGTTAAGCTTTTTGACGGTGGTCGGGTCTTCACTTGGGGCAAGGGATAGTGGCGTAGATCTCTGAGCCTCCTCAACCTGATGATCTGCAGGTGGTGGCGAGAAGCTAAACTGAAGAGTAGTTCCGTCTTTGAAAAACAAGTTCTGATGATCATCGTTGCGATTTGTGGGTTCCTCCATGTCCCACTCACTGGGCGCAAACAGAGAAGGCGATAAATTCAACATCGTGGGGTATGAGTTAGGAGCTGTTAACAAGTTATTGCTAATTACATTAATGGCGATTGATTATGGCGAGGTGTGGGTGTGTGTGTATATAACTTATAAACACTCATCCTCCGTAAGCATCCGTTTTCTTTAGTGTACGAACTACGAAGATTTAAAGAATGATTGGTTAAAATTTAAAAATGAATACAACTGTAATAATTAATATGTTTACTTCTTATATATTTGTAGTTCTTTGATTTTCATTTGATGCATTTCGGTACGCATGGAGGCGCATGTCCGCAACGTGTCATCTATGCGCGTTATTGTGTTGAATGAGGCGGCGTGGATGGAAACTCAACACATTGCTTAATTTATTTGCTTTTCCATTTGCCATATACATGTAACTTACAAACTTTCTTCCTTGACTTGAACTCACAGTCAATGAAACCTAGGAGCAGAAAAAACAAGAAAAAGACATTAGGCAGGCATAGTAATTTCGAGGTCACAGGCTGACAAATGATAAGCCTCAGAAACACAGAAAGTTTAATGGAGAAGAAAAAGCAAACTAGATTTCCATGTGTTTATATGAATTAAAGCAAGGTCATTGATATTAAAGTATGAATATTTGTTCGTTATTTGTTCCCAGGTCAAGGAGTAGCGTTTACCTAGTAATTAAATTAAGCCACATGATTGCCTAAGTGTCATTGAAGATTAATATAAAGAAGTGATCATATACATATAGGATGAACGGTGAAGGATGAAGGCTGTGAGACGGGGAAGGGCGCGTGGGGACGCATGGCATCCACGAGCCATTAGCGTGCTCACCACTGCTTTGCACGGTTTCATTAATTAAAGGTGGCCTTTCAAACCTGACGGATAGAATGACCGATCACTTATTATTTATAATCATCTCCTTCTTATCATTTGCGTCTGTTGAATAAAGTAACGTCAGTAATATTTATAATATTGAGTTCTCTAAACCCCCAACTTGGATGTCATTAATTTGTATTCTCGAGCCTCGGGTGCACGCGTATATATTTTTCATGTTTAATTTTCCAGCTCTATTTCTTTAACTTCTCTTAATGTATATGTCTTCATTCATCTTATTTTATAAGTTTTCACTTCAGATGGTCTTAATTAACTTCTATTTCTCAGAGCCCAAGGTTTAGCAGAAATCACAAATCAATGTGGATAGCAGAATCAAATACAAACCCAGTTGCTGGACCTCTCTCAGCTGACTTGTAGATCAGAGAGCATAGTTGCGGGAAAGTAACAGTGTGTTTGCATGTATTAGGCTTCCTATTTAATTTTTATTTTCTTTATAATTCCACGATCTGCCTCATATGTCTGTGTGTGCATCTATAGATACATGTAAATCTTTCAAAATGAATTAATAAGTTGGGTTGGCACATTTTTAGAACGAGAAAATTGATGAATTAACGTATATATAGGCAAATGATATATGGCAGCTCATTTAAAAGAAGACAACAGAGTCATTGATGCTCTCTTTGCCATGCATGTAACACTCTAATAATAATATACCTCTGGTGATAATAACAGAAATTAACGAAGCGAAGGCGCATATATTTATATGTAAGTAACCTTGATTCACTTCTCATTTCCTATATACAACTGTGTCTGATGCAAGAATGGTAAAACCACCTCTAACTTTCTTTATCCAGAAAAAGCTCATTTGATATCATCTGATAACTTCAATTTGTATCTAACATGAGGTCCACATATATGAAAGAGTGATATTCGATCTCCAATTTGCTTCTTTGCAACTTCCACAAAATGTACAGATTTCATTTCAGGCGTCATCAGATTACATATACGAGGTCTCCCAAATTATTAGGATGTCATCTTATACTTAAAAACATTGAAAATTCCCTTCCTTCCTCTCATATATTGACAAAATCTTCTCGCTTAGAATTTCTGGCTCTATTCTACGAGTTTCATCCATCTGCAGAACCACAGTGTAGGCACTTCATAATCAGCCATAGATTTAGACAATGGAAACATGTATTATTAGAAATCAAGAAAACCTGGAATGGTATAATAGAATACATGTTAGAAATGAAGCGTACCTGCAAATGCAAGTTATGGAAGACCCGTTGCCCAAAGGTCTCAAAGGTGGAAGCATTAAGCAATAAAAGCCCTTCCTTTTCTAAACACAGCAATATCTCAGAGAAAGGAGTTTTGTGGAGCTTGTCAGAGGAAATCTGAATAACAGCTTCGTTGTCACTGAGCCTGCTTGTTGAAACTACGCAAGCAGTGGCAGCGTAGTGATGAACCATTTTCCTTCGAGATTCTTTACTTGACGCATCTCCTTGCCGAGAGAATCTCAACAAAAGGTCCTCCTTCTTCTTGATAAGCACTTCCACTTGCTGCTGTAACTCCGGTATGTACTTTAGGACTCGTGAAATAGTTGCCGGGATACTTAACTTTTTCTGCAACCACAAAATCGAACATTATAATTATACTTATTTGGCCAACGACGACATATTACCTTCTAAGTTGTGTATATAGATAGGTATTTGATGCATAACGCAGGCCTTTTTTCTCGATAATAAGAAAAAGAAAAGAAAAGGAAGGTTGAACTTCATAGCTTGTGATTATGCCGTTCCCAATAAGAAGCGAATGAGGTCAAAACAAAGCATAAAAAGTAAGATGAGAACATCCATTAATTAGGGCTTGGTACCAGTATCTATTTTCTCGGCCCTTTCTATACTAATCAGTGATTTGACCCAAATGAAAATTGGTAGTGGGGAGGAAGAAAGAAAGGTACCGTTTGATCAGCCAAAGGAAGCATAGAACGAAGTGAGAAATAGAGGCTATTGATCTTCTTGCGACGATCGCGTTCACTAGCGTTGTGGTTAAGCTTTTTGACGACCATGGTAGGGTCGCCGCTCGCGGCAAGGGATATTGGCGTGGATCTCTGAGCCTCCTCAACCTCAACCTGAACCTGATGATCTGGTGGCGGCGAGCAACTAAACTGAAGATCAGCAACCCCGTCTTTGTAAAACAAGTTATGATCACTGGGACTTGTGCGTTCCTCTAAGGCCCACTCGATGGGTGCGAACAGAGAAGGCGATAAAGCCAACATCGTGGGATTAGTGAGGAGCTGTTAACAAGTAATTGCTAATTACATTAATGGTGATCCTCATTATGAATAGTGTATATATATAACTTTGCAAACACTCATCCTCCGTAAGCATCCGTTTTCTTTAGTGTACGAAGACTTAAAAAATGATAGTTGAGAAATTAAAAACGAATGCAAGTGTAATTAATAATTGTGTTTACTTTTGATATATTATTAATTTTTTTAACTTTCAGTTGAGGCCTTGTAATAGTATAATCCATTACAGTACGATGAACAGTGGTTGATCCGTTGGCACGCATAGAACTACCGAAGCGCATGTCCGCAACGTGTCAACTATGCGCTCCTGTGTGGAATGAGGAGGAAGTGCGTGGGTGCAAACCTAGCCAACACATCACTTAATTTATTTGCTTCTCCTTTTTTACTTTCTCATATGAAACTTCCGAGCTTTCTTCCCTTTAATTTACTTGAACTCCTGTGTGTGCCTGTGTGTGGGGTCAATGAAAACTAAGAGTAAGCATGGAAAAGAAGAAAATTAAGACGACAAGTAGGCACGGTAATTTTGAGGTCTCATGCTGAGAAGGCTCTGTGGAATATAGAAGAACAGTGGAGAAAAAATAAGTAAACTAAACTTCCTTGTGTTTATGAATTAGAGAGATCGAGATTACAAACCTAAAGTATGGATATTTGTTCACAGTTTGTTGCCAGGTGTAGGGTTAGGGTTTGTCTGATATATAATTACATGAAGCCACACAAGAGTCCATGTGTCAATGAAAATCAATATATAATGAAGAGATTATACTCAGGATGGAGGATGAAGGAAGAGGTGCGCGAGGGGAAGCAAGGCATCCACGAGCCATTAATACGCTGGCCAGCTGCTTTGCACGGTCTGATTAATTAAAGGGTGGCCTTAGCTTCCAAGCTTATTGGATAAGAATTACTGAACACTATATATATCATATCATTTGCGTCTGTTAAATAAACTAACGTCAACAATGATAAAATATTGAGTTTTCTCAGCCCCACTTTAATGTCCTTGTATTCTCAACCATTGGGCGGGTGTACGTCTTTCATTTTCTTTTGTTGTCCACCTCTGCTTCTTTAACTCTTCTTTGCGTATATCTATCTTACTCCAGATATATTTAATAATTTTCACTTCAGTTGAACTTAATAAACTCATATTTCTCACAACCCAAGGTTCAGCACAAATCACAAATCGATATGGGCAATGTAACAGAAGTTTTCAAACCCAAACATAAGTTGCGGTAGAATATTGTACACGTATCAGGTTTCCCTTTCTTTTATATTATCTTCTCGTTTTTTTTTTATACGGCTTTCCCCAGAATAGTACAGTGATCTATTTTCACATGCCGTTGGCTTTGTCTCAATAATTCCCTCATAGCTTTGCTATGCTGATAAGGTGGGTAACACAGAACTTTGGATTCCCCTCTTGCTTTTAAATTGGTTAATCTCTTACGATATTCGCTCTTAACAATGTTATCATTAACTTGATCTGCGAATCATTTTCAAAATATTGATGCCTTTTGCATTATCACTTGTCTTGAAGATATTCTTTTTTTTAATTATCATTATTGATCCTTTTATTTCTCTGATCTGTGGCAGTGACGGATGAGAGGGGCAAGGCATGGTCCTTGTCTTCCCGAACATCACGTGATCTTTACAAAAAATTATACTTTTCTACCTCAAAAGGTTTAAAATTACATTTAGGCCCGCTATTCTTTATTTTGTGTTCGATTTGGCCCCCAACCGTTCAGCTCTGAGTATAATCCTCACTGCATCTTAGCTTGCTTGGGCCCTGGGGTTTAATAATATACCATGCTTTTCATGTATATATTTCTTTTACTAATGCTTCACATAAAGTTTTGGCGAAAAAATATTTCACATAACATAAACATATTTTAATAATAAAAAATGCCTCATACGTTAAAGGGCAAAATCTAATTTTAATAAACGAAAAGCAATTCCGTAATAACACAAGTAATGCCATTTCATATCCAAAATCTATAGTCAAGAGGGACCCAAACACCTATACAATTAGATTAAAAAAAATAGAAAGAAATCTAGCATAAATACAGTCAAGAGGGGCCCAAAGATCTATAGTTAGATACATAGGTTCTCATGTTACCCCTGGCCTGGATACAGTCCATCAAATACCATTATTACGCTTTTTTATAAAATTCATATTATAATTAAAATAAAGTAGGAAAAATGACACAAAAATGACATTAAACTTGGAAATGCTAAAGTTGTAAAAATGCTAATTTTTGAATTTTCTGAAAACCTGTTGTTAACTGCTATACTGAACTCGTTAATGACGTTACAAAACTTGTTACTATTTTATTGAAGTTGTAAAAATTTTCAAAAAAATTGTTACCAGCTACAAGAGCTTCGGAGACCAATTAGTGGTAGTGTGGAAGCTACGGTGACGGCAGCCACCTAAGCTCCGACGGCCGCCGCCGGCATCGGAGCTCTGGCAACTGGCCGGCTAGTGGAGGCATTTGATTTTTTGAAAAACAATAAATAAAATAAAGGACAATATGATCATTTCAACAAATTTATAAATGTCAAATTGGTCACTTATGAATAAATTGGGATTTTGCAAATTCAAGTGACCATTTTGGCATTTTCAAGTTTAAGTATTATTTTTGTGTCATTTTCCCAATAAAGTATGTATTAGTATTATATTAATACTATTATATATACACATAAATAAATCAATATCAAAATAAAATTGAATAATAAATTAAGTTAAAATTTGAAAAATTTTAAGGATAAACCGTAGCTTGCATTAAGCTTCCTGAAAATTAAAGGCAAGGAGGTCCTACTGGCAATGGCAGAATAATGAATATAAATGACTCTTTTCTCTAATGCTCTCCATCATGAACTATCGACTGCGAGAAGAGATGAACCACAAATATGGGAAGGCGTTGTGATAAATTCAACCCATTGGCTTATTCATCCTTGACAAACTGAACGATTGAAATCAGAATGTGAATCACTGATTAGATTAGACCTTTGATAAATTAGTATGGTTTCCCAACCCTAAACTTGACCCTGCTGCAGAAAGACCAATTCTTTTGAAGGGAACCCTTGTTTATTCCATCTCATGACATAGCTAGCCGAATAATCCCTCTAATGATATATAAAAGAGAGAAGCGAAGGAGCGAATGCAAGTTGAAATATAATAATATATATTATGTATACACATCCATTCATTTCTCCTTTCCTATATACAACTCTGTCTGATACAAAAATGGCAAAACTCCCTGCAATCCCTTCTTTATCCACCAGGAATCAAGAATTGATGAGCCAGGGAGAGATTATTCTTTAGCATGTGCGATCACAGCACCCCTCTTGCTTTCCAAGCAATTTCCTTCATCCGTTCACAAAAATTATATATGCATATCTACTGCTTTATACCGAGTTTGAAGGTCATTAAGAACAGAACAAATTTTAACAACAAACCATAAATGGCGTCCCCGATATTAGAAAAACACGAATGGTCGAGAATGCAGGCTTGCTTGGGTCAACCTGCAAGTGTTGTATATGACCAGAAAAGAGAAGCAAAATCACCTATGGCTCTCCAGAGTCTTGGGAAAATATTCTAAAGATGAAGTCGCGGAAGCGCCTCGAGTATAATCTAGGATCAACGGCGGATATGGAGATTGAGTCATACTGAATGGACTTGTAGGCATGCTCAAGCTTCTTGCTGATGTCATAGTCCTGAAGTATGTCTATAACACCAAAGAACAACACAACCTCATAGAACTCTCCAATTGGTTCTCCCACAAGTTGCAATTCACATTTACCAGTTCTTACTGTCCTTTCAACCCTTCCTGGCGTACTCGCACCCAATTTGGCACCTTCCCACCTTCAAATACTCAATTTGTATTAGAAGTACGTAGCAACGTTCATGGCAACAGAGTAATCACTGCTTAGCTAATTATTTTGTAGCATATGCTAAAACAACAGATTGAATTTTAAGCAGAGATTTTTCACCTGGAAGGGTCTGAGAGAAGTTGGTCTACATCTGCTTTTGGAATATGTGGAGTTCCTTCACAATCCGAAATATTAAGATTATGAAATAATAGTAATACTGGCCGGTACAAGAACATGAACATTACCACTAGGAGTTTGAGAACCTGTAGTCATGGGAAGGATGTCCCCGTCTTCTGATACATCTTTGAAATGAATGCCCACCAACAGGCTATAGTCCATAATTCCCTCTTGTTCCAAGAGCTCACAGTCCTTATCAACTTGCCTGAGAGAACAGAAGCATTCTTGACATCCTCAATTTAATTGAGCAGAAGATGATAGAGAAGATAAGAAATAGAACTGTAAACATGATTTGTCTTTGCAATTGTTCAGCTTAGTAGGTTAGACGTCAAATTGATGAGCAATACATTATAAAACAGAGGATTAAGTTACTGAAGTCATTAGTTACCTGGTAAATTCTCGAAACCAAAACTTGTGCAAACGAAATATAAAATTAAGATCGAGATCTTTAAAAATAGTGTTTGCGTCAATCTCTGTCTCAGGCTTATCTGTTATGCGGCCAAGAGAAGAACCCTTCAAATCAAAGCGTCTATGGATGGCATATTCAGTACAGAAGAGGTTCCCCATAATGATAAATCGAACCTAGAAGACCAAACATATTGTGAAGCCTATAACCTTTACACTAATGATTCATTCATATTTTGTAATTTGAACCAAACAATTAATTAATTTATGATATTTGCCCGACGAAGCAACTAAGAGTGAAAATATACCTTCTTCTGGGCAGGTCCGACAAACTTTACACAATGTAGGCCATAAAATCTAGTGAGTAAAGTATGTTCAAAGGATCGAAAATGGTTGTAATAAGCTGGAAGCATTCTCAAGAGCACCTGTACGGGGGATCAGCATAATAAAATAAGTAAAACCCCGGATGGACGTATAAGAAATTTAAATTGGTGGGAGACAGTGGAGGAAATTAACTTTGGCTTCAGCTTTTTTAATTGTCTTAATCATGTAGCGGTCATCATTGGTCAGGTAAAAAAAGCTGCCACTTTTCCCGGGAGAGGAAAGTTCGCGTAGAGCTTGGTCTCCACATATAGATAACATGTATTCAGCTGCATCAACTTGGAATAAACTCCTTAAAGTCCTTAACAAGAAAATATCCATAGTTAACCTGATGGCGAAAAGGACTATTGGTGGAAGAACCTAACAACTGACATATAAAAAACATTTTCAAATTAGAGGGCTGACCTAAAAACAACTGGGCAATAGTCCTTCCATTTAAACTCAGCAGATCCATGTGGTGGGGTATGTTTGGATCCCTCTGGCGGAAATCTGGTCCATGTTTTATCCTTGGGATCAAAATCTGAAGGACTCAGATCAAAATTTGTCGTGGGACCAGGCCTTGCAACGGAATGCCTGGGTAAAGCTAACGAATGATATTCTGCAAGCTAAGTTGAAGAGCAAGAAGCAACCATGTATAATGAAAGGTAAAACGAATAGCCACACGCATTACGTGTAAGAAAGTTACAGAGTGCAGAGTTTTGAGGGATTGAGTTGGCTGGAACTACGGGAATATGTCTAGATGGAAAGAAGAAGAAGAAGAAGCATAAGGTATTTTGTTCTTGGAGCAAGCGAAATGAACTGTTGATATAAATTCCAAGATGAGTCAGAAAAAGTAACATCTAAACTCATGTTGATTTGCATGATCGAAGAAAATGAACTAAAGCTTTACCAAGCATAAACTAAAGGCTGCTAGGTGTAGGATGTAAGGCGAAGTTTATTAGGCTCTTAGGTGTTTGGTTCATTTTGACTTAATAATGTTTTCCTTTTTGACGGACAAGAAAACGATACATAAACAAAGGCAAACCAGTGCAAACAAAAAACAGGTCAAGGCCTGACTTGTAGAAACAGAGCAGTTTGTGCCAAAATATAAGATACCTTATCCCTAATTGTAAATTAAGCATGAGATCATAACTTCTGTGGCCTGGGGATATGGCCTCTCCCTGCCTCTTTGTTGCCCTTGGTACTTTCAGAACCTGGAGTTGAACCTCGCCATCTTCAATAATATCATCTACACGCAAACCCAATAATTCTTCTAACAAATCATTGCCTGCAGCTGAAGTTCCATTACCACTAACTTCACCGTCCGCAGTACAATCCCGTGAAACCGCCACATCGCTTCCCTTTTCGCCTGCCCTCGTATCCGACGTTGTTCTCCCAGCCTTATTGGACTTCCAAACTGCAGGATTCTTCTGAGATGGCAGAACCGAAAGTTTCTCCCCAGGACATATCTTGCATTGATTTAACTCATCATACAACGATTGGGGATCCCAATCAAAATGGCCCTCCTGGGTTGACTCAGAAGGATAATATGTTCCATGCTGGTCATTTGGATCCTTGCTCCAATTACCGACATAAAAACTACCATCAAACCACTTGTAACTGCCATTCCCTTTAGGCAAACCATCTTCCCACAAGCCATCGTACCTATTACCATTAGCCCACACGAATGACCCTTCTCCCCAAATAGAACCATTCTTCCACTCCCCGATATAATGGTTCCCATTTTGCCATTGATATCTCCCTTGTCCATTCGGACTCCCTCGTCGCCATTCCCCTTCATAACAATCGCCATTCGCAAAGTTTTTCAAGCCATAACCGTGCTTCAAATTCATAACCCATTTTCCCTTGTAGGTGTCCCCATTGGACCCTGTGTACGTACCCGTGCCGTGTATATAACCATTGGTGAATTGGCCTTCATATGTAGCCCCTGAAGGCCAACTGAACGTTCCTCTTCCCATCGTTTTGCCCTTACACCATTCTCCCACGTACATGCACCCATCTGTCCACAAGTATTTGCCCATGCCGTGAGTGAAATTATCCGTGCATTCACCGTTGTAGTAATCCCCATTGGGGAAAGCCTTCTCTGCGTGGTACGTTTCGTATTGGACTTCGTTTCCATTTTCCTCGACGTTCAGAACTTCTTCATTTGCATGCGATTCAGAGTAGGTGTAGGCCCCAAATATGCTATGGGCGCGCTTTTTCGCTACTGCGTGCGTCCTCCGAACGGTGGCTTCCCACGCCTTCATAACACCACCATCTCTGCCCATCATTTCGATTTCTGCTTTCTTTCCTCTTCGTTCTTTTGTTTTGTATTTTGTTACATCTGAAAACTCTTTCCCTCTCGAATTTAAGCTTGTTTACGGGAAATGTATGCACCCGATTGATAACATTGGATTCGGACCATGTTTCTGACCATCCCATGCAAGAACTTCTATCTAGAGAAACGTGCAGGGGAATGTGAGTTTAATTTCAAATCCTTGATTTCATCGTGTATTTCTTGATGCTACGATGCTTTCTTCGTTTTGGGGTGAAAAAGAGCTACCGAAGCAAAGATTGCCTTTTTTCCCCTTCCCATGAGGAACCAAAACAAACGTGAGATTTTTGGATTCTCATTTTCCCAAATAGTTTGGGGATGCGCCAATCTTACAGGCGACGCACATTATCCGTAAATATCTGTGAACATGTTGACACCTGTCAGTAGCAGACTGGGGCCTAGGACCTGTTCTCCAGTTGGTGCGACTGGAGTTATGGTAACTAGCAACTGGTCGTGATGCTTTGCATAATAATAAACTTTGAAAATTGATAGACGCACAGCAGAATTTTTCTTCCTATGTTTGTGTTACGTTGTAGATTTGGGGTCGAGAGCGAGGGCCCTTCGTCCCGCACAACTTTTAGAACCCTGACGCGTGGAAGCGAACGCTGAATCTGTGTTTTGCCTTTTTAGCAAATTTTCCGTAAGGTTTATTGAGTAGATCACAGATAGAAAGAATAAACACTAGTTTCTAGTTTTCTTGATTGACGCGAAAAAAAATTAAAGCAAAGAACATTTGTGAACCTAGTTTTTTGCTCCCCAAACTGTAATAAGCATGATCATTATTATTAAACTTACGAGTTGACTTTTCAAGTCTAACATTTTTAGAGTGTCAACTTACAAAATCATATTGAGTAGCTTTTAAACTCGTGTCAGCTGTAAATTCAGACAAATTTACAAGCGTACTTATCAAGTTTATTTTTTTTAAATGTTTTTAGTTTACAAAATCGTATTAACTCCTTCTTAAACTTGTATTAAATTTTTGAATTTAGGTATATCTAATGACTTTGTATGTGAATTTTATAAAAAATTCTTTATTAAATATGGCCCCAGCATAACAACACAAATCAACTATCCGGGGATAGAAGCGGGGGGAGACAGAGAATAGAAGCAGGAATGAAATAGTAATGATTTATTAAAGAGAGAAAGAAAAGGAATGCATATAAGAATGGGGGGGAAGAGTTATAAAATGGAGTGAAGAAGTCAGATCTTGTTAAGCTTAGCGAGGACGAGGACGGTGAGGGAAGTCAAGCCGGGGATGAGAACTTCGTTGGAGACGAGGGAGGGCATGAGGGCGTTCTTGATGAAGGTGGCAGAGGCAGGCACTCCAAATATGTACAGCAGCGTATCCTTCAACCCCACGCCCGTCACCTCTATTTTCTCCTCCAATATTTCTTTCATCATCTTCCTGAACTCCTCGTCCGTCGGCTTATCACCCTTGCAATAATGCTGCGCCCACACAAATCCCATTCACTCATTCATTCAGTTCAATTATTCATACCATCCATTCATTTCTCTGCTTACCTTGTATTGCTTTTCCAGCTCATCCGCATTTAAGGCTCTCACCTGCGTGTATCCCCTCTTCGAATTCAGTTTCCTGTCCAAGCACACACATATATTTAATCAGATTCTTGTTTAAATTAATTAATTTGTTGGACAGGCCCTGTTCAGTAATTACTCCACTGCATCGCATATTGCTCGGTAGAATTCGCCTGGCTTGCAGTCCGTCTTGTCTTTCAAATATTTTTCGTAACATTCCTTCATTAGCTCCTCCTTCTTCTGTGAGTCTTCGCCTCCTGCATGCATCAAATTCCCCAGACCCTTTCATGTACACGTGTATATATGTATAACAGAGCCAGTGTGTGTGAGAGAGAGAGAGTTTGAGAGATATCGTACCAGAGGTGAGCTTGTTAAGGCGTTGACCCATCTTCTTCTCGTTCTCTTTGGATTTGAAAGAGATGTTATGCTTGGAGACGAGACGGGGCAGGAGGCGAGGGCAGTATGATGAAGAAACGAAATGAGGGGATATTTATGCGCAGCAAAAGATGCAATCTTGATGGGTGGGCAGAGAACTTTGCATCTCTTGGCCTGTAAGCAGAAGCTTTAACATGCATCGCGCATAATATTTATTCCAAGCAAGAGGCTGCTTCATCATATGCCCCAAGAAACGAATCTTTTCTCGTCCCCCATCTCAAAATTTACTCTTACGCAGATGCGTCTATCACTGATTCAGCGATTTGCATACACACACACACATACCGGCCAAAATAAATCAGAATTATAAGGTCTAGTCTTTTTCTTGTGTGTTTTGACATCGATAAAATGAAGATAGACAAGTCTATTGGGATCACTATTAATGACGTGCTGATTTGGTCTCTCTCTCACACACACACACACACAAAAGGACGTATGCCAGAATAATGAAACGTGTCTAGTCATTCATGAAATACTTAAAAGTAAACGAAAAAGAAACAGGAAGCCCTGTTTCAATGGAGCCCAAGTCCCAAGACTCATGAAAAGTGAACCGCAGGATTCACTTGAGAGTGAAACTCACTCGATCTTAATGGCCTAAATATTCTTATCCTTGAATCCCAAACAAAAATGCTGATCAAGGGCAGGCTGTCTAGATTTTATTATTTGAATTATTATCATAATCATCCATTTGAATGTGACTGTATAATTTGATTGAAAAAACAAGCTTATAATTATCCATTAGGATTCCCTCAAGTGGCGTAACAACTTTCTCATGCCCCTACAAAATCGCTCTTATCGCATCTCCGTTCCTTAAGACTCGTCTTTCAATTTGGGTCTTATCTCCGTCTCTCTGTTTTTCCCTGGTGTTATATTTTAAAAAGCATTTTCATTTTTGTGGAAAATAAACCGCTTACTTTTTTTCCCAACAAAATAAATCATTTACTTACTATATAAACAAATTTTCATTAATTACATTCCATTTTATATATAAAATGAATAATTTAGGATCGATAGACGATAGTGCTCCCCAAAAAAAAAAAATCCTTTTCCAATATATTAACGGAAAGCGTAAAATCTTCAACAAAGTAGTAAATGGTATAATTTTTATTTATTCTGATTATCTCAGAATCCCAAGTATAATATGTTAGCTGCAACAGATCTAAGACCACATTTAACAATAATATCCATTTTAATTCTGAGAAACATGCGAACAATTTTATGTTTTCGGTTATTGAATTTCAACACACAATACAACTCGTTCCTATACGCAGCATTCGCCGCCTCCAACTCATTGCTTCCATTTTACCCTGCCTTGGAGTTGTTCATAGAGTAACACGTTTTTCGTTTTCGTTGTTATAAATACCAAGCTCGATAGGTTGGTATACCAGTTGCAGTAGCTTGGCTTGTAGGAATTTTGAAATGTCTTACAATGAGAATGAGAGTAGCTGTGATGAGTATTTTTTGGATCAGAACGATGAAGAAGTTGGAGACGTCGACACTACCGAGTTCTTGAGAGGTAACGGTAATGAAGGCGAGGGGGACGATGAAGAAAGTGATGAAGCAGCGCCGGAGGCTTTCTCTTCTCGTCAATGGCCACAAAGTTATAAGTAAGCTTGTCTTTCTTTTGAGCTTCTGATATCCATAGCTGCCCCCTGAAGTTTAGCCTCATTCGTTAGCCGTGTTCGAGAAAATAATTTTCTTCTATTTGTGAGCAATTTTCTTCAGATCTCCATGCTCAGGCAACCACTTTAATTTTCTCTCTGACTTGACATCATTTGTGATTTTGTTATGACAGAGAGACAATTGATTCGTACACAATTGCTGCGTCGCCACATTTAGGAGCGCTTCTTCAAACGCCAAGCCTGATATATTCCAGTTTTAGGACTTCAAAAGGCGACTTTGACCTCGACGAAAAGACTCCTTTTCTATCTGGTCAGGAAGGCCCTGATGGTCATTCTCAGAGTGTTGGGCCAGGAAGGCAGTCATCAACAAGAGAGAATTACGCTTCACATTACAAACAACATACTGGAGAATCATCAGCTGGTTCTGTGTGCAGCTTCACTCAAACAGTTTTCAATGGTATTAATCAATCCCTTTTTGCTTCTCTTACCTGTTTTTTTTAAGGGGCAAGAGCAGGATGATTCATCTACGTACGTACCCAGAGGGGTTGAACTTTGTGTGTGTGTGCAGATGTGTGTGATATATATATGTAAGTGGCGATGACGACATGATTAAATATAACGTAAACGTGGTGTGGAGAACGCAGGGGTGAATGTGCTGGCAGGCATAGGGCTTCTGTCGGTGCCGAGCGCAGTGAAAGAAGGAGGGTGGGGGAGCATGGTGGTGTTGTTGCTGTTCGCGGTTGTATGTTGCTACACGGCGCAACTTATGAAGCAGTGCTTTGAGAGCAGAACAGGAATCAAAACCTACCCTGACATCGGAGAAGCTGCTTTTGGACCACTTGGCCGTCTTCTTGTCTCCGTATGTTCCTCTGTTTGTGTGTGTGTGTGTGTTGAATTCTTTCTTGACAGTTTGAACTTTGAAGTGTTTTCCATTTGGATCGTGTTTCTCGGCCACATATTGGTTTGACCAAGCAGCGCTATGCGTATTTAAATCAATCAAAAAGTATCTGACAGGTACTTGGAACTATAAAATAAAACTTTCACCATAGATTAAAAACAAAAGTATAAAATAATAAGTCAAAATTAAATTTTTAATTCCAATTTTAATTTTCGTTCTCGTTACGATTTAATACTGGCAAGTTAAAAAATACAGGTGCATTTTGGAATATATCTACATAGGTGCATTTCTTTTTTCGGTGTATCGGCGTGCTTTTACTTAAGTTATCGTACTTTCCTTTTCCGTCTTTTCTAAGTCTTCAATCTTGATCTCTATGTTCGCCTTAAATACTAAATATTCTATATTTGACAAAAAATGTCTGAATTATCTATCGCATACATTGTTTTTAATTCTTGCACGCCACTGTTTTTATACACAATGTTTACTCTTACCATTTTTTTTTATTTATTGCAGATTATTTTGTACATTGAATTATATGTAAGTGTGCCACAAACCTATTCCTAATTAATTGATCTTTTTTCTATTTTCTAAAAATAAGTATCAAATGCATGACAAGTTTTCACCGAATGCAGTCATATTGCGTGGAGTTCATTATCCTGGAAGGAGATAACCTCACAAGATTGTTTCCCGGAACATCCTTGGATTTTGGCCGCATCCAATTGGACTCCATGCATCTGTTTGGACTTTTGACGGCACTTGTTGTACTCCCAATTGTTTGGTTGAGGGACCTTCGCATAATATCCTATCTTTCAGGTTCACCCAATTCTCTAAATACTGGAGCCCCTTTGCTTTCACTTTTTAATTGAAAGCTTGACATGCACTTACGTATCTTCTTTTACATGAGAATCTGCAGCTGGAGGGGTGATTGCAACAATTCTAGTAGTTGTGTCTGTGTTTTTGGTTGGAACAACAGATGGTATTGGATTCCATCCCACCGGTCAGCTAGTGAATTGGAGAGGAATCCCATATGCCATCGGTATCTTTGGATTTTGCTATGCGGGACATCCAGTCTTTCCTAATATTTACCTGTCTATGGCTGACAAAACAAAATTTACCAGGGCCTTGATAATATGGCACGTACCCAACTTACTTATGGACAAACGTTTTATCTGATCTTCTTTCTGATTCATCTCCTCACTCATCTCATTTCTCCGTGTATAGCTTTCTTCTGTGCTTTTTAATGTATGGGGGCGTTGCAGTCATTGGATTTCTGATATTTGGTCTAGACACTCAGTCTCAGATAACGTTGAACATGCCAACACATGCTTTTGCTTCTAAAGTTGCATTGTGGACTACAGTGAGTATAACATGAAAACCTGTGGTCTGCCTCCTCTTGAACCAATTTGTGGCGCGTGGTTTCTGATTTTTGTGTTGCTTGGTGTTTCAGGTGATCAACCCATTCACTAAATATCCTTTCTTGCCATAAATTTACTTGTTTATATGCGTGAAACTCAAATATATGGACGTGGCTTGACTTGATCCATCAGTGTTATTTTAGTGTTCCTTAATGATGACCAAGTATGCTTTGTTGATGAACCCACTCGCGAGGAGTGTCGAGGAGTTGCTGCCGACTGAAGTTTCAAATAGCAAGTGGTGCTTCGTGATTCTCAGAACATCACTTGTTATATCTACAGTTTGTGTTGCTTTCCTGATTCCTTTTTTCGGTGAGTATTGATACTTTCTAGCATGTTGTCTTGTTCTATTCGAGCAAGTTCAGATTCTCAAATAACTTCAGACAATCCAAGGCAGAAAGCCTTATGTGGTACTGGCTATTATGAGGGCGCAAGTTTCAAGTATAGGCAAGGAGAGGCAACATTTACTTGTGATTTAGTTATTTTGTTTCTTGGCTAGGTTTTAGTCTTCTTCTTTTTTTCTTTTTTTTTTTCAAGTTTCATTATATGCTACGGGCTGAATGACTGTAAATTATGATATTTGTTATAATGTCATATCTCAGGGCTGGTGATGGCTTTGATTGGTTCTCTGCTCAGCATACTTGTGGTAAGCCCAATCTTACAGTAAGATAAATATTATGCTGCTGTTCTTATTATAAAATATTTGTCACCGTACATGGAGGAAACAGGCATTCGTCATTGAGTGCTGGTGAGGAGAAAAATGTTGTTCCCCACATATATATAAAAGGAGGGAAGTGTATATAGCCTAGTCTGTGGACCTTTTTGGGGAGAAAATATGCTTAATGAATAAACTTTTAATGTTTAGTGATTCAGAAGTTTTGATAGTACGTAAATTTATAGCTTGCATCTGCCTTGATAAAATGAACTGGGTGGACTCTTAATTCTATCACCCGTTTTCATTCCCCTTGTTTGCCCACCCTGCATCAGTTTATTGCGAGGAAAATTGAATGTAACGTGGGAACATAATGCTATATTTTGCAGTCAGTGGTGGTGCCAGCTTCATGTTTTCTGAAAATTGCAGGAAGAAGAGCTCCAAAAACTCAGGTAATGGCTACCTGCTTAATGAACTGAAAAATAATTAATGTTCATAGTTTTAGCTGCTGACTTTTTCTTCGGGTTTGTTTTTCTGTCTCTGACATTATAAAGGTGGTTGTGAGTGTTGGGGTGATTGCACTGGGACTTGCTAGTGCAATGCTGGGAACATATTCTTCAGTGTCAAGGATTCTGGATACATACTAGATCGTCAATCATATCTACATGAGGTCTAAGCTCTGTATTGGACCTCCTTTATACTTATCCTTCATATGTATAATTCTTGTTCATCAATCACTAGAATGGTTTTGATTCTGGTTTGGCCAGAGAGAACGGCTGGTAATTATTGGAGTTTAGGATGCACATTTTTTCTTAGAAGGGGGCTACTGTTGATTGGGGTTTTTCTTTCATATGTATGATTCCCTCCTTTTCTCGATTTGCTTGAGAGAACACAAGCATTCTTGACATTCTCAGTTCAATTTCAATAGAAAATAAGTCTACTTATTACATTGCTTGTATTTATCCTACACAAGGGGCTATTTCATCATATACCCAAAGAAACAAATCATTTTTCATTCCTCGTCTCAAAATTTCCACTCACTCATACGTCCATGACTTATTCAGTGATTTGCATATATAATGGCCTAAATAAATCGAGATTATAAGGTCTGGTCTTCTTCTTGCTTTTTTTCACTTGAAATCCAAAAAATGATTGATGAGTCCAGGAATCATTATTAATGACGTGTTGATATGGCCACGGGGGGAAAGAAAAAGATGTATAAAATAGCAAAACATCTTTAATTAAGAAAATATTAAAAATGAAACGGAAAAGTCAGTTGGAAGCCTTGGTGCAATGGAGCCCAAGCCCAAGACTTCAACCTCATGAAAAGCGGACTGCAAACTTCACCTGTGAGTGGACGAGTGAACTGCATAAAACCTTTGGATCCAATACAAAGGTGGCTCACTAGATTCCAGGCATATTTTTAGATATTAAAAAACATTTACAAATATACTTATAAATCATTCACTAATAAAATACTCACATATACAATAGAATTTGAACTGCTAGCCTTACAGATTATAAGTTCACTTATTACAAACTGGGTCGACCTTTGTTGACTGTCGTATAATTTCATTAAAAATGAGGTTATCCTCGAGTGACGTAACAACTTCCACACGCGCTAAAAGGGAATTGTCGGAATCGCTCTTATCTTATCTTGGTTCTGCAAGACTCGTGGCTCACGGTACGGGGTCTTATCTCTTGTATTTATGTTTATTCTTTTTGTTGGGAAACCAGCTTCATTGCTAATCATTTTAATCAGCATTCTAAACTCATCAAATATGCACCTTCTATATCTGATTTGAACGGTATAGATTTAAAATCTTTAATTATTTATTTTTAAATAAGTTTTTTTATAAAAAATAATAATTAAGAGATTATTTTTATTTTAGATTCTATACATATTAAAAATAATTATTTTGAAAAGATAAAAAAGAAATTAAATCCAAGTCATCTTAATAAGATATAGATGATTTATATTTGATAAATTTAAATTACTTATTATTATAATGAGCACCGAAATTAGATCCACAAGGAACCCAAGACATTCCTTGTAAGTAAGTAAATGACTCCAAAATGATTGGGCTTTGAAGGGGACTCATCGTGAAAAAGGGGACCCACTGGGAGGCCCAGGCAGGGACACGTGCTAAGCAGTGTGAGGAGGAATACAGAATGAGTTTCGCTTGTCATAAAATCTAAATTATTGAATACCAGTTTTAATAATCTAAATTTAAAATTTTTAACTATTAATTTTTAAACAAAAATTCATTTTTAAAAAATTATACTTAAAAGATTATATTTATTTTGAATTATGTACTTATTAAAAAAATATTTTTTAAAAAATATTAAATATTAAATCTTAGTTGATGAGTATTATGATATTATAAAAGTGGTTCTAGGGCAAGAAGCCGTTAAAGCTGAGCCAATTGGATGAAGACACGATAGTCCCATCAAGATTAAAGGTTGTTGTTCACGGCATTGACATTGTCGCCCTTTTCTCATTTTATTTGTCCCTTTCTGAGCTCTTAATTTTTCTTTTTAACGGAATTGCATTCATATCCACCGTACTATTGGGCACCAGTTTGTTTCTTAGCATAATTTTCTAAAGCCTTATTTTTAGAAAGCATTTCCATTTTTGTGGAAAATAATCATTTTGTAAAGCTTTATTTTTAGAGGCAGTTTTGAATTTTTATGATTTTTCTAAAAATGCATAATTTTATAGCCTTTTCTTTAAGAAAAAAATCTTAAAAATTTCAAAGATACATTACAAGAAAAAAAGTCTGAAAAGTTGGAGCATTATAAGAGATATTATATATTTTTATACTTCCTGTTATTGAATTTCAAAGAACAATACAAATCGTACCGTTCCCACCATTCTCTGCATCCATCTATGCATTCACCGCTTCCATTTTACTCTACTGTGGAGCTGTTCACGCTTTCACAGAATAAAACGTTTTTTGTTTGGTTGGCATAAGTAACAAGTTCAATAGATATATATAGCAGCAGCAGAAGCTAAGCGTGCAGGGCTTCTGAAGGAGCTTGAGCTAGTGACTGAAATGACTAGCATTGAGAACGAGAGAAGCTATGAGTATTGTTTGGATCAAAATGATGATGAGGAAGTTGGAGACGTCGACACTACCAACCTTGTGAGAGGTAGCGGAAATGATGAAGGAGAAAATCACGAAGCAGCGGCGGAGGCTTTCTCTTCTCGTCAATGGCCACAAAGCTATAAGTAAGCGCTTTAATTAATATTGTGTGTTTCTATTCTATATCTGCCCACTGAACTCCAGCATCATTTATAACTCCAGCATCATTTATCAACCGTACATTCACCGTGGTCATTCACCGGCGAATGGCCCCCCACGGCCATTTATCGGCAATTTTCTTCAGATCGTCCGTCTGAACTCAGGCGATCGCCTCGATTTTCTCTCCAATATAACATTGTTTATATATATTGATTTTGTAATGACAGGGAGACTATTGATGCTTACGCAATTACGGCATCACCACAATTTGGAGGGCTTCTTCAAACACCAGGGGCGATGTATTCAAGTTTTACGACTTCAAAAGGCGGCGACTCTGAGCTCGACGGGAAGGCTCCTTTTCTATCTGGTAACGAAGCAGGCAGTGATCACGCTCAGAATGATGGGTTGGGAAGCATCTCATCAGCGAGGCATAACGGTGCTCCACATCATGAACAACACACCGGAGAATCAGCAGCTGGTTCTGTGTGCAGCTTCACTCAAACAGTTTTTAATGGTATTGATCAATCTCTTTTTGCTTCTCTCACCTGTTTGTGTGTGTGTGTGCATGTAACTGGCGGTGACTGACATGATTATGGAACGCAGGGCTGAATGTGTTGGCAGGCGTAGGGCTTCTGTCGGCGCCAAGCGCGGTGAAAGAAGCTGGGTGGGCGAGCATAGTGTTGTTGTCACTGTTCGCGGTTGTGTGCTGCTATACGGCGCATCTTATGAAGCAGTGCTTTGAGGAGAGACCGGGAATCAAAACCTACCCTGATATTGGAGAAGCTGCTTTTGGAAGATATGGTCGTCTTGCTGTCTCCGTATGATGCTCTCTTTCTCTTCGAAATTAAACAACCTGTTACACCGCTTGGTAACTCATGTAATATAGGATCTAATTAACGAGAATATTAATTAATATGATATATATTTTCTAAAACATCCTAAGTAACTTCTTTAATTTCTTTCCTCCTTCTCTTATTTCATTATTTTTAGATGAACACCAGTAAGGTTAATTCAAAAAAAAATTAATAAACATATGAAATAGGTCTTACATATAGAACTAATATCAACTTTCTAATTAGATCGTATATTAAGGATCAGGAAAGTATTAATTTTGAACAAATTCAATAATTCAACATATTACCCGTGCCAATAGTCACGGTTAAATAGTAAATGTTTATTGCCTAGGTTGCAAGAGAGTAAGCGTAGAAGTTCTAAATTAAAGTTGCAGAACTCGTATATAAAAGTACCATCGATCGGTCACCCTTCTACCTCATCTTTACCACGATCGGTGTTAGAGGGGTGCTATAAAAATAACAACTTGAAGGAATAAAAATCCCCAAAGTTGGTTTTGCTTTTCTCCAAAAAAGCCTTTTAATTTCCACTCACATAATCTGATTCATAACTAAAACGCCATGTTAGTTTAATTAAAAGATCTAACCATTTACCAACTGTGCCGAGTTTTATTAGTTATCATAGTCCCTTCTTTGTTTTTCCCCCGCAAGTGTTTCACCAAGCTGCCCTTGCACCAACATAAATTATAAAATTTGTATTATGAGTTCGCGTTAGATTATTTAAATCACAATATAAGATTTATACTTAAAATATATAAATATACAATAACAAATTAAATCAGAAGAATAAATAACGCAAAGAAAAAAAATCTCGACGACAGGTGGTTAAACTATAAAAATAACTGTTCATAATAGATTAAAAACAAAAGTATAAAATAATTTAAAATTAAATTTTAATTTTCATTAGCGTTCTAATTTAACAATTTGGAAAAAACAATACATGTACATTTTGAAGTGTATCTAAATAGAGGCGTTCCTTTTTTTTTGGTGTATTGATGCTTTTACTTATTATAATTTCCTTCCTTCTTTTCTAAGGTCTTGATCTTATGTTCGCCTTAAATACTAAATATCTTATATGTTTAGCATAGGATCTTAAGGCTTTGACCGTAAGGTAGGATATTATTTTTTTGTTGCAATTTTCCATGTTTGGTCTAAATTCATTATTTGACCACACAAAAAAACTCTGAATTCTTTATCACGCGTGAGAAAGAACTTTACATATAGTGTTTTTAATCTGTCTGGTTTTAATACTAAATGTTTACTCATACTATTTTTTTAAATATTGCTGCAGATTATTCTGTACGTTGAATTATATGTAAGTGCGACACAACAAACTATTCCTAATTAATTAATCTTTTTTTCCTTAAAAAAAAAAAAAAAGAAGAATGCTCTGCAATAATGTAAGAGATGTGTTCACCGAATGCAGTCATATTGTGTGGAATCAATTATCCTGGAAGGAGATAACCTTGCAAGGTTGTTTCCCGGAGCATCCTTGGACACTGGTAGTATCCAACTGGACTCCAGCCATCTGTTTGGAGTTTTGGCCGCCCTCGTTGTTCTCCCTACTGTGTTGTTGAAGGACTTTCGCAAAATATCCTATCTTTCAGGTTCACCCAATTCACTAACCACTAGAGCCCCTTTGCTTTCACTTTTTAATTTAAAGCCTGATGACACGCACTTACGTATCTTCTTTTACCTTTCATCGTACATGACAATCTGCAGCTGGAGGGGTTTTAGCAACAATTTTAGTACTTGTGTCTGTGATTGTGGTTGGAGCAACAGAAGGTATGGGATCACATCCCACTGGTCAGCTAGTGAATTGGAGAGGAATCCCTTATGCTATCGGTATCTCTGGGTTTTGTTATGCCGGACATCCAGTCTTCCCTAACATTTACCTGTCAATGGCTGACAAAACAAAATTTACCAAGGCCTTAATAATATGGTACATACCCAACTTACCGATTGACAAACATTATTTGATCTCTTCTTTCTGATTCATCTCTTCACTCATCTCATTTCTCTATGCACAGCTTTCTTCTGTGCTTTTTAATGTATGGGAGCGTTGCCGTCGTTGGATATCTGATCTATGGTCAATACACTCTCCCTCAGATAACGTTAAACATGCCACCACATGCTTTTGCTTCTAAAGTTGCACTGTGGACGACAGTGAGTATAATATGAAAACTTGTGGCCTGGTCTGCCTTTCCCTGAACCGATTTGTTGCGCGTGGTTTCTGATCTCTGTGTTTGCTTGGTGTTTCAGGTGATCAACACATTCACCAAATATCCTTTCTTGCCATAAATTTAATTACTGATTTATGCATGAAACTCTAATGTGTGTGTGTGTGTATGCACATGGATTCACTTGAACCATCAGATGTTATATATGTTAGTGTTCCTTAATGATGGACAAGTATGCTTTATTGATGATCCCACTCGCGAGGAGTGTGGAGGAGTTGCTGCCGGCTGAAGTTTCACATAACAATAGGTGTTTCGTGATTCTGAGAACATCAATTGTTATATCTACAGTTTGCGTTGCTTTTCTGATTCCTTTTTTCGGTTAAGTCTTGGTCATTTGCAATATGTTACGTTATTCTTTTCCAGTAAGTTCAGATTCTCAAATAACACTATGTTACCTTGTTATAACGTCATATGTATACCAGGGCTTGTGATGGCTTTGATTGGCTCACTACTCAGTATACTCGTGGTAAGTCTCAGTTTTCAGTAAGATAAATAGTGTACTCAATATCTGGTGATGGATGTTCTCATTACAAACTGGGTAGAATCTTAATTCTATCATCGCCCGTTTTCCCCTTGTTTTGGCCCACTCTGCATCAGTTTATTGCGAGGAAAATTTGGATCTGACGTGGGAATATAATGCCATATTTTGCAGACGGTGGTGGTGCCAACTTCATGTTTTCTGAAAATTGCAGGGATAAGAGCTCCAAAAACCCAGGTAATTGAATTGCTTCCTGATCAATTAACTGCTAAATAATTGATGGTTAAATATTTAGCTGCTGACTTCTTCTTTTTCTTGTTGGGGGGGGGGGGGGGGGTTTGTTTTGTGTCTCTGAAATTGCAAAGGTGGCTGTGAGTGTTGGGGTGATTGCATTTGGAATTGGTAGTGGAGTCCTGGGAACATATTCTTCGGTTTCAAGGATTCTGGATTATTACCAGCACCCTTGAGTCTTTGAAGCCATCGTTATTCGTATGTATACGAGGTCTAGGCTCTGTAGTGGACCTGCTTCATATCCAATATTGTTGCTCATTACCATGTCTGTGATGGTCGTAATAGCCGCAGCATGTAAAGCTTTTTTGTGAGATTGATTGCTATTGGGCCTTTGTTTTTTTATTTTACTGTTTAACTCAGAGAAGTACGGAATAAAAGCAGCGTCCACCATTTCAAAACAGGGACTAGACGTGTGTCTGTGTATATATAATCATAACAAAATGAATGAGGTAGTTTATATTTAAAAAAACAAAAAACTCACCCTTTGCTTTATAGTAAATAAGACGGGAGAGTAATAACAATTTTGAAGGATTTACTAATCAAACACTTTTTGGGCATGAGGGGGCGATTGAGAATGGGTATGTTTTTTGGGTCTTAAGCGATTGCAGAGTTGGGCCGCGATTGGCTGGTTGTGGCGTGACCACTTTTCCCCTCAACGCTGCCGCCTCTGACATTTTGCGATCAAGTGGGCACTGGATGTGGAGTTGTGGGGCCTAACACTAAATCCATGGGCAGGCCACAGTAACTTCGCAGCTAGTGGCCCTGAAAAAAAGCAAAACAGCGACGAGTTCGAATCCACCTGGTTTTTTTTTGTTTTTCTGGGTACTGGAAAGGTATAATGCCTTCTTCTTTGGATTGCAAGTGAAAAAATAAAAAAAAACGTAAATTCGCAGCTCAATACACAAGGGCATAATATATATATATATATATAGGTTTTTAGAAGCTATTTTACAGTTATATATGAGATAAGTATAAAGATGTTCTCAGCTTTTATGAAAGTATTCTTGAGAAGGTGAAAGAAACACCGTTACTCTTTGATTCCTGGTTTCACATTCACGGCCAGAATAAACGTCATGTGGGAGAAACAAGCCTGTGATTCCAGACGCCATCAGGCCAGCTTGTGATGCTGTCAACAATCGGGCTTTATTTCGTGAGATGGAAAAAGCATGTTTATAGGTCCTCTGTATGGAATTGGAATCTGTTCCTTTCATCATCATCATCATTATTCCCCTCGGAGGCGCGATTTTGCGGTGGAAAAACAACCCTGGAAACACACGCAGTGTAAAATTTGTATAATTTTTTTAATGAGGCGATCAATGTACGTCATCGAAATAACCATACAACCAGAGTTAGGAAGGATGCTTTTTTAAAATTAAAGAATCAAATTAATAGAGTTAGAAAATCAAAGGTATGCTTTTGCCTCAAGAAAATAGGTTAAGTACTTAGCTACAAGCTTTTAAATATAATATGTAGGTAGAAAAACAAAATTTCGTAATAACACCCTCAGTTTTTCCCACCAGTAAGCAGTCACTATTGCATAGGAAATAAAGAAGAATATTTCTTTCCTCTCTTTATTCTTGAATAAGAACAAAAAATAGAAAAATAATAATAAGTACTTTAATTTTTTTAAAAAAAAGTGTTTCTTATATCAATAAATAGAGTCATCCTCGATCTCATTTAATTTTTATTTTGATTATAAATATAAGACTTTAATTCACTTTGTCTCTTATATTTATTTATTTATTTTTCAAGTTAGTCCTTCTAATAATAATAGTTCTAGCCAATATACTTGACTAGTAAGGATATTTTAAAAAAAAACAATATTTATATATTACAAATAACTAACATATCTAATTTTTTAATCTACTCAAATTAATTAACTAGCTCTTATATTAAAGACAGAAGTATATTATTTATTCCGATATTAATTACATTAATGCTTCAACAACTTGCTACAGTCTGGCCAAAAATTTAAGCAACTTGCCTACAGATACAACTTGGGAGGAAAAGGGGGGGAAAAACAAAGAATCTTATGCCGGATTCACTGTACATTAAATTCGTGAGAGACACATAAAGCTGTTGAACCCCATGCCATACTCAAAAAGAAAGGAGTACCCGAGAAACCGACAGCACGAAGTCCTTCGACGAATGAAGTTGATCAAATCATAATTACAAACCACCCTAAGACAAAGTATTGACGCCACGCCCAGCAACTTGACGAGAGACTCGGCAGTCGGGAACAAAAAATTTCTTCAGCTCAGGTCAGCGCGGTCTGCCAAGTTGCAAGCTGCTTGGTGTCTATATAGATATTGTTTAAAACGACTTATAAATAATTTTTTAGTCATAATTTATAAAATACAAGATAAATATATGAAGAGTGTTTTGTTTCGACTCATAAAACATGCTGATAAACCCTCAGAGAACCTAAGTAAATCCAAAATGAGCTAATAAGTGCCATTAAACTCTACAGTAACAATAGGTTAACTTCACTCATGAAGCCAAAACGCTCCTAATTTATACTACTTTCAGTCCTTAATATAATAGTTAGTTTGATTTTCAATTTGATTCTAAATATAAGGTTTTAATCTACTGTGTCTCTCATATTTATTTATTTTTTCTATCCTAAGGTGATCCTTGTGGTAGTTATAAGTGTTAAATATTTCATCAAATTAAGTGACACTTGATTAGTAAGGATATTTTAAAAAAATATTATATTATTTATTACAAATATCTAACTTTTAACTTAACTAGTTTTTTTAAGCTATTCAAATTAACCAATTGGCTCTCATATTAAGGACATGAGGTAGTAATTAATTTTGCTATCTGTGTTTAGGTCAAAGGAAACTTTTAAATCATGAAAAGAGGGGAGACGGTCGAAATCGTAAATAAGCTACTAATTATTGCTAATTTCGTAAGCCATATACGTTATATACGGGGAAACAATTTAAGGCTCTGTGTCATAAATTCAACAGTTTAGTCTTCAGTGCGCACACGCAAACCTTCCGATATATGAAGCAGTGTTTTATTTTTGAGGGGTATCAAATAGCAATCGGCTGCTTTACAGATTGCAAGTTGAATTCTATTGCAACAGTGTCACTATCCATTCTTTCCTAAGTGCGAATAGACCGCAACCGCAGACAAGGTTTGTTTTCGTATGTCGACACCTTTTGGCTACAGTTAGCTGCCTTTCACGGCAAGTGGCTGGTGGCGGAACCTACCCACTAGTTTATATTCCGTCCAGACGGCTCAAATTAAGGCCCGCTTGCTATTTACTGGCGGAAGTAAACAGGAGCTGCGAGCTCAACCCTCGATGAATTCCACACACGTTGCATTTAATTACTATTTTTATTCTAAATATAAAACTCATTTTATATATTATAAAATGAATATTATATTTAGAATCAAAAGAGTACTTAATTTATCCTTTTTCTCATGAGAACTATAATCAAACCAAGTGAATATGGCTACCTGCGTAAATACGCGCTCCCCCCCTCCCACCCCACCCCACCCACATCATTTGTTCCTAACTCGCTCCGATTTGGCAACTGGTCCGTTCACTACCAAATCCGTGGGCTTCTATTTTTTGCCCATTTCCCCGAATTTGTCTACCGTACATTACATGCAATATCAGTATCATATTAACTATGTTGAAATGCGCAGTTACAACACTTGAATTTAGAATTGCTTTCTGAAAAGATAATGTCGCTATCAATGAATTCTCTCTAACCCAGCAGTGTGTATATATATGTGACCATCAAAATTAAGATAGCGTCAGGCCTAACTGTTAAAAGTAAATAGATGGCAGTAAATTTTATATAAGGACTCAACAGAGATCATTGACGTCTTTTTGGCACCGATATAATGGAAATCTCTTCAATTATTCCTCATTAATATATTCTTGACACAAAAATAATAGTACCCTTGTATTCATAATATAAATTCTTTTTAACCCAGATTACGTAAATTAATAAAAGCCACTAAACTTTGTTGCAAATATTTCTCCCCAAAAATTATGTTAACATTCCAAAATTACTCTTAATTGAAGTTATTATTTACATCCGTCACCATAAAATCAAAGATGCATACTCTTCAGTAAATTGAGAATTAATCTATATGAAGAGAATTTTAAAGATGCACACTCTTCAGTAGATTGAGAATTAATTTATATGAAGAGAATTTTAAAAAAATATGTTATAATTAGTTTACTAAATTTTATGAAGAGCGAAAACAACCGTTGTCTTTTTATAAAATGATTTGTTATGAACCGGGAGTAGCAATCAATAGGCGAAAGTTGTTCAACTTCGGCGTCTTAAATAAGATGGCTCATTGATATTTATCTGGCCTTAACAGAGAGCAGCAAGTTGGGCTTTGTATGGCACAGGATGAGACCACCGCTATGTACAGATATAAAGAGACAAGAAGTTTGATAAAGATCACTTTCCCAGCTCTAAATTTCTCACTATCACAACTTTAAAATCATAGTAATTTAATAACCAGCGCAGCCAAACATATATATACATATACATATATATATGGAAAGTGAAAACCTACAAATGGCTAACAAAAGACAAGTACTTGTGTATAGTTTACTTTAACCTCCATGCCACAGCAAGCTGGAAAGTTCCACACCAATGGAAGTTGTAAATATTAAAGATCTTTCCAAAGCAATTTCTCTGCATTATATTCTCTACATTTATTTATAACCACGTCCACGCTTGATTATCTTAACCCAGGCTGAGCGTTTAATTTATTAGTGTAAAAACAAGTACTATCCACGTAATTTTCCTTGACCGAGTATTATTATTTCTTATCATTATTATTTGCCATAAATTTTGCACTTGATCTGATAAAAGCCTCTCCGCACTGTATAAGATCTTAATTAAACCGGGACTTACTCAGAAGGACTTAGGACAACCCTCACAAGCATTCTTCAATCACCTCAAAGACTCTTCAATTCTACCATGACTAAAACCTTAAGCTCTATCCCATTCTTCGTTTTCACACTTCCCTAAGTGCCTGTGATCCTCAATAGTAAGCAAGCGTAATCATCATATATATGCATATACGCACAGGGAACGCCATCAATCTGAACCACTAATTTTACTTTACTCTTTATCAATCAAGCAATTTCAAAACTGACTGCACCGCCATCTTCAATTCAACTAATAATCAATAATGATCAGAAGAACTTTTTGAAACAAAGATTAGCTAGGTTTCCTTCCATCGATGTTGCCGCCAATCTTCTTCAAGAAACTACTCATTCCTAGGTGTAGTGTTAGGGATTTCTCTTCTTTCACACCCAAATCCAACATCAAATCAAATTGAACAAAGTTATTGTCAAAGCTACAGTTAATCAATAAGCATGTTCTCTGACATACATAAAGTATTTATATTATATATAGACAAAGACAGTACATATAGTATAATCGGAAAATTAACAAGTTTCCAGGAAATATAGGACCTCTCCGGAGGGAATAATCGAGCTTACTGGGCAGTTTTAGTAATTACACTGCGTCAATATTTCCGCTCGGCTCCTCGTCAACTAGATCAGATTCGTAGAACACACCACGGGGTAAGAAAGCTGAAATGTCGTCCATCATCTGATCAGGGGCGAAAACATGATGATCAAATGGATCGAATCCCTCCCCCATTGAGCTTCCAAGTTGGCCTTCGAAATTATTAAAAATAGGGTCCACTTGAGGCATCACTAGCGTGTGATCACTTTCATGACTGCCAGTACTTTTTGTGACCAACGAATGATCAGAATCCGACGACTGATGCCCACCGTCGATGTCGGGGTTCTGGAATCTGGAAAGATCCGCCGGCAATTCGGCGTCCTGACCTGTAAGCTCTTGCACTAAGGCCATGAACTCCGAGGGGAGGACCTTCACCTTCATGGGGTTGGATATGTACACTACCTTGATGGGCTTCTTCTTGAATTTGTCGCTTCTTTTAGTCGGTGTCCTCTGTAGCACGCTGCTGTCCATTTCTCTTCAAGATTCCAACTTCACATGAAAGGGCTAAAAGGGCTTTGATCTTTTTATCAGGCGAGTTTCTGGGAAAGCTTTGATTTCGAAGATCCAAGCGAAACTTTGTTATTGGCGAAAACGAGGATCGATGGAATGGAAGGTAAGGTGAGGGGAGCGCCGAAGGCCAAAGGGATGAAGAGGCGCACAGCAATTTATATGGAAATGGGATAATTTATTGTACGAAAGCTGGCGAGTGTGTCTCACGCTCCGTCTCTGCGAATGGGGATAAGGGAGAATAACGGGTTTCTGATGCCATGAGCGCATCAATAATGCTGCCACGTGGATTGCTGACGCAGAGGGCTGGACTCATGATGATGTCATGGGTCCTCAAGTTGGCTCCGGCCGGAGTGGTCCCATGCTTCTCAGCGCTATCATCCTTGTCCTCCCTTGTCATATATTATCTTCAATCATTAATATAAGATTTAATTAATTAATTTAAAAAAATTAAAAAAATTAGTTAAATTAGTTGTTTATGATAAATATATGTTTTTTTTTAAATATTCTCACTAATAATTTGTATTAACTAGAATTACTCCTTCGGTCCTTAATATAGGATCTAATTCTTGAGTTGGTTTTGATCCTAAATATAAGAGCCATTTCTCATATTTATCAATTTTCTCTAAATTACCCCTATGGATACTCCCTTAACCATAATCAAGTAAAAGAGGGAGATGGGGTATTAAGAAAGATGATTATGGTGTTTTAGGAAAAATGTGTCACTTTTCTTATAATTAACTAACTTACCTAACTTGCTTAATCTAATCAAATTAGTTAAATGGGTCTTATATTAAGGACCGAAAGAGTATTATTTGATGAAACCTTGAACATATACAACTTATAAGGACTACTTTGAAAAAAACTAGTCATGAACAAATATTAATGAAATTTTGTTGCTGATCGTAGAGTATTGAGTATTGTTAACAAATTCAGATTTAAAAAATAATTCGGCCTTTAAAATAAAGCAGGCTTTCCTCCCCCCCCCCCCGGTTAGGGTTTTGTCGTGGGAATTGAACTAGTTTTTTTTTTTTTTGTGGCCAAGGAATTGAACTAGTTTGAGTTGGGAAGGAATGAAAAAATCATCCTCGACGGTTGACGCTTAAATATATGAAATGGACGTTTTCTTTGTTGGGTTTTGTTTTGGGAGGAGAAGGCACTCAAATATCTGAAATGCGTGTATGGTTTCAAAGCTACCAAAACAACGTGGCGGTGACTTTGGTGAGGTCGCGCGGAAAAGGCAATCAGCTCATCTGAATTCTTCTAAATGAAATTAACGTAGTGGTTTCGTAAAAACAGACACATACATATGATACGTATTAGCTGATGAGGAGTAGTTTTTTTTTCCCACTGCACGTGCCTTGACTTTCTTGAAATGAATCAAACGAAGCCGATCCACTCGCCCACACATGGATGCAATCAAAACGCATCTGTTGCGACGTCCCCTTTTCAATAATTAATTACCAGTTGTCCAGATAAGATTTATGTGGGTGCCTCTTCCAAATTCCCGGAGCTGCTCCACACAACAACAGTTCCTGCTTTGACTTTCTTTAGATTACCAAAATTGGTTAGCTCGTCAATATCCCTGATCACTGCTTTTATTTTACCAGTAATTATTTGAGATTCGGTTAATAAATTTAGAAAGATTAAGTAAGATTAATAAATTACCTTAAAATACTTATATTTTTTTTTCAACCTAAATTTCATGACTTGTAAACTGATATATATAATCCAATAATACACATATGTGTTTTAAAAAAATTATGTAATATAAGCTATAATTAATTAATTTAGCTTCATTAGTTTTCCTAATATAGTCGATTTTATCTCTCTCCTTTTTTTTGGGCCAACGGCATTGCATCTTGTATTAAAGATTAGAACTAGAATATTACAAATAGAAAGAAATATCAAAGGCCGCTAAACTGCAAACTTCCTTTAAAATTAATTGACTCCTTCGTGACTGTTTGAAAATTGAAATCCCAATCACAACAAAAGGATCGCATGTTTCGAGCATACATTGACACATGTATACGCACGTAGTGACGCAATGGTTATGGGGCAATATTTTTTTCCCAATACAAAACACACCTATTGGGCATATATTAACTAGATGCAAATCACGCCAATATTAATGCGACAAATTCTATTAGAACTTCTCAGTAAAACATGTTTGGACGAGAGTAGTATTAGAAGAGATGACTTCCCGAGAAGTCTTTGTACTATGTTGCATCCCTCTTTTCTGAAAAAAGGGCACATTAATTACTTCGTGGGTGCTTTTGAGACACAACGATATTCGGCACATTTTTTAAGCGTAGGATTGTAAACTTAATTAATTCTCCTTGTGTGCGTGTGAATTATTTTTTGTTGGACGAAGAAGGTCAATAATAAATAATAACAATAACACTTACCAAAAAAAATAATAACAGTAACAACTGCTGCTGCTTCTAATAGTAAACAATACTTTCAAATGCAAGCTTGTTTTATCCCATGTCCTTGCATATCTAATGTACATATTTGTATTACACACGGGACACATCAAATGTCTATTTTCTATAACAAACAAACAACAAGCCTTATCCCACTAGGTGGGGTCGGCTACATGAATCACACGACGCCATCGTGCTCTGTCAACAGCCCAATCCTTAGATATGTATCAAATGTCTATTTTCTATAAATAGAATTAATTATCACGTGGGTATGAGCCTGTTTGGTTGATTAATATTTTCTACCGACACAGTCAGGTCCTAGAAAGCAATTTATTGATCATGTTATCAGATATGGCAACAAATAAATAAATAAATACGCCGACAGTGCGACTCAACGAATTAACTAGATACGAACTTAATTGAACAAGTTTTCTTCGTAATATTGTGGGGCGCGTCAAGCTTCTTATTAGGAAATCAGCTTGTTAGGTGACAAGTTATTATCATGAATAACAAGGTCACAATATTTTATATCCATTTAAGATTATTGCTTGGCACCGTAATAGTAAATTAGTAATCGCTGGTCAAAAAAGTAAATTAGTAATCAATTAACGACTCTACTCGCTGTTTGAGTATATACGCCTGCTTATCAGTAACATTACGTATATACCACCAGATAAACTATATTTGACGCATCACGTTATATGTTGCGGAAACTATTCAGCAAATCAAGTGAAGGAGAGCTACTTGAGCGCATGCAAGTGGATAAATCGAGGGCTGATTAAACTGTGCAATGTGACAGCCTTGTTATAGCACTACATCTCTGCTGTTAATATAAAAGTCAGTTGAGAATTAAACTTGATTATAAATATGAAATTTTCGTACACTTTATTCTTTATATTTATTTATCGTTAATTATTGTTTTCTTAAACTATAATTTACATATTACACATTATATGAAAAGACGATTTCAATATAAATAAATCAAGAGAATATTTAAAAAAAATTAATATATATTTTTAACGAATAACAAAATTAATTAATTTTATGCTGAGGAGCGGGGATATTCCTGTATACGAAATGAAGGGAAATAAAGAGGGAGAAGTTGGGTGCCGTGGGCAGCGGGCACACAGAAAGGGGAAGTTTTTGCGGGGTGGGGTTTTGACAGGCTGTGATCTGCCATGCGGCGGCAGCAATTAATAGCGATTTTGAAAACGTGAGTTCAAAGGGACGTTCTCACGAGTCCAGAGGGATCTGGATTCAGCACTAGGAGCGACGTGGAAGGTCGCGGGCCGTCCAGACGACCGGCTTGACTTTTAAGAGCTCATGCGCAGCGTTGCACTAACCTCTCATCAGCCATATGCGTTGTCCAACGTTGACTTTTGGGACGGCCAACATTCTTCCACGTTTCTCCTAGTCCTCGCCTTGCATTGAAGCCTTTCGGCTTTTCCCCATCAGCTCCCACACTCCCTCAAGCCTCAACTCTCTGCATGCATCTCTTTTATTATTTGTTGGGACCCTGGTTCCCTGGTTCCCTGTCCCCGGTGCGTCCGATTTATAAAGTATTTGAGTAGAAACAAAATTATAATTTTAAAAATATTTTTATGATATATGAAATAAATATATAGGAGAGTTTGTTTCGATTTACGAAAAAATATTTTTGAAAAGTATTTTTAAAGTTATCCAAACACTCTTTTAGTCTACGTTCACCAAAACAATCAATGAAAATCCTGATTGACTCTTCCGTACAAGGAAAATTAATTAATTTTTCTCCGCATATCCGTTCCTTTTTTTTCCCAACTCTTTTTTTCTTTTTGCCAACTACTTTTTTTAACCGTTGAACAGACATGAGCTGCCATATATGTTACGCACAATCGAAAAAACTTTTTGCGAATTATACATAAAGAAAACTAAGTTGAAAGTCCTTATTGGTTTTATCAATTTTGAATTAATTCCTTATACTTTTTTTTATTAGATCTTTTAATTTTCTACTTTCAATCCATTGGTCCCTGCCGTTAAATATGAACAAACTTTGTTAAAAACTTCCGTTATATCGTCTCCTTCCCCTATACTCTCCTGGCCTCACTGTTCCCTCCCACTTGTCCATAACAAGTTTGACATGCTTTTACATAATTAAAAATCTGAGATGGAATAATACCTTGAACGTGAGATTGGTAAACATCACGCTAACCTAACAGAAGAATGTCATGACTTTCCAGGTTCTCAGTTTTTATTTGGTGAACTAGGGTGCTTGTGGGTTTCAAAACCATTTTTTTTAGTGTTTATCCTATAATTTTCCCAATATTACCAGTTATAAAAATTTTTCTCATTGATTACTTTGACCCTCACGGGAAGGTTATGTTTATTAAGATGAATGATCAAAATTATAAATTAATTTCAAATACAGCTACAGAATTTTAAGAGATGTTGAAGATAACAATAACAAGCAGTGATTTTCCCCTTGGTATGGTCAACGAATTTGAAAGTCACAACAGGGAGACATGATAAACAGCTTGATTTTCTCCTTTTGCTTTCTCATATCCTCACTGAAGAAGAAACCCAGAAATCACATTAAAAAAAATTAAACTTTAATTTTTTTTGGGTCAATTGAGGATCTGAGTCTTGAAATCAAAGAAAAGAATAAAAAACTTCTAATAATATGTACCATCTTCAATCCTATTTATAAAATCTTGTTTGTAATCTATAAAGGAGATCCTATTTACAGGAGGTAGTAGTTTATAGAGTGAGATGGGAGTTTGCTTTCTAGGAGTTGTGAGGATCGCAAACTGGACAAAAGCAAAAAGAGGAGTAGATAAAAAACCGAGAAGGTGATATGGTGGGAAGGAGAGAAGGTAACAGAAATTTTTAACAGTGTTTCGTTTTACTTAATGATAAGGACTAAGAGACCTAACAATAAAAAAATTAAAGGACTCGATTAAAAATCAAAATTGAAAATAATTATAAGGACTTATAAATTAGTTTCCTTTACAAATAATATATAATGTTTAATTGTTTTTTACGTTTTATCAGTTACCCTAGGTACTGTTTATATAAAAGATCCGTGTACGAATTGAAAGCACGTCAATCTATTTATAATTTATAATAAAGCTTAAAACTCTCTATAGATTGTAGGTATATGATTTATTAAATTTTATAATATACTACCTCATACCTATGATCCCTAATATAGAACCTACATAATTAATTTAGAAAAGTTAAAAAAAATAGTTAAGTTGACTGTTTATAACAAATATATATTGATTTTTTTAAAATATCTTATTTGATCATGTATTATAAAATTATCTTTTACAATCAATAGAAATTTTTTGAAAAAATTATTATAAATTTACAAGATAAAATGGACTGATGTTTTGTATTTAAGAATTAAGATCAAATTCAACTCCTAATTAACTTCTATATTTCATTAGAACTATGATACTAAATATAATATTTCAATTAACTTTACTTACAATATTTATCATTTTTTTAAAAACTAATTTATCTAATATGATATAATAAACTAATCTTATATAGAGATGTTTTATGAAAATTACGTCTTGTTTGTTGCGACAAACCGAAATGAGTAATATATGACTGTTAACGAGACATAACTGTATTAACTTAAAATCCACCAACGCGACCGAATTAAGTACCCATGAACCGAAACATCACACAGCACGACCTTCCAAGCTCCCAGCAATGTAAAGCCAATATACTCATCTCATCTTATTTATTTATAAGACAGAGAGTAAAAAATATTTTTTTGTCTTATTTATAGGGTATTGAGAGAAATTTTTTACATGGATGTATAATTTTACCCTCTATTTATTATTGTGTTGACTTTGTTTATATAAAATATAATGTATATTAAATAAGACTAAAGTTGAAAAGTAATTAAATTTTAAATTATAGTCAATAAAGTTTAAGATTTTTATTGGTTTGTATGAAATATATTGGAAGTAACTTATAAATAGGATTAGATGAGTATACACAAATATATTAGGAAACTGATTTAACAAATCACGTTATTTAATTTATAAATTATCACTATAAATTGAAAGTTCCAATAAAATGGAATCAAGGCCAATAAAATTGATTGATCCAGGTGAATATAAACCTTATAATTTCATATATTTTGTTGTTTGCAATGAAAGTTCCATATGTCTGAAGTAAAATCTTAATTAGAAGGATTTTGTGCATATATAGGGAGACTTATGCATAGATGGGAGAGATCTCTCTATATGAATTATGAATGCTTAATTAAACCCAAAATATTGAAAATCGAACCAATCATTGAATCAGTTAAGGTAGCAGGTTAAGAATCAGTAGGTCAGACTGGAGTCAAATTGGACATCAAACTGGTGGGAAATAAAAAATTTGAAAAATAATTTAAATTTTCATCATGCTATCTAAAAACTATATATTACTCCCTCCGTTCCTTATTATAAGAGACAAATAATCAAATTACTTAATCAAAAAAACAGTTAAAATTAGTTGAGGACAATTAATGTGTAAAAAGTATAATGTTTTTTCCAACAATGCCCCCATTAATAAGGAGAGAAAGTATAAGAGAGAACAATTAAATTATTAAAAGAAAGAGAAGTGGGAGGGAGAGAGAGTATGAGTTGGACACAAAATAAATAGGGGTAAAATAGGAAATCAATACAAAAAAATAGAGACAACTTTTAAGTGTTTCTTATATATGGGAACATGCCATAAGCATCAAATGTCTCTTATAATAAGGAACGGAGGGAGTAATTCAATACCTTAAATTACAAATAAAATAATTATATATTTACAATTTTTTCCAGCCTTCTTGACAATTTTTTTGACAAATTGACATCATAGTATCATATTCTCATTATACGTTAATCCTAGCAAAATATCAAAATTATGTGATGAAAAAAATATTCCTACCTACAATCTATTAATTACTAAACTAATAATTATCAATAGCTTAAGAATGAAAAATAGTTTTTGGCTCAAAATAGGTTTTGTTTTTTAAACAACCAAGTCAACCCACCAAACCAGGCGAGGATAACCAGGTTGCTCCAGTTTACACTGGGTCACTCTCAAATCAAATTGACTCTGGTCTACCTACTCAACCAGAATGGTTACCTGGCCAGTTCACTAATTTTTGGGCTACACCAGCCAATCTAGTATGGGTTTGTATGCAACTCATAGAAAACAGGAAGGCAGAGACTCATGAATGATTAATGAAGAAGGGTCATCATGTGTCCATTAATTTCCCACTGGGGTGCATGTCACAGTCTCCAACACCACTTGGGTTCTTATTATCTGTTGCTTGTATGAAGGGATTTTAATCTTTTTTAATTGTCACTTATACCTTTTTTAATGCTTCATTTTTAATTCTATTCCTATTAATTATAGTAAATGTGCAGAAAGAGAAAATAAATGAGAGAAGATATACTGTATTTAATGTTCTCTTAATAAGAACGAAAATGAAAGATTCGAACTATTTAATACTAGAAACTCCCATGAGTACAAATAATCAGGGCGAGAGTAGTATAATCATCAAATGGAATCAAGGAGGTAGACACGACAAAATAGTGATTCCTCATCGCATCTTTCCCCGCTTGCCTACTTGCTTTCCCCTGTACTCCACCACTATGCGTCTGCGCCCCCACACCTTCCCAACATGATTATCAGCCTGTTTGGCAAGACACTTTGGGAGGACAAAAATAGCTCGCAAATGTAATAAGTTAATTTGTAAATTTGAAAATTATTTGTCACAGTTTTTAAAGAACATGATTTATGAGTTAAAAGCTATTTTTTAAGTACGATTAGAAAAATATCCAAAATTTACTTATGACTTATGCAAGAGCAGTTTTTTAGAATTAAAAGACACTTTTGCCCTTATATTTATGTTGTTGTTCTTATGCTTATCTATATATATTTTTGCTTCCCAATTATTTTTTAGTTATTTATTTTTAATATTCTCTTCCGAAAATAATTTTTAAGAGTTTTTATAATATTTTTAACTTTTAATATTATTTTTTATTTCATATTTACATGAACTATATAGACTATATCATCCAATTAATTATGTAATATTATTTGGTTCAATTTCTAATTTAAATATATTTTATTCATCAAATATAACTTTTCCTATTATAATAATTTAAAATTATTATATTTTGTAAATTCATATTTTAATCATTTTTTATTATTTAATAAAAGTCATATCTATTTTGGTCATTTTACAAACTAAATTTATTTATTCAATTATAATTCAAATAAATTTTTTACTTTATAAACTAATTTTTATAAAAGACAATCCAAACACAAATCGCATTACCCAACCTAACTCTTATTCAATAAGTTACTTTTTTTACTACTAATCCAAACGGACCCTATATCTCTATTATTTTTCCTCAGTTTAATGGGACTAATCATTTGAAATTACAAGCAGGATTAAACTTATAATCTCTTGGTTACTAATTAAAGAGTATTTTATGTGACCATAAACTGCATAAAATCAGGCATACAAAGATATGCAATTAATGTCGTCATTTAATTTACTGCTGATTGCCCCAGGCAAGTGATGGTGATTTCTTGACCCAGCTTTGATTTCATCTTCTCCCTGTCCCCGTGGAGAACAAAGAGATGTTTGAACAGGACGCATACAAAAGTACCCTCTTTTGGATGTTGCGAGGTGTATAATAGTACGTAAAGTGGACATGAAATGGAGCTTCTTCTGTGTAGGTATATTTAATGAAAGGCTCGCTGTAATTAACATGGTTCAACTCATCAACCCAGAAGACATTTAATGATGATGCGCCGATTTCCTTTTTACTTCTACTTTTGATGTTCCCACCTAATTTGTCATCATGCATGGTGCCTCGTTCTGATGTTACAACAGTCTCTTTCTTACAAACCTTTCTCTTCTGGTCTCTTCCTATAGGTTGATTCAAACCTTTCAACATCAACCCCTGCTACTTTTCTGCATATACGTGATGGTCGATTCTCGAACAAACAAAACTAAATAAAAAAATCAAACACTTGGATGGCTATTTACGCAAGTTTAAAGTCGTCTACATTACAGCCTGGAGCTCATCATCGGAATATGGGATATTCCAGTTTAAAGAGAACAAATCATTCCATTATTATTCTGTTCATATATATTGATATTCTAGTTCAATGCACCGATGGTATTTGAATTAACACGCAATGAAAACGAAAGGAGTGGACAAATGTGAGAAAGCCCTATGGTTGTGTGTATATATATATCTTCCTTAACGGAACTGATACTGATGGTAAAGGGGGGTGGAATTAAGAGATAGCTGATGAGGTCATGAAATGGATGAAACGGGCAAGGCGGCGCAGTGAAGTTAATTAATAAGTGAATGAAATTTGAAAGAAAATGATGTGATTAAACGTCAACGAAAACCTAGTGTACACGTCACGAGGTCAGATGGATATGCATGATTAGCTCCAGACCTGCAGGAGAGTGTGGCACGTCATGGTTACTACCATTTTATGGGCGGATCTTCATTCAGGGTAATTACATCCAAGGCATTCATTGCCTGTGGATCGCTTTGTCTGACACGACCATCATTGATGTAATTACCGCGGAGACGAAGAGCCTGGAAGCTAATCTTTCTACCCCAATTCCTTAACCATTGCGAGTCTCTTGCCATTGACTCCTGACTTGTTCATCGCAAGTTAAGATTTTTATGGGTGGAATAGAATGAATCTCTTGCATTTGAATAGAGTGCAAAGGTGATTGTGATTTAACTTAATCTCAGTTCGATTTTGCTTAGATTTTCTAGTTTATATATTAATTAGTTTTAATGGCTGAATTTTTTCCGTCATCGGATTAATTTATACTGAATTTAAAAATGATCATTGGCAGCCCCAACAAGTCAATGTGAGATTACACGGTGGATGAAGATATATGGGGTTGCGGAGCCGTGATGGACTGGATCACCGCCCCTAGTCCTCCGGAAGGTGGGCTTTTGAAGTCCATTTAATTAATATCATCTCTAATTCTAATTATAAAATCTTATTTATAGACTATAAATAAGGTCTTATAATTAGAATCAGTTATAAATGATATCTTATGATTAGGATCGGAGGCAATAACTCCCTAACGGTCAATGCATATAATCAATGGAGCCTTCTCCAAGTAGTTCTTGCTAATCAAACAAGCAGCCATCATTACCTCTTGAATATTTTTCCGATTCTTAATATAAGACCTAATTAAATAATTTGAATAGATTAAAAATGTTAGTTAAATTAGCTAATATGAAATGTTTTTTCTAAAACATTTTAAATATCTTCCTTAATTCCCTCCCTTCCTCTTCCACTTGATTATTATTGAGGGAATATCAATAGAATTAATTTTAAAAAATTGATAAACATATAAAACATGTTTTATATATAAGAACAACATTAACTTCTTAATTAACTCCTATATTCAGGATCGAAACAGTACTATTTTCTTAGGGTGTGTTTGGATTAGTGGTGGTAAAACTGACTTTTATTTCATATGACTTTTGCAAATGTTAATTAGAATAAAAGTTAGTTAGTATAATGTAATTTATGTTTGGATTGACTTTTATAAAAGTCAGTTTGATAGGTTGAAACTTGTTTATATAAGTAATAAAAAAGTAAGTTTAGATATAAAATAACTGAAAAGGATATCATTTTTCTCCGAACTAATCTGCTTGACTTATAAATTGATTTGTAATACAGTGGTATGTATAAATATTTTAGAGAGATTACGTAACATATAATATAATTAAGTAATTTATTTAGTTTTCATAATCTTTCAAATTAGTTCCTTTGGTTTTACATTAAGAACCCGAGATAGTATATCGTATACATATAAGTTGATAAATTTAAAAAAATAATAAATAAAATAATTAAATTACTATTAAAAAAATCAAATTATTGAATCAAAATGAGACCCACTTAAATACACTTATCTATCTTTTTATCTTCATTTGTTTTCTTTCTCCATGTTGGCAACTGTAAAAGCTCAAAATTTGAGCTTCCCACCGCAACTGACTTTTGAGGCAAAAGTTGGTTGTACAAAAGATTTATCCAAACAACCAACTGCTTCAATTTACCTACAAATATCAGTTTCATCAATTTCAATGCACTTTTTCTCCTTCTAACGGCAATCCAAACAGGTGCTAACAAGCCCACAGAACCCCTTCTCGTTATGATTATCCATCCGCTAAGTCACACTGTTTTCTTTTTTTGCCCAAGCGAGGCTGCAGATCTTATATGCACCAATGGCAACGATTCTCTCTCATAGTCATAATTTTATTGTCAATTTTATGTTATAAATTGCGGGCCAATCAGTCACATGGCTGAATTTTCACGTGTCTTTGGTTGGTAAAGATTGTCTTGTCTTGGATTTGATATATACATATATCATGGACTTGCTATTTGTGTGTGCGTGTGCGTGTGTATATATATAAATGAGCCCGCGTGCTATCGCTGGTCATCCACCCTCAGAACAGCGGCCAACTAACCAGTTGACTTCTGCCCGGGGGCACCTAGTTCGATGGAATTAAATTAAATATTAAATAAAGAGTGGACAAAACTCACACACGTAAGCACGATAAACAAGGACTAAGAAAATGTAATTAGAAAGCTACCTACAACTTGCTAGCCTTTTTACTCCAAACGGCAAATTAAATTTCCTTTTACGGTTACGGGTAAAGATTAGGTTTCGCATAAACTATTACTCGTCCGGTCTTTAATATAAGACCCATTTAACTAATTTGATTATATTAAGAAAGTTAGGTAAGTTAGTTAATTATAAGAAAAATGACACATTTTTCTTAAAACACCATAATCATCTTTCTTAATACCCCATTTCCTTCTTATACTTGATTATGATTGAGAGAGTATCCATAGGGGTAATTTAGAGAAAATTGATAAATATGAGAAATGGGTATTATATTTAAGACTAAAACCAATTGAAGAATTGGATCCTATATTAAGGACCCGAGGAGTATGTTATAAAGCTCGGGGGCAAGTGATTACTTACGACTATTCATTCAACAGTCCGATTCCTCTGTTTGACTTGGGCCATACGATGGAAAAGTAAAAATGTTGGTTGGATGAAAATCTCCCGTGAAAGTGTAATTTACCAATTTTACTCTCGGCGAGGGATTTTGCAGTTTTGTTGAACTGACAAGGCCCAGTTCTGTTTATCTTTGGGCCAACGAGGCCCAGTTGGGTGATCGGATAGGCATGGCCTGAACCAAGCTCATATTTTGGGCTAGCAACGTCTTTCAAGCCCATTAGTGGCCAGTCCTTGATTATTCTGTAGCCCATGCTTTTTCTAGCTTCAGATTTTGCTCCCCCGAGGGGGGTGGATTCAAAGGAATTTGAGGTGCTTGAATAATACACTCGTCATTTTCACTGATTTTTAATTGATTTCACGAACTATTCACGTACTTGTTTTCACCTAGCACCATCAAATTGAAATGTTCAATAAAAAACAATGTGAGAATGACAATTCTCAAGACCTCTTATTAATTTCGATATGCATTTTCTAATACCCCTTTATCACCACCCAACTTGTCATGTTTAGCCAATGTTGATTCGCATCGACCGTGTGTCAGGAATAAAATCAATATGCGCTGCATATAGGTCATGCAATTTTAGATTTAATAGACAAAGACGTGAATAATTGTGACAATTCGATGGCAGGTCAGCCAAGATTACTTTTATTTGCTGCTACCCTCTTCTTAAGGTAAGATCTAATTAACTAATTTGAGTAAATTAATGATGTTAGTTAAATCAATTAATATGATTTTTTTTCTAAAATACCATAGTCATATTTCTTAATTTTCTCCCCCCTTCTACTTAATTGTTGTTGAGGGAATATCAATACACAAGGAGTGTGAAAAAAAGGGCAAGATTATTTCGATTAGTCTTGAAAATTTGTGTTGGCATTTAGCAATGCGGTACAGGGGGCGCATAAGCACCAGAGTCAAATAGATTGCCAGAAGAAGTAACACGAAGCGTAGATGGTAAAATATGCAAGGAGAACTCTAGATCATATATGGGAAACATATCATTAACCAACCAAGGGATTTGATTAACTCGCTGCAGTTGGTGGATGGGAGCTTGCAAGGGTTATGAGTGAGGAAGAAAACGAAAATAAAAAAGAAAGAAAGAGAAATGAGTTGGCTTTTTGGACTAATTCGCAGACAAGATAATAGTAAGAGCTTGAATAATTGGATATTAACAATGGGAAACTGCTAATAATCGATGAGTGCAGGTGGGTTGCTCTAGCTGATTCAAATTCAATTATCCTGGGGGTCCAAGTTCCCTGCTTGACTTTGGCACAGAGGGGTATCATTGTCATTCCACCTTCTCCACTTAACATCCTGCTCCTCTCCCACCTGGCGCAACGGCGGCGCCGCCCAAGAGCTACCCTGCAATACTGCGCTGCTGCACATTGCAGATCACCCCAGGCCCCCACTTATACGTATGCATGTGCGTGTGTACATATATAAATTAATGAAGAGTGGAAAATACGTAACAACACTTCCAAGTTGTCCCTGCTACCTGGCCCTGATGGCAGCGGGTGGTGCTGGCTTACGTGCATGGAAGGGCTTGCTTTTGGCAGATTCTGGCGTTCGTGATTCAGTACCCATTCCGTCTGCATACAGAGAACTTATTTATTCACGCCTGGTTTGGGCTTTTTGCGTTTCGGGCACCAATCCTTTCAAATAGGAGTTCAAGATACAACGACTCAATGCAATGTCAAGATTTATACCAACTTTGAGATGACACAAGTCGAGAGCTAATAGATGATTTACCCTCAAGTGCATACTACCTTCATGGATAAAATTTGAATTTCAAACCTTATTATTGGTTGAGATAGGCATTAGAAACCATTTATTACGCATCCACCTTGTAATTTAATGACATGCATGAACGCTTTGTGGCTTCGATTTTGCTTGTAATCTTAAATCATTGTCTAATTCAAAAAACAAAGACAGAGTCTTTTTTCTGCCAACTATCAAGACAGATTCTTAGAGTTGGTTAATCCTATTATGAATGAAGAAAAGAAATCTAGTACAATTTGATTCTTATGATGGAAATCGAGGATCCGCAACACCGAGGAGCACTTTGGATTTTGTCCCTCATTGCACTAACTGTGAAGGTCAGGGACCAGTGAGAGGTGAATATTAGGAAGAAAAGCTAGCTGGTACAACGTCCAACCATGAGATTAAAGTTAGGGCGGTTCTGATCAAAGTATCAACAGGAAAAGACAAACACGAAAAGCGGTAAAGTTAACTGAAATGGGAGTGGGAGGAAAGATTAGTTCTCTTTTTCCCCTTTTCCGACCTCTAATGGAGGACAGTTTCATACGAAAGGGACGTGTGAAAGAATTGGAATGGCCTAAACGTCACGCTTCTTCCCCTCACTCTCTTTCCCGCCATTAACATCAGAATGATCAAAAGTTTAACTTGATGACCTTTATTTTCCGCTTTTTTTTTTTTTTTTAACTGACTTGATGTCTTGATTCTTCTCTTTTCATATGTGGTGGGCATAAAACCTTTTCACAAATGGTCGCAAACAAAAATTCAATCAGCAAATGGAAAAACGACAAAGAGACTTCAGGGTTGGAGAACAATAAAACATACCGAGCAGAATTAATTAAATATTAAAGGACCATTATATTGAATCAAGAAAGTCAAAAGGGCTGTGTATTTATCATCAACTTCACATTGGTTCGGGCTGGCGGTATTCCTTCAGTTGCTCCTTCTGGGTATTGTTTAATCTGTGGATAATTGGTGTTTTGTGATTTTTTGTCTGCTAAGTTTATTAGTGAACTCCTCTTGTTAAAATTTTGGGGAGCCTTTTTCTACTCAGGTTTATCCTTGTGCACGTTGTTTTTAGGAGGTGGACCTTTTTTTCTTCCTAAAAAATATGTTTAGCGCATTAAAGATTTGAGTTTTGTTAGTTTTGCATTTGATGCTTGTGGAAGTACCAGTTCATACTTTATATACCCTGTCTAGTTGTTTTTCTCCAAAAACTTAATTTGCTTGGTTATGTGAGTGAAGGCAAGAGTCTCCTGCTTTCATAGGTTGCAATTTCTCTGGAAATTTGCCTTTTAGAAGCTCTTAGAGGACAGTCTCCTTCAGAAAACTTTAAAATAATTTGCGATTTTAAGGTTTCTTCTGAGCTGGGTTCTAAAATGTTATATGAAACGGGCTCAGGTCAGGGCCTTCCCGGACTGCGGTTTGTGAGAGAAAAGATGGTCGTGCTTTGGATGGTTATTCATGGGAAAATAGAATCGTGAACGTTAACATTCAGGAAGCTAACAACGTTGTGAACGAAATGCCAAGCTACGCTCCACATTTGCCTTCTAGTTCCATGTAAATCATTCGGACCACTCTTCTCTTTTTATGTTTATTTCTCTTTTGGTCATTCACAATAGGTTTTGGCAACGAAGTATTGCCTTTTTAACTTTACCTTCTCAGTTTCTTGCCCCTTAAATCCTCACTCGATCCAAATTTTTGTTTCTGTCTTGGTTATTCGCATATGGCCAGCTGGTGGATATACTATAAAATTGTAACCCAAACTTATAACTCTATGGCTCGTCATGTTATCAGAGAACTGATACTGTTGGAGGAAGACAGTCAAACTATGTATTTTACTGAAACTTCACTCGTAAATTTTTTATATAATAGAGAAATCCGCCTTTTAACTTCGTTTGATATTTGCTCAAAAAAAAAAAAAAACTTCGTTTGGTGCTGTTTCAGTGATCCTCACTGAAAAGAGTGGCAAAGTTGTTCAAATTCATGAAACTATACATTCTTGCAAATTTTGGTGTCCTCAGGCTTTGCCTGGCAGATTATCATTAGTTTGGTATTGATGTTTTTCTTTTTTTTGCCAACATTTTTTTCATAAATGTCTTGTCATACCGGGAGTCATAAGCTTGATAATATAGATTTTAGTGCTGGCTTGGCTTTCTGAATCTCACAACACCACCTTTGACGAAAAGTTTTGATTATTTTGATTTTCAGGGATATAGAGGGATCTGCCGTTCATCATTCTCAAATATCTGAATTTGGAGCCCTTGAGCAATCACTTGGATTTCGTGTAGATGATGCTATCAATCTTAGCAGAAGTATGTCGGTCACATTTGATCATTGTCTCAATCTCATTTTCCTGAAAGACACGTTTTGTCCTATGTATTATAGTATCTCTCTGACTCTCCCCAAATCAAGTATCAACTGGAGAATCATATTCTTTCCATCTGCTTTCAACGTTGCTATCATACTATGAGCATAAGCCTAGCAGTTGATTTCGACTCTCTTTGTGAAATATTGTTTCCTTTCTTGTGGAAGGTGTTTATTAGTTTGACTTCGTGAATTCACCATGTTCTAGAACTCTTCTCCCACATTTCAGCGCCTCAGAATATTTTGTTGCATTTGAAGCCCAATCAATCCTATCCTCTCGAATTGTTCTGGCATGTAGTTAACTTGCTGTCAACATTAGCCTTTCCATTCTCCCTCGTCTTAGAAGAAAGATACTCGTTTCCTCAAGTATGCTTCTTCGAACGCAATTAGAAGTTGGAAGAAGAGTGTGATAGATGAGACAGGAGCAAATAGTATGTGATTTACTTTCCTACAAAAAACCGGCGTTTAAACCTCAACAAATAGTCATGGAAATTCATGGTCTTAGAAGTCGTTCCCACTAGTTGGTACCTCATTTAATCTCTAATAACTTTATCATCTATAATTATCTGTTAGATCCAATATTCAGTCAAATCAAATCAAATAGCCAGGTTCTTGGTGGCGATGTTCAACTTGGTGCATTAAGTAAGGTATGTTCTACTTTGTCTATCTGATCATGTAGTTAAAGCAATAAATCTTAAAAGATAACTGGAAATCCTGCTTTCTTCACCCTCTCCTTTCCTATGGAAGATACCATCACAAGCATCCTCAGATATGAGACTCTCTGCTGCAATTGTGGCATCTCAGACACTGCCATTACAAAGAGACACACAACCTAATCTGGCTTCTATATCTGGTGGCCCTCGCGAGTACTGGGGGGAGTCAAACATTGCAGATGCAAGCCCTAGGACTGATACTTCAACAGATGACACAAACTCTAAAAATCAAAGGGTGATTCTTTTACTTTCATTATATCATATCTGGAGTTTAATTCATGCACCAATTCAATGGCTTTTGGTGATGCTGCCTCGAGTTTTGATCTCATGCTTGAACAAATATGTTGGCTGATGTCCACATTTAAGTTGATAAAAATATGCTTCCACGAAATAGGTGTTTCAATGTTGTTTTGCAGCCTGAAAGGGGCCGCTCATCTATTGCAGTATCTGATTCCAACGATAGATCAGATCAAAAGGTCGTATTTAATGATGATCACAAAATATAAGCTTGTCATCACTATGGACTAATTCAACAGTCATGTATGCAGACACTGCGACGGCTGGCTCAAAATCGTGAGGCTGCCAGAAAAAGCAGACTAAAGAAAAAGGTAGGCTCTTTTTTGTATTGACTGCCTCCGTTCTAGACTTCTAGTAACATTGTTTTTCTGTTACAAATTTAATGAAATAATTACCCAACTGCTGGATGGAGCATTGTCAAAATGTTTGTATCCACAGTAACTTGTCATGTTTTACCATTCTGCTCATGTATTCTTTTCTTCCTCATCTCTCATTCCTTTCAATATATTCAGGCATATGTACAACAATTGGAAAGTAGCAGGCTGAAACTGACCCAACTTGAGCAGGAGCTTCAGCGAGCCCGCCAACAGGTTATTTTTCTTATCGTCTCTGCTCAAATTTGGCACTTTTCGTCCCTGAAGCCGCATGTTTTAAGGCAAACTTGGCTTAATCTGATAATTTTATTACATGAACATTAATTAGGTTTTAAATTATATTGTAGGGCATTTTCATTTCAAGTGCAGGAGACCAATCCCATTCATTGAGTGCAAATGGTATTACTGTGAGCCTTAACCTTGAGAACTTTATCATCGATGCCCCTCTTGGTGGAACAGTATTTTGAGATGTCTTGGGTATTCAGTGCAGTGATATCAAATGCAAAATTATAACTATCGCCAATACAGCCTCGCTAACACTTGGCTTGACATCCCACTAAGAATAGGTTGCATGACAATCAGTTTATCCATACATGTTTACATTGACTGCAAGCAGATCTGATGCTATTATTGATTTTCTAATGTGAACTTCTAAACAAGCCCAGCTGTTCATACTTTATTTTATTATTTATAACTTAGGCTCTAAACCAGGCTATAGAGATCCTTCCAATTGAAAATGGGAACTTACTTAAAAAGAATGTTCTTTTGACCATCTAGGGTGCTTGAATTTAGGTTTAGTTTGCCCCGAGGGCTAATGAGTTAAATTTGGCTATATGTTCTTTTCTGTGCCCTGCTGTAGAGAGTGCCCCATAAAGTATTCCATGACATGGGTTCATGAAGCAAACGGAAATTTTCACGTTAGAGGATATGGAGCCTAACGTACTTGGATTAAACTTAGAGTAACTACTATCTGCTCTTGTAAATCAGATCCTAATTTGTAAATGATTGGTTTGATTGGTTTGCTGTAACAGGTGCCATGGCATTTGATATAGAGTATGCACGATGGTTAGAAGAGCATAATAAACAAATCAATGAGCTAAAGGCTGCAGTCAATTCCCATGCTGGAGATATTGAGCTGCGTACAATTGTTGACAACATCATGACTCACTTTGATGAGGTTTTCAGACTGAAATGTGCTGCAGCAAAAGCTGATGTTTTCCACATCCTGTCTGGATTGTGGAAGACTCCAGCAGAGAGGTGTTTCATGTGGATAGGAGGCTTCCGCTCTTCTGACCTTCTGAAGGTGAGAATATTTCTTTTATGGATGAAGAAACTAGTTTAACTCAACTATTCTTGGTCAATATCTGAAAGATGTCTCACTTGTTGACGAGATTGGAAGTTAATAGGTTTTATTTTTGTTGTTCTGAAGTAGCTATCCTTCCGTAATATGCTGTCTAACTTCAAACTGAATTGACTCTTGGTGCAGCTTCTTGTAAGTCAGTTGGAGTCCTTAACTGAGCAACAAATGATGGGCATCTACAACTTGCAGCAGTCTTCCCAACAGGCTGAAGACGCTCTGTCCCAAGGAATGGATGCATTGCAGCAATCACTGGCCGAGACCCTTGCTGATAATTCACCCAACCCTTCAGGGTCGTCCACGAACGTGGCACATTATGTGGGCCAAATGGCCAAGGCCATGGGGAAGCTTGGCACACTTGAGAGGTTCCTTCGCCAGGTAATTCATTTCCTACTTGTTTCCCAATATCTCAAGAGCTAAAAACTATCATTTAATTCAACTTGAGAAGAAATCAGGAACTTTGAGCCAAAGAATAGGCTAACTTCAACCGCAGGTGGTAGCTCATACTAATAACTAGATACATTTTCTAATACACATAGAGTCCAAGGAATAAACCACACAATTTATTGTAGGTCTTATATATCAGAGAGTATAATCTTATTTTTCCCTTAGAAAAATAATAGTGATATATTTATCCATGCTCTTTTTCCTCCCATATACCAGGCTGATAATCTACGACAGCAAACATTACAACAAATGCTGCGGATATTAACCATCCGGCAATCGGCTCGAGCTCTACTCGCGATAGGTGATTATTTCTGTCGGCTAAGAGCCTTGAGCTCACTGTGGCTTGCCCGACCACGGGAATGAATTATGTGAAGACTCGCCATATTATCAACATGACTTCCTCTAGAAGCCTTGGACGCGTTGTTTGTAAGTCAGATCTGATCAACTCTTCACCTTTAGTGCAGTCTATCTCTTAACCTACCGCTCCTTTGCTACATCTTTCTTCCTGCTCTCTTTTTGCTCATTCACTTTTACGTTGGAAATGTTCTCAAATAAGTTGTTTGTGTGGATATGTCATTTGTAGATAGGCACGTTAGAGGAGAAAAAGAAATGGAATAGCTTTTGTAATTTAGGCTGCGTCTGTTCATCGTATTCCGTAAGTCAGATTCTTTTTTTTTTTTTGGGGGGGGGGGGGAGTTATTTTATCTCATTTCTCATGTATTAAATTTTACTTTTAATGGTTTTTGGTTGGTGCATTTGTGCATATGAATCTCTCCATGTGCGTATTTGTTGGGTTGCGTTTATGTGGAATATGATTGACGCACGCCCTGCCATTGGAGGTTAGTGATATGCTTAGCTTAAGAAAATCAAGCATGAAAGTGAAAACTAGATGAACTTGAAAAAAATTTTTTTTTTTTATAATTACAGGTTCTCATTTCATTTCATTGCCCAAACATATAGCCCAGTTGGCACGTTTTTCAGCCGCTATGATTACTGATTTATTTGTAGCATAATCAAGTTATTTTATTACCACTCTTAACCTAATCAGCGTAATACTTAGAAATGGACAAAAAGAAAGGGGGAATAAAAAAGAGGTTGGGGAGTTGCCGGAGTGAGTATTTTCATTTTCCATGATTCGACCCGCCGATTATTTTCTTGTCTTTTTTCTAAATGAATTTTTATTAGAAGTATTAAGCCTAGAGTGCCCACAAACAATATCTTGTGTATTTCTTTGCATATTTGCTAGGAAAATAATTGAACAAGGGAAGAGGTATTAAATATCTAACTTCAATTCTGATAAGTTTATTTATTCATTACTTTTGACTTGAAAATATCTAACTATATCAATTCTGATACGTTTATCTATTCATTACCATTGACTTGAAAATATCTAACTATAGAAGGTTCTGCAAAAAAACTTTAAATGGCCAAGAACTCATAGTTCAATCTCATGCCTCCTCTCATAAAGAAGGTAATGAGTTAATAGTATTTGATATAATATCTAATATCTTAGAATGTCTATTTATATGCCTGGCATTCTAGTAAGATCAAGAACTTCATACCAAAAAGAAAAACAAAAACAAAAATTAAGAGATTTTTATTCAAGACCTGATATGTCAAGTTCCGAATAAGAAATAGTTTTTTTGTTTTTTTGGCATTCACATGAATTGAATGTTGATTTAATTTTACATCCACAGCTTTTACTGAGAAACCTTGACAATGCTTTAAATTGCAATGGTAAACGTAACATTTTCAAACAAATAAAAAACTCTGTTTGTGAGTTATTAATACAACTAATATACTTCTCCGGTCTTTAACATAAGACCTATTTAATTAATTTGATTAGATTAAAGAAGTTAGGTAAATTAGTTAATTATAAGAAATATGACATATTTTCTTAAAACATTCCTAATTATCTTCCTTAATATTTTTCCTTCCTCTTCTACTTTATTATGGATTTATGGTTGAGGGAGTATCTATAAGGGTAATTTATGAAAAATTAATAAAAATGAAAAGTATCTTTTATATTTAAAACCAAAATCAACTCAACAATTAGGTTCTATATTAAGAATCAGATCGCAAAAAATATAGTTTCATAAAGTAGAAAAACTAAAGACGTATATAAAACCTTGCTTATAAACTATAAATAAAATTTTATAATTAGGAATAGAAGTAGTATATGATAATAATGTTAATTATATACACAAACGCACCCGCACATTAACAAATTCTTCGTCACTTGTCTGAATTAAGCCTGCCATGCAGCAGGTTTAGCGCGTGGTAAGAATGACACCACTTCCCCCGGTGCTTGGTCCGATACCAGATCTTCTCTGACGGAAACCAAAGCAGCCATCTATTCTATGAAATTATTCTATCTGAGGAATCACACAAATCATGACGGTCGGCCACCTTGATTAGAAATTACATTTCTCGGCGTCTCCACATGTCTCTGTAAATAGAGTCGAAATTGTTATCGGCGAATGTATCATTTTGGGGTTCAGTATTCATTGGATCAAGCCTCCCATCCAATATGCTGCCTCAGTTCTTGTGAATTAAGAACCGGTAAAAGTGTAAAACAGAAGCAAGCTAATTTTTAATAAACTTCCTTTGCGTGTCACCAACGATCCATACAAGTAACAAGGACAACATCTATCGCAACGCAACAATACATCACACAAGATAAGCTTCAGACCCGGTATTTTTGAACATTAGATGGCGATTATGTGTACGATAAACATTCAAATCCAAAATGCTCAACCTACTACATATCTTATGATAGCTGCACGAATAGAAAATTGAGAAAAAAGTAGCTATTCAATTGAGAAGATTAGTTGATTTCTTCAATCAAGTAAATCAGAAACTGCCGTCTTCCTAAACGCATCAACTTGAGCCAACAGACCTGCCATGCTCTTATTTGGGAATACGTCATCAGCTTTCAGCCTCTCCCTCATCCCATATGCTGGTTGCTTGGCATTTATATAGGCCTGGACTAGAGCTTGATAAAGGCTCAAACGAGAGCCATAACCTGATTGTCTCATTCTATAGAAAATCTTTTCCGAATTATGGATGTCACCCCTCTGGGCATATTTATTTAAAATAAGCATGTAGGTACAGAACATTGGCTTCATGTGGTTCTGCTGCACTGCCTTCTGCAAAACAGAGTCTGCCTTCTCCACCTCCCCTGCTTGAACATAAAGTTTCACAATTGAATCCCAAGTCAATGGGCCTATTCGGGTCCCACTATCTGCCATTTGCCTAATAAGATCCTTACCCTTCATTAGCATCTTGTTATTGGCGTAAACCTTCAGAAGCATTGTATAATCCCGGGAAGAAAGTTTCTTCCATTTATTCAACATTATCTCGAAAACTTTCTCTGCTTCTTCAACTTTCTTCAACCTTCCCCAAGCTTCAATTGCAGCTAGACATTCATCACTCCGAGGATTTGACTTGCAGACTTCCCAAATCCTCCCAACTTCATCAGTCTTTCCCAGGCCTCCATAGAGGGGAAGCAAAAACCGGCATACCCATCGATTTTCTTTCAAGTCTTCCCCTTCCATCTCTCTCAAAACGTCTTCAGCTTTTTCTTTAAGCCCAGCTGAGGCATAATGCTTGGCCAAGACTGCTTTTGTTTGGATGTCTGGTTCGATGCCCTCAGCCTTCATTGTCTCAACAATTTGGTCCATCCCAGCTATATCATTAGCCTGGCCTTTTGCATCTATTAAGATTTGATAAGTGAAAGGAGAAGGTTTAATATTCTCTCTTTCCATTAACAATAACACATCAGCAATTTTCTTCTTGTCAATCCTCTGATACAGGAGAAGCAATTGGTTGCAAGCAAATGCTGAAAGAGGGAACTCTAAATCCCTCATTTTATTGAATACATGTTCTGCCTTTTTCACATTGGTCTGACTAACACAGTTAGCAAGTAAAGTTCGGTAGACAACCTCCCCTCTAAAAGATTCTGGAATGCTTTCTATGTAGTTCTCTGCCTTATGAAGGCCATGCAATTTGGCAAACAAATCAACTCGAGATGTATATTCTCTCTCAGTAAATTCCAAGATCTTTTTCTCCTCAAGCCATTCTGAAAGCTATAGAACCAACAACAAATTAATATAGATTAAGTTATGCCACAAAAGTACAAAACATCAGCATGTAAAACAGGAAGCTCAAAATAGGGGCAGTATGTATCTACGGCAAATCAGCAACATGATTGAATATTCATAGCTCTTCAAAATGCACAAGATGCCTGGCTGGAACAATAATAAACGTTTTAAATCAAAAAAATGATGAAAACATGCTCAAACATGTTCATGTTTCCACATTTGAAGGACCCCATCATCCCAAAAACACATAGGCTTAACACACCCATTCATGTGAAAGCCCTTTAGGTTTGAAGCATTGATAATTATATTCCCATCATACTGTGCTAAAATTCAGACCAATCAATATACCTATATAATACATAAATTGCTAAGGAAATCATATCGAGATATTTGCCTGATAAATAGTGTTATGATTTGAAACATTTTGCTTATATCAGGCTATGTGCTATGTTGTTTTGCGGCATATTGTTTTAACATTCTTCTTTTTTAAAATTGAATTTTCAAATAAATGAGTCTTACTAGACACTTCTGTCATATAAAATGGACCCAGCGTTGCTTTGCTAGAGTGACAGTTCCAGAGAAGAAATGGTGTTAAAGGAACAAAAGTAATCAAAATAAGCATAATTAGAAATTATTAAAATGACATCAAGCAGCCACAACGTGAAGACAATAGATTTAAAATTTTATTCAAACTAAATTCGGATCCATTTACCTGCAAAGCCTTCCCATACAGTTTGCGCTTGCGAAGCATGAGCATGACCAATGAGATCTCTTTCCTCTCTACTTCTTTCCCTTGTTCAACCCATTTGTCCATAGTAGAACGGACATTCCCAACCGGGGCTTCTAAGATTTCCTTGAGCATTTCTGATTGAGCCCTCCTCCCCTTTGGTGACTTTTTCTCAGTTGATTCAGTATCAGTATCTGATAGCTCCAGCTCATTTTGTGGTTCCTCAGTATCCTCATCATCACCAGATAGATCTGATTTAGAAATTAATTCATCATTATTTTCCCCTGTAGTTGCTCCCAATTCAGAAAATCCATCTTCCCCATCCTCCTCCTCTTTTGTGTTTCTTGCATCAGCTTGTGAAGAAAGTTCACGCCTGCTCACGATAAATTTCAGTGAATCATATCCTGAGTGGTACTGAACGGTGTTCAATGATGGAGATCTACCATAGATTATAGGACAACACTCGGAAACACCGCCCTCGTCTTCCACACAAGCTGATGGTGTTAATTTGAGACAGGCGCGAGCAGTTTCTGCTTTAAGCCCTCGGCTCCTAAAAACATATTGCAAAAAATTATCGTCACAAACTGATGCAGATATAAAAGCAAGCCAAATATGAAGCACGAAATGCAAATGACAAATTACAACATTGAGAATAGGAGATATTTAAAGATGACCAGTACCGCAGTACCCGATATGAGAAAGCCGTGAAATACTATACTATTAATCATCAAGCCAGTGTGTATGTTTTCTATTAGCCCACTCGATAGTGTCATGTGAAAAGACGGAATGCATCCATCATAATCGTGACGGAGGAGGAAAACAAAAACAGAGAAGCAGGTCGGCAGCTATACACAAGTGTACAGCAACTATTTAACTATGCGTTCAATTTTGCCAGCTTCATCGACGGCCACTAGAGAAGGAAAAACCATCGACTTGCATTTTAAACGGAACACAAAGAAATGACCCGAGACTACACGGCATTCTACTGTTTTCTCCATTTCCAGAAGGGACAAGTACTACGGAGACTTACCTCAGAGGAATCGAAGCCCGACGAAGAGCCCACATGTTAACAGACCGCTGGTTGGGAAAGCTAAACAGAAGGGAAGTGATGGGAAGCTGCGCGCTTAAACCCTAAATGCAAAACCCTCTGATTGCCCCCCCGTAAATATATCCTGCGCGCACCTATTGTTTTTCCTATTTCCTGATCGCAGTTAAACCCCCCCCCTTTTGGTTCAGCCTGTGTTAATTGTTAATTGGTAATCACGCTAATACTTAATTATTACAATTATTTTTAAATGAGCTTAACAGTTATAATTATTATTGATCAGTCGTGAGCAGGAACATGAGCAGTAAGTAAGAACCGGGCAACAATCTAGCTGGTCGTACTAGCTGTCAATCTCTGCTTAGGTTTGGATGATTATCGGATGATTATAAAAGATGGCTTCTGAAGTTTTTATTTTTGCCGTGATTTCTTCAAGCGCAGGTGCCAGTGCAACGATGCGAATTGAAAGAAATTTGTCACCTACTATCAGTATACTATCTCCGATTCTAATTATAAAAACTAGTTCACCAATTTGAGGAGATTAAAAAAATAAATTAAATTAGTTATTTGTAATAAATAGGTATTGTCTTTCTTAAAATATCCTTACTAATCAAGTTTATTGGTTAGAACTACTATTATTAGAGAGACTATCTTGAAAAAGAATGTATAAATATGAGAAACAAAATAGATTATGATTTTATAATTAGAACCAAAATAAAAATTAAATAAGACCTTATATTAAGAATCGGAAGCAGTACTATCGAAGGCATGAGATGTGAATAAGCAATCCAGGACAATGAGACATAATGGAGGCTAAAGTCAGAGTATTAAAGGATTGTTCAGCCATCAAAATGGATTACATAAATTAAATGGGCTAGCTCATTAACAGTCTTTTTTTTCACATAACTTATTTTGCCCCTGGTTAATATTCATTTGAAGGATCTTATCAACAAAAAAAAAATTCATTTGAAGGAAATGGAGAGGAGAGAATGAAAGATTTTAATCAATTTTTTTTAATGGAATGGTTTGATGTTTAATTAATTTTCTTACTTTTTATCTTACGTTTCCTCTTTACTAAAACTTTGTAACCTTTCATCTATATTTTTTTTTTCAAATTGAATAATTACAATCTCTCCTTTCCATTTTTAAAAATACTCTTATTTATGAAAAAAGTGGGCGGGGAGAAGGAATGAGTGAAAAATAAATGAAAGATAATAAATTTTAAAAAAAAGAAAAATATGTAATTAATTAAGAATAAAAAATGTATTGAACATTTAGGTGGCTTATAAGAAAATGACATGCTCATTCAAAACATTGTAAATTGGAGGGGAAAAAAATGGATGGAATGTCTTTTATTTACTCAAACGCTGGGGTTTTTGTGATAGATCAAAAATTTGTTTGCTAGGATAAATTAAAATTAATCCTACCTTTGGTCTTTAATATAAGAACTAATTGACTAAATTGAGTAGATTAAGAAAATCAGTTAAGTTAGTTATTTAAATAAATATGTATTATCTTTTTTAAAATATCATTGCTAATCAAATGTATTGGTTAGAACAACAATTATTATAAGAACTATCTTAAAAAAATAGATAAATATGAGAGACAAGGTGAATCAGGGTTTTATATTTATGATCAAAATAAAAATCAAACGAGTTCTTATATTAAGGATCGGAAGTAGTAAATGTTAAGCTACATATAATTATACTTTGAAGACAAAAAAAAAAAAACCCCTTCAAATGCTCTAATTGCGAGGGTTAATAATTAATGCCAAACCAAAGCTCTACCGGAAAAATCATTGGGTCGACATAGTTGTAGAAGTTAATTCTCCCCATGATTTTGATTAAAACAAAATCTCCCCGTGTTGTCTTGATTGTTGTTTTCTTTTCTTTTTTTTTTTCCCCAGAAGGACTGAGAAAGAATTGATGAGTAATATAGCATATACGTGTATGCATTTTAAATCAAGGTATACATGTGTGTGAATTTTTTGTCATTTATATATCCATGGTATTTCTAAGTACTACTTCCGGTTCTAATTATAAAACTTTGTTTATAGACTATAAATGGGGTTTTATAACTAGGACTGGAGATAATATTTGATTAGAATTGCTTATCGTAAACATGTTGGGTTTTATAACTAAGACTGGAGATAGTATTGTTTTTGAAAGTTTCAATTATCATTCCAAACAAATAGTGAGTGCTGTGGACATATTTTTAATGACAGTAATAAAATAATTCTTGCATGGGTGGCATTTAATGACAGTGAGTTAAAAAAAGAATTCAAAAAGAAGAAAAAGTAATTGAGTCATTTTCATCATCGGTATGGTCATAAGTCCCGAAACTAGGGTTTTAATGAATTTGATTGAAATACTATCTCCAGTTCTAATTATAAAATCCTGTTTATAGACTATAAACAGGTATTATAATTAGAACAAGATAGTGCATATTACATGAAACATTGTAGAAAGGGGCCTTTCTAAATGATTTGTTTTTAGTTATATCGAAGATCTATTCATAATCCAAATATCATTAGTTCATGGATGCATGATTAACTAGGCTTACACCCTCTCTGTTTCATGTATCAACTCACAGGTAGCGGCAAACCCACCAGCTTTCATCATTCGCTTAAACTCCATGAAATTGACCATTCCATCCCCATCTGCATCCACTTTCTTGATCATTCTCTTGCACTCTTCCAGTGCCTTCCCGTGTTTCAGCCCTAAAGAATCTAAGACTGTGCTCAATTCTTCTTCTGTTATGAACCCATCTCCGTTTTGATCGAACACGTTGAATGCCTCCTTCATATCCTCGTCTTCGTCTTTATCGTCCATTATCGATTGGTATAGTTCCCCGAATTCGTCAATATCAACACACCCGTCTCCGTTTATGTCAATCTTCTCGATCATTTGGATCATATCTGTATCCGAGATGCGAATCCCCAAGTTTTCTAGGGAGTCGCGAAGCTCTTTCTTCGTGATCTTACCATCCCCATTTTTATCGAACATTTGGAACACCCGCCGCACTTCAGCCGGATCCATTAATTATTTGCTTCCGATACTATGGTGACGCAAAAGAGGATAATCAAAACGCGAGAGAATGATATTAACTGGTTCGAAGAAGAAGGGGAAGAAGAATGGGGAAGCAAGTTGATGGAATTAGATGTAGACAGATTGGCGAAGGGTTTGTGATGGTAGCAGATTGGAACTAATAATTTTCCTAGACGTTGTTTTGAACGGATGATGCGTTCATCCCTTCAATTGCGTTAAATCGTTCGTTATATTAGGGTGGTTGCGATGCGAAGCTGTTTGTGTTTTCTGTATAACTAATTAATGGAGTGCTTGAAATTTAAAGAACAAACTGCCTGAGTACGGTTTGATTCTGATAAGATTTTCCGTGGGCCACGTTATAGTTTATCTCATGATGGTTTCTTAATTTGGGTTTACTATTTATTTAGAAAAATAGAACTGCGCTTATTAAAGGAAAAAAAGCTTGGTACACTCGCATGTTTTATAGCATATTTTTGTTCAAAATGGCAATAACGGGGTGAATCGGACACAGCCAGTCAGAGCATCCCGCTTGGCATCTGGGAGGTTGTTGCGAACTCCCTCATGACACGGGTCAAATTCAAGTGTCCCGTGGGTCGCAGAGTTGTTTCACTGCCCAGACTTTTGTTGGATTTTCATATTATTAAATCTGTCATTTCTCAAAATGAAACATCATTATTAAAGTCTTTTGTTGTCATTGTGTTGTATATACGCGTCTGTGTGAGGCTTCATTGTAGTTAGGCCACTTGAGAGCTCTAATAGGGCCACGCAGGTTTTAATGGTGTTTTTCTGTTGTTATCCTTAATCAAATTTGATTATCTTCTTTTTTAATGAGATAATCAAATTTGATTCTTGTTAGGCTCAGTGGAGATAAAACTCACAACATTCTTTCATTCAACTCACGGTGTTTTGATACTTAACCTTTATAAAAATTGAATTATTTTTACTCAATCCAGCCATCATTGGTTTTAGGGGAAATATTTTGAGCAAACATGGTTATATTTTTCTTCACAAATCAAAGTATTTTTTGTTGCACTTTATATTTTAAATGTTATTGTTTGGATGGGACATAAAACCAAATTTCGTTCGACACTTTGAGTCAATTGTACTGCTATCTAATCCCTCTTATGTTATTTTGAAACTAACTTGAGTCAAACTTAATTGAATTTGACTCGTAAACATATTCATAGCTCTAATAATGTTAGAAAATTTAAGGATTTAATTTAAAAAATAGTTTTTATTTGTTCAATTTAATTAATATGATGTTTATGTTTATATTTCAATTCAAATATGCAAATTATAATTATAATTTACTAAACAAGCATACGCTTTTCACATAACTATCATTAAAAGCAATACACGGGTATTATGTTTTCACCCAGCTTATGTACTTAGCATTAATTATTTAATGTTTCTGTCTCCAACGAACTTAAAATATGTTGATTTTTAAATATATTATTAATTTCATAACAAGCTCTAATTATTAATGCCATTAACACATTAAAATCTTTTTATTTTGATTTGTTTAGACAAAAGTATATTAAGCATATATGGTTAATAAATATCTAAGTCCTTTATGTTATGATATTTGATGTATAGGTTTATATTCTTATAAATCCGCTGGTCAAAAAAAAAATTCTTATAAATCTAAAAACCATAGATTGTGATTATCAAAATCTAAAATAAATTGTACCTGCTACTAGCACCAATAGTATCGCATCCTGTAAATTTTAGTGATATTTATTACGACTTTAAAAATGTCTTCAGCTGGCTAAAGGCCCAGATACCCGAGTCGTGCAGCCAAACGATATTTTGCAGGCGCAAGGGTTTCTCCTATCACACATCCCCAAAATAAAATGATACAATTGTCTGCCTTTTGAAGTGCGGAAGCTCGCAGGTGCCATTTCCTTCATCTGTTTTCGTTCTCCTTATTCGGTTCTATGCACTGTTTCGCTGAATAAATATCGGGTGCGGGCATCTGCGTTGTTAATCTCGTTAGAATATGCTGAATTATTTGGATTTTTTCAGTTCGTGATGTGATTCTTCGCATGATTCCTGAGGACGCGGAGTAGGAAACACAGATTAATTTAAGTTATTAGCTGGCTTCGCTCTCGCTACGGTTTAATTTAGTGAAGAAAGAAAAGGTTTTGATCAGCTTATGCCTGATGTCAAACTCCTATCCGGAACCAAAACGACGTGGTGTTTCTGCGTATTAGATATTGGGTTCTTCTGATCTGTGAGTGTTCTTGGGCATTCTTTTAACTAACCGTGAGGCAGCAGAGAAGGAAAAGTAATAATAAACCTCTTTTTGTTTCTTTTTCACTCTTTACGGCCCTTTTTGCTTCTCTCTCTAAAATTTGGTGCTTATGAATACATGTTCATTCTGGAAGAAAGCTCATCATTTCGTGCAAGGTAGTGGCGATTCTTGGTCAGCACATTACCAACGTCCTCTAGCCCTGCTCAACTGTAAATAGGGGTTTGAAAAATGCCTGTTCAGCATTCATGGCAGAAATGTCATGTTATTGTTCCTTGCTTCCTTCCTGTTGATTTTGTTAATTAAATAACGATTATATCACCTTAAAATTTTCATATGATGGCATTGCATAAGGATTAAACAATATTCTTTTCATTATTGGAACGTGCATACTTCTAGCGTTTGTCCTTGTCAAATTAATAGCTGGAAATTGCCTGATTAGCTACCCTTCCTTGTAAAATTTTGGCCTCCCCTTGGCTGAAATATTTAGAATTTATTAGTATTAGAACCTGGCCATCCTTTTTTTTTGGGTCTATTTCTTTGAGCATTTACCATTCAACTATTTTCCTTTTCCTAACTGTTCGATATGGTCTTTGATTATCTTGCATCATTAATTTATATTCCACGGTTTTCATGCTTTATTAGGCCTGGCATAATGGACTCAAACTTGCAATCTCCAGCCCATGACAATACTGATACAAAAAATGCATTTCGCAAGCCTTCTGGAGACTCATCTCATAGGAATTATCGCCGTCATTCTCCAGCTGATGGATTGCCGTCATCTGATGGTTGGAATCTTTGAACTCTCTCTCATTTCTTATTTCTTTTAGCCGTTACAATGGTCTTTTAGTAAATCATAATACTTTCGAGTTGGTAGATATCTGCATTCTATAATTTTAATTGGTGTTACAAATTGGCTGCATGCGCACACATCCTCCATGCTGTTCACCTGTGGTTCTTTTTATGCTGTAAATTAGCCGAATAATGGTGCTACTAGGCTTTTTTCTTTCATGATGAACTCACTGAATTTTCGAAGGATTCTAAAATATGTTGTCTTCTGGTGATACCTTCAAAATGTATACTGGTGCTAATCTTGATGAATGGTGATTCTAGCCCTTATGGACATCTGTGTTTTCCGTTGCCAAATAAAAGAAATTTGTGGGCTCTTGAAGTAAATTGGGAAAATGGGAGGCGAATTGGTGGGGCTGTCTAGATTCAAGTAGATGTTTTGAAGGTTGCCTCTCCATGTTTTCTTATATTGGCTGTTTATGTTTATTTGGGATTGATAATATTTTTACACTATTAATGCCAAGCTCTGCTAATGGGAGTTGGGTTCAATACATTTATTCGCATTCAGGTAGCCCCAAGCATGATCGCAGCACGGATCCAAATCCATCAGGGGGAGGCTCTGGAAATGTCTCTGACAATCATGCAAGGAAGGATGATGGCAGGGAAGAAGAAAGAGATTATGGCAAGAATCACCATGGCAGGAGCAGTGATTCTTTTAGACATTCTGATCGACTGTCATCCCGGAGCTCCTATGGTCACTCTAGAAATGAAGAATACAATAGATATGACAAGTATGCCGATGAAGACAGATACCATGAGAGGCTATCTTCTCGCTCTGGACTTGAGTCGAGGGGTGATCATACAAGAGAAGGGAGTGATAATAGGTCCAAAGATCATCTACGAGCTGTGGACAAATATTCACGTGACAAGTATGATAGGTCAGAGTATAGGGGTTCAGATTATAGGAGCAAAGAAAAGGATAGAGAAACCTACTCGGAGCATCTAAAATATAAAGGGAAGGATTCTTTATATGACAGATCTCGATCTGGAAGGAAGCATTCTCCGTACGATGATGTGGAAAGGGAGAGGCGTTCAAGGGACAGTGATTATCGAGATGAAAGAAGAGATTCACACAGAAGTTATAGAGATTACAGAAGTGATCGGGCAGTCTCCTATTCTGAGTCAAGGAGCCAAAGAGATGACCCAGGTTCACGGAAAGACAGTGCTAAATATCGTCTAAAAGAAGCTTATGTAAGTGAACAAAAGGAACTGGACAGTAAGAGGTTTGGTAGGGACTCTCAGATTAGCGAGGACCTTGATAGAAACACCAGAAAAACTGGGGAGCAAATCAATAATGAAGATAGAGAATCTTCTGCCAAAAAAACAAAGTTGTTTGGCACTGAATATGGTGCGTTGTCAAATATAATTTATACTTGCAGCTTTCTGACTTTTGTGATGCATTTGTTTTGACTCTTCAAATTTTCCTGAATTAAAAGGAGATGAAAGCCAGACTTCAAGTTCGAAGCATCCTCAGGAGAGTAATGTGAATTTAGGGACTACCCAGGGCAGTGGTTCAGAGTTTGCCAATGATCTAAATAGTGCAAAGGTTGCAGCCATGAAAGCAGCTGAATTAGGCAAGCGCTTCTTTTCAATTGCAATTGACCTAATTTTGCATCATGTTCTAGTTCTTTCAGAAGCCATTTTGTACTTATCTGGAAGTTTTGTTGAATGACAGTTAATAAGAACCTAGCTGGCGCTGGTTGCTTGACTACTGACCAAAAGAAGAAGCTCCTGTGGGGCAGCAAGAAGAATACACCAGCAGAGGAGGTATCTTCGACTTTTTAATACATTTTCCAATTTTTTTGGGGATAATTGTGTTTTGAAATTATGTTCACAGTACTTTTAAGAGGTCAAGGTTTTAACCATTAGATATTCTTGAAATGCAAGTGAGTTATTATCATATGCACGATTTCAAAAGTGATTTGATTTAATGGCGGAGAAGCTAAACCTTAGTCGAGCTCTCCATGGGAAAATCTTTTTCTCTCGTTATTTGTTACTAGTTCAGTCTCAACCTGATTTGCTCACATTAGGTCCCGGGGGGGGGGGGGAGACCTGATTTGCTCGCATGAGGGGGGATTTTTTTTTTTTTGGGGGGGGGGGTGTGTGGTTAGTTATGGTTATGGAATATTGAGGTGCTGTATCTGTTATAACACCACTGTGCTTTTTTATTTGCCCTGGCAATTGCTATAAACCGGTACTTATTCATTTGCTGCTCCAAAAATGCACACGCCAAATGTTATAGTCTGGTCACCGCTGGGATACAGCACTGTTTTCTGATAGGGAACGTCAAGAGAAGTTCAACAAACTCATGGTAAGTCTCGATTGACCTACTGCCCTATTTGACGAGATAATAGCATCAGGAGATCTTTTCCCCTTTTCCCCCCTTTTATTTAACTTGTTCCTGAATAGTCTGGCTGGCTCCTTTGGAGTTTTCCCCTTACTAACACAGTTTTAGAGTCTGAGGTTGCATTGGTGCCTATGGCCAATTGTAGGGTGTGAAGGGCGACCCCCAGGTGGAGCAAAGATCCAACGATCAAAATGTGGAGAAGCAGAGGGAACAGCTCCAGATGGATCTAGAGAAGCAGTACACTGCAGGTCTTCGTCGGCGAGATGGCCGTACAGTTGGATTAGGACTTTAAACATTCGCTCAACAGCTTTCCCATCGTTTGACCTGCACTATGGTGGTTATTACGCTTCCCTGCTCTGGAGGATTTTGTTACTTGTTTGTTTTATTTGGGGGCATGATTTGATGTCAGCCACATGGAATCTTGGCAGTTGTTGGGAGTTTTCTAGTAGACAGAAACTCGTTTATCTTATGGATATTCTTGTAATTGGAGGTCAAATTTTATCTTGTAATGCGTATAAAACCGATCTTGATACTTGGGACCTAAAGAATCTGTGATGGACTGATGGGTTAATTATGGGAGAATTATGATGAGATTCTAAAAAAGACAAATAATTTTTAAAAAATCTCAATAATAACTTAAGTAGCATATAATAATAAGTTTTAGATTAGGAAAGAGTAATTTTTGGGATTTGATTGTAATCCTCTTGTTAATTATTTTATTGTGAACACTAGTGAAGTATGAATGTCTTGAACTAAAATGGTTCCCGGGAGGACTAACGACGGTCACAGTGTCTATAATTGTTCCTCTTAACCAGAATAGGACGCTTCCCTCACCGTCGGGCAACTGTTAACATTATAGGGTGGTCTTCGGCCCTTGCTATGTGGTTGCGTGGTCTCGGTCGAGTGTGTATGGTAAATTCAATGATTTTTCGATGCACAGGGTGAGGTTTTTTTCCCCCAAAAAATATTTTATGTTTTTAGAGATAAAAATTAAGTAATACTACTTCCGGTCCTTAATATAAAATATTGTTTGACTTTTATTTTGGTTATAAATATAAGACTCCAATCCACTTTGTCTTTTATATTTATACATTTTTTTTTCAAAGTATTCCTTCTAATAATGATAGTTAGTCAATACACTTGATTAGTAAGGATATTTTAGGAAAAACAACATTTATTTAGGACAAATAACTAACTCAACTTACTTTTTTAATCTCCTCAAATTAGTCAACTGGCTCTTATAATTAGGACCGGAGGTAGTATAACGCATTGACATAATACTGAAACTGTTTTTTCAGAGGAAAAAGTGCTTCGTTTTTTTTTTTTTAATAGTGAGAAGGGATTATCTCATTTCATCAAGAAACTGCACAAAATGGATGGAACTAACATATTGCCTATTTCCACTCTATTGTAGGGTGGTTATTAAAAGAAATAAAATCAGAAGATTTATCATGACCTAACCTCGTCAAAAAAATCAGAATCTCTATTTTCTTCTCTTTTTTATATAAAAAATCAAATTTATTTAAATAAAATAAAATGATACATGATATTTTGAACTTTCAAATAGATCATGTGTCAGTGCCAATCATGAAAACATACTGAAAAACACAAACTAAATAAAAAAGGATAACTATAGTTATCTTTTACTATTGCTATTTTTATTCCAACACAATAAAAAAATAAAAAAAATAAAAAACTCTACCGAATTATAATATTTTAACTAGGATTGTTTATCGACAGAACTAGGCAGGGTCAGATTCCTCCTTGATGCCTAGTCAGAGGAATGAACGGGCTGTATTTTGCAACCCGTTGCCTGACCTGCTTGGTAAAAACTCTAGACATTTTGGATTAGGCTAATCTGGACTGAATAAGGTAGGTTTTTTTTTGCCAGAAAAATTATACTTAGGTCCCATGGAGCACAATTAATATCAACAAAGTCCCTAGAAATCACAAAATGATTCTGAAGTCCTTAGGGACCTATGTGTAATTAATTTTAATTGTGAAATTACCTACTTATCCCTGTTAATTTTATTGCAACAATTTATTTATAACATCAACAGTGGCTGTTGACAACTCGAGAAGAAGTGATTAACAACCTTGACAGTGCTCATGACAACTCACTCTGTGGGATGACTGTTGACAACCCGAGAAGAAGTGATTGACAACCTCGGCAGTGCTCCTGACAACTCACTCTGTGGGATGCCAGGGGTGTTGCTGAGGTTGTTAACCACCTTTTCTCGGGTTGTTAACAGCCACTATTGAGGTTGTAAATAGTTCAAATTAATAAGGATAAGTAGGTAATTTCACAATTAGAATTAATTACACATAGATCCCTAGGGACTTCAGAATCATTTTGCGATTTCTAGGGACTTTGTTGATATTAATTATGTTATGTGAGACCTGAGTGTGATTTTTCCTTTTTTGCCTAAGTGATGACATCCTACTCATATTATGTGTCGAAAAAAATCCACTATCTAAATAAACTGTTACTTTTACTGTTTTAATTCATTTCTTAAGTTATATTCTAATCTGAAAAAAATATAAATATAATTATATATATTTTGGGGCAGGGCTGCCCATTTTTCATCGGGGTGCCTTTTTGTAGGCCAGGCAGAGTAATTTTTTCCCGGACTTAGATGGGCACACTGGGCAACCGGACCTCCAAAACGGCTCTAATTTTAACCCGTAAATCCTATAACAGGAGGATAATCTCCCATCATGCGACAAGTTTTCATCGTTTATACAGGCTGGTAGTCCATGGCAAGGCAGCTATGTGCGGATACACGGGCAGCTTCTCGACAACAAAATGAACAAAGAAAAACCAGTGATGCAAGTAACACGTGGTAATAAAGATAGTGCAATTTGTGCAAAAGTGGAGACAAAATTAATACTTGCTCAAATGCTCAAGAATATCAAAATTTGCTTGTAGTGAACAAGAAAAATTCCAAAAGCGTTTTAAAAACAGCTATCTAATTGAAAAGAAAAGTAAAAAATGGCATTAGTCATAGCCATAAATTCCTCCTCTCATTGCATTTCCCAGCAAAAGCATTGGATGTCCAAATATGACATTTTCATTCAACGGGATTGCAATTGCAAGTTGAAAGGAACAAGATTTCCACGATTCCTTGTAGTCAAACCTAAATTACTGTGTATCGGTGGACGAGCTAATGGGTTAAAAGACTTTCTCCGGTTGCTTTTATGTATGGTTTTGAGTGAATTTACTGACCTCGGAATTTTCAGATACCTTCCGTGGGAGTTCATTTTATCATATGGAAACAATATAGATTGGCATGTGGTTGTCCTAAACCGGTAACCATACTCATCCTCACTATGTACATGAAGAATAATTTGAAGTTTCGAAGCAGAAGCCACAGATTTATCACGTACTGGTTTCAAATGGCTTCACTGTGTCCATGAATAAAACTGACGAGGACACAGTCAGAGTTATATATGAAATTATAAGTATACTGATTGAAAAAGTAGGATATGGATCCCGAAATTTCAATTTAACTTCTTTTCAAGCTTATCAGTTCACAGTAAACTCCTCAACATGGCCCGCTATCGCGTTTGAATGCGTTACACTTTAGCCCTTTATGCTTATCCTTCCTAGTGAACCTGTGCGACGTCAAAGATTTGGTGGAACTCTAAGCTGTAAACTTGTTCGTATTCGCTTTGTTATTGCATTGCAGTAGATCATCAATGTCTTGTCATGAACATGATAATCAAGCCATGCTATTTTTCTTTTTCAAAAGTAGAATTTGTCGCCGTAATTAAGAGCAGATAAAGCCCAAAGTTACTTTTATTATCTATTTAATATAAAAAGAAACCAATGATGGAAGACAAACAACAAACACGTCCCAACGTTCGCTCTTTTTGTCCTAGCGGGATGTTGACCAGATTTTTCAGTACATCCTCAAATGCTCGGTACTCTTGCCTTGCATTTCTGAACTATGCGTATATGATTCGTCTCTAGCATATGAAAATAAGAAGGGCCGACCGTCACGGGCAGATCTACAACGTGAAGATCACCCCAGGAATTTCAGATGGTGACTGGGGAAGAAACCTAAAAATGAAAGATTCTATTCACACGAAACCGACCCAAGGACAAACAAAAGCCAGACAAAAGCATTGGCCATTGAAGACTCGGGGTCGATACCACATTTCGCTTTTAAGCTAGCAGTCAAAGTGTCCTCCTTTTTCACACGTTTAGCAACGTAGCAATCATTCAGGCCTCTTAATAATATTTCCTTTGTTTCCAGGGTTTATTCGCATCTTTACCGCAGCCTGTTTTGAGTTACCCAAAACATCATATTTCAGCACCTTACCATGATATCTCAACCGCTTGCCATGGCTGCAACGTTGATACTTGTGGTTCTTGCACAAATATGCACATCAGTTACTTCACTGTCAGAAGCTGATAAGATTACTAGTTTGCCAGGGCAGCCACCGGTCAAGTTTAACCAATACGCTGGTTATATTACCGTTGATGAGAACCAGCACAGAGCTCTATTTTACTATTTTGCTGAAGCAGAATCAGAACCTGCTTCTAAGCCATTAGTTCTCTGGTTAAATGGAGGTATGCTTTTACTTATATGCCAAATACATAAAATTTACTTCCAAGGGAAGAGAAAGAAGAGATTGAGGTGTTTTTATGAGTTATGAAGGGCCTGGTTGTTCGTCTGTGGGAGCTGGAGCGCTCGTTGAACATGGACCTTTCAAACCAAGTGAAAACGCCCTCGTGAAAAATGAATATAGTTGGAACAGAGGTAGTGAAAAAGTTTTATCCCTTTGGATTGAGTACTACAATTTAGCATGCTGTTTCCTATCAAGATTTGCCCCCCTTTTTTGGCGACCTTCTATCAAGATCACTCACTCATTGATTTACCTCCTTGCTACAGAGGCAAATATGCTATACGTGGAATCACCGGCCGGGGTTGGTTTCTCATACTCTGCTAATGAATCATTCTATGAATTTGTGAACGACGAAATCACAGGTTTTTTCACTTGGTTTTATGCATTTCAGCAGTTAAGCAGCACCATAGTGCTCACTGTTAGGCACTGGTCAGCTGGTTTTCCTTGAGATCTTCGTAATTACTATAGATTTCATTGTTATTGTACAGCAAGAGACAATCTTGTTTTCCTACAACGTTGGTTGACCAGATTCCCAGAGTACAAAAGCAATGATTTCTTTATCACGGGGGAGAGCTACGCAGGTAAGTCATTTAAGTAGTATTTTCGTTTCATAACTACAATTCTGTAAGCATACCAGTTTGCAGGTCACTATGTACCCCAACTTGCACAGCTTATTGTTCAAACCAAAACAAAGTTCAATCTCAAGGGGATAGCTGTGAGTACAAAGGATTTTTTTGAAAAAAATAAATAAATAAATAAACGACTTTGCTCGATCTGCATATCATAACTTGTTTCCATGTTGCTATTTGCAGATAGGGAATCCTCTTTTGGAATTTAATACTGATCTAAATTCTAGAGCCGAATTCTATTGGTCACATGGGCTAATATCAGATTCGACTTACAAGGTCTTTAGCACCACTTGTAATTTTTCCCAAATTTGGAGACAATATCACAGTGAGACTCCAAGTGTCAGCTGTGCAGAAGCGAATAAACTGGTGACAAGGGAGATTGGTAACTTTGTTGATCGATACGATGTCACTCTTGATGTTTGTTTGTCATCCATAGATAAGCAGGCTCAAATGCTAAATCAACTGGTGAGGGTCATAACATTGCCTTGATTTTATAATTCCACGACTATTATACCATTAAATTTTCTCCGTTTGCTTTCGTTCGCGACGCAGCAAGAGACAGCCAACATAGATGTTTGCTTGGAAGATGAAACATCTGCATATTTGAACAGGAAAGAAGTACAGGAAGCTCTGCATGCAAAGCTTGTGAGAGTTATCAATTGGTCTATTTGCAGCGAGTAAGTCTTCTTGCTTGAAAGAAAGCATTATCCTAAGAGCTACTTTCCATGATCATAGCTTTCCTCATTTGTTCTGGACTTCGTATTTCTGCTTACACAACTATCACCACCATGATAGGGTGCTAAGATATGACAATCAGAATCTAGAAGTACCAACAATTCCGATTCTAGGAGAACTCGTTAAGTCCGGCATCCAGGTTTTTGTGTACAGGTTGGTATTCTTCATTCTTTTCAAGATGTTGCCTTCCCTCATTACTTGCTGGCTACCATTAAACGTCCACTTTTTTTTTGTTTGGTATTAAATATCCACATATCTACTACAAGCAAAGTGGTTTGTATGCAGTGGAGATCAAGACTCAGTGGTCCCATTGACCGGAACACGTTCTCTGGTGAATAAATTAGCCAAGGAGTTAGGACTAAATACAACCGTGCCTTACAGGGCCTGGTTCGAGGGGAGACAGGTTAGTAGCTCGGATATCAAGAGATCCGGAAAACTTGCAAGAGTTATACGCTTAAACATTGCGCTCAAACTTTATGTATAATTTTTCAGGTTGCTGGATGGACACAAGTTTACGGTAACATTTTATCATTTGCGACCATAAGAGGGGCGGGTCATGAAGCCCCATTTTCGCAGCCAGAGAGATCACTCGTCCTTTTCAGATCATTGCTCCATGGAAAGCCCCTTCCAGATGCCGCCCCTTCAACCTAAACACATCGCCCATAACACCCCTTTCACCAATATGCGCGTCTTCCTCCCCCAAACCAACCCCCAACCCACAAAAAATCCCCCACCCACTTGGACCAAAAACAAGAAAGAAAGAAATATTAAGAAATAGAAATAAAGGGTTTGGATTAGCTTTTTAAAAGCAATTTTACAATGTTTGAAGTATGTGACAAAAATTTTGTCTCGACTTGCATGAAAATATGTTTTAAAGTGTTTCTAACAGGTTCCCAAACTCCCCCTTAGCATAATAATATTCACATTTGCTATCTATCCTCAACAAAACAAAACGGCATGACTTAAGAATTCCGAATGATTTATTTTGGTCCAACTTGTAAACACGGAAGTTTGATCTTTCCAAATTATCAGCATATCTGTTCAAGCGTGCTACAAAAGACAAGAGGGATCTGCGTAGAATTTATCAAAACTAGAACAGAATGAGAACTGTCAAAACAGCAGAATTTGATATAATCACAATTTCGCAGCAGAGGCTGAGTCCACTAATCTTTCAAAGGCGATAACAACATCAATCATGCAACGTTCCCAGTAGGTCCTCGTCACGATATAAATGATACCTGCCAATAAGAAATCAAATACATTATAGTCTAGTTACCTAAAGAAATCAAATACATTATAGCCTAGTTACCTAGGAGAGCCTACATGAGTTAGATCGCTCTTGCAATATTAGCGTCTATTTATAAAGAAAATGCACCACATATAAGAATTTAGACCCATGTGATTCCAGGATTGTTAGCTTGTAAAAATAATTAAACAAACAGGAGAACATGTGAAATATGATCCAAGAGAAACGTGTACATACTCTTTGTCACCCAGCTTCACTTCTGATCCTCCATATTCAGGTAAAAGGACAGTGTCACCCTCCTTTACAGCTACAGGAATTAGCCTTCCCTCTCTATCATGAATGCCAGGGCCCACAGCAATAACTTTTCCAGAATTCAGCTACAGCAACACCAACAAACAATTACCAGCTCATCAGATGTACTCTAACAGAGCAAAACCTCGAAATTTTTTTGGTTTCCCAGCCAAACCAGAGCAAAACTTAGATTAAGTCCTTTTTACAACGTTTAGCACCTTTAACCATCCAATGGAACATTTAATATGGATCACGCACCACAGCATGGCAATCCAAACAAAAATCCTAGCTGGTTTCATCCAAAGCCCAATATCATAGGAAACATTTCCGACGCCTTGGCCAGCCCATATCTACTAAGAGGCCGAGAACTAAAGAGATGATGTGGGCATAACGTTATATATTACACATTCCTTTGAATTCGTTGACAAACAGCCGATTAATCACAAGTGTAGTTTCTAGACCCGTCAGAAGAGAAGTGAAAAGTTGGGAACACAGCAATGCGACCCAAATTATAGCATTGCAAGTGACTAACTCTGAATTTCTTTAATATGTCTGGTTGTCAGGTCAAAGGGACTGTAATGATATGACATTTTCTACAGAGTCCTACTTCCTACTTCCTTCTTTGCATATATGAACAATTACTGAGAGAAGAAAGAGTCCATTAGCTAATTTTATTCATACAAAACGTGGAAACATAATATTTTCTACAAAATTAGAGACGAAAAACTGATGACAGCTGAGGTAAACCATGAGTAGCAAGCTGAAAATTTTAAGATCAACAGAAGCAAGAAATGAAATGGGTGAGAATGAATGAGCGGGTTCACCTTACTGGATTTCTCGGGTAGCAAAATCCCGGCGTTAGTTTTGGACGGAGGAACGATTTTCTCCACCAAAACGCGATTAAGCAAGGGACCCAAGCGCCTTGCCATTGAGTAGACAAAAACAGGAGAAGCGAGATGGGAGTGAGAGGCTGCGAAGAATATATCAGAATTAAGCACGCCTGCTAGGGAAACCTCAGCTCAGTCAGGGTTTTGCAGGGTTTTACTTCGCCCGGTCAGTATTTACGGTCTCATTGACTCGTCGAGTTACCATCGTTTCTCTGTTACCCCAAAAAAAAAAAAAAAAAAACACAAAAAGAAATTGCCTTTGGGGTGAGCATTTATTATATGATATTGGCTGCCTTGGGATTAAAAAATAAAAACAAATGATTATGTTCCGAGAATCATTAGCAAAGAGTTAAAAATTGTTAAGATTTTTTTTTGGCAGGTGTTAAGACCAGTTATATAAACATAAGCCAAAAAAATAATAATTAGATGAAGCAGGAATAGTTTGTTCTCATGATTATTATGCACCAGATTCTTTTTTGTATGAATAAAAAAATTACTAATAATGAAAGCGAAAAGTTAGGCCCCTCAAGCTGGCGAAACAAAAGAGCCATATTACGATGGGCTGGACTTCGCAATTGAAACTTATATGTTGAAGTCCCAAAAAAAAAAAAAAAGAACATAAAAGTTAAAGGTGGTGGGCGGACCTGTTCACTAGGTGATTGTGAATGAATAAAATTTGATTTGAAAAAAAAGAAGAAGAATTAACCATAATAAATGAAGATTAATTAATAAAAACTGAAGGATTAATGGAGTCAGTCTCATGTAATAGAAGAGTAATAAAGGTAGTAAGAATGATTATGTTACAGGGAGAACCCAAAAGGAAAGGGCCAAGCGGTACTAATCAGAGACAGCTTGCCGCTAATGATGAGAGTTTGACCAAAATCACAAAGAACCTAACCATAGTTAATCTATCCTCCATTCATAATTAACATGTCTTGGTTGATTCCCATCATATCCTATCATTTCTAAGCTTATACGTTGGTTGCTAGCTGCTACCCCCCTCTCTTGCTGCCAAATTAAATCATAATTATTCAGTTTTGAGCCAGAAATTGGGGCGCATGTGAATCCGTAAACAACATGAAATTGATACTTTTTTCTTAGTTTAAATAAATTGTCTTTTATCAAAAGGAATAATGTTGAAAAGAAGAGAAGGAAGAAGAAATAGAGAATATTTGCTGGGGAGGAGAGACAAGGGAGGGGTCCATCAAGGATGGGGCAATTGAAGCCCATGATGAGGAGTCCCATGTAGCAGAGATACGCTGATGCTGATATTGGATCTTATTTTTTCTATAGATCAACTATTTGGAGGAAAAAAACAACTATTACTTCACAAAATGAGCTAGCCACGATTTGAATTTTCATTAAAAGAAATATTTATATTTAGTACTCGACAGTGTATTAAATATGATTGTCTTCAATAAAAAATATCTATAAGCATCAAATAAAAAAAACAATAACTAATAAACTTATAAACAGCATATTTTTAAATTGATTTAAAATCGAGAAATTACGTGCCCTCTTGTTCATATAAAGAGGTGTTCCTAGTTTTATCACTTTTATGATCTAGTGACATGTAGTCCGCTTTCAGCGGTGGAATAGTGTCGGCATGATCTCGTTATTATCACTTGGTCACTTGGTAAACTTGCTTAATTATCCTGTTCAATTCAAATACATATATGCAGGAGTGTACATAAACTTAAGGAAACCTAGTCTTTCGAAAGCTTCATATGAATAATATCTGTATATGAATAATGACAGGAGCAAGAATAAAGGGTGTAAGAAAAGAAGAGGCATGCTTGGGGGTGATGGGTTTGACTGAGAAAATAAGGCCAAAATGGCGAAACCAACAAAATCTCAAATCATACATATTGCTTGCACAACAAACTGAGTTCTTTGCCCCTAATCATGCTGTTCCTGCTCATCACCTCACTCCCCCCATCTCCCTTTTCCTCTTTGCTTCTTAGCTTTTCGTTTCTCCTTCTAATTTCTCTACAAACAGCCCCATTTTTCTTTTATATAGGATGTGAATTACTTCCTTCCAGTTTTCTCGTGTCTGATCTACGACTATTTTTAAAAATAATTTTAAGAGCCTTGTCATCAGTGCTTGTATATCTGGACCACTTATCAAGCTAGTCAAAAAGAATTGGTTCAAAATCATTTGTTTCATTCAAAATAAGAAATTAACTAGCTTATCGTTTTACGTCCTATTTATTGCTGGAATTTACAAATGTTGATAATCATGAAAATCTCAAATCATACATATTGCTTGCAAACAAAACTGAGTTCTTTGCCCCTAATCATGCTGTTCCTGCTCATCACCTCACTCCCCACCTCTCCCTTTTCCTCTTGCTTCTTAGCTTTTCGTTTCTCCTTCTAATTTCTCTACAAACAGCCCCATTTTTCTTTTATATAGGATGTGAATTACTTCCTTCCCTTTTCTCGTGTCTGATCTACGACTATTTTTAAAAATAATTTTAAGAGCCTTGTCATCAGTGCTTCTATATCTGGACCACTTATCAAGCTAGTCAAAAAGAATTGGTTCAAAATCATTTGTTTCATTCAAAATAAGAAATTAATTAGCTTATCGTTTTACGTCCTATTTATTGCTGGAATTTACAAATGTTGATAATTATGTGTAAGAACAATTCTGGAATAATATTGTAATATTGAAAAAATTTATACTTAACAGTGTATTTTATGCCAACAACTGAAAACATTTTTCTAGTCTTTGTACTGGTTTTTATTAGTTCAGCTGTCCAGTTCAATTGGTTTGTGATAATAACAATATTATCGTTTCATTTCATTTTAAATAAGTCATCTCTTGACAAGTTATAACAATTCCAAATGTGGCTCCACTAATTAGCACCTAATAGAACAACAAATATTGGAGAAAAAGGGTAAGAACTGCGACCCATGCAGATTCATAAAAGCCTAGTCTATTTAACAAGCACTGATAAGCATAAATTAGCAGCCCGACTAAAACTATAACCTTCCGGTTTAGAGCCTAATTAATTTATATCAACGCACCATTGGACCACCGTTGCTTTGTATCGATATTGAAAATCAAATGACCAACATGAATGATAGAATTAGGGTCAGAAGAAAGCACTTGTACTGCATAAGTGGGTTGGATTATTTTTACTGAAGTGTGAACTTGAAGTTGCTTGAGTATATTTGGTTGCGTCCGTGTTTATACAGGTGAGGAAAAATTAAAAACTGTCCATGACTTTCATGTACTGATCCTTCTAAAAAATTAAAAGTGACCAACAACATAATCATTTCTAAGGAGAAAGTACCCACTACATCCATTCTGAAATTCACCTCCCAGCCCTCTCCTCCATGGCCCACTCCACCTCCCTACTCCTCCTTTCTCTTCATTCTTTCTTTCTCCGTTTCTTTTTTTCGTTGAAATCATTACATGCAAACCCCCATTTTTTTATTCTACTCTTCTTTATGTACCTTCCTGTATTATGTTGCACATAAGCAATCTATGGCTACGGTTCAACTATATATATTCCAGATAATCTCTGCAACATGATGTGTGTTGTGTGTGTGTTGCTTGCTATATTGATTTCTTTTTACTGGCATGATTGATATTATTGACTGATGCACGCAATAAACACGTTTATTCCTCCTTTTTGACTCAATTATTTGTTTATTTGGTTAATGTTTCTTTTTATATTCTTCTTCCTTTGGGAGGGATTCTGGCGATCAGAAATTATGCAGCAGTCAATTTCGTACCTGCAGCTTGTTGCTACATATGTCAAAGCAACAAGAAGGAAAGAATATACAATGAGCCACCACTTACCATCTTAGGGCCTAATAATAGTTCTTGGAATTTATTGTCAAGAAAAGGACATTGCCAATCACATTATCCTTCCTACGATTGCTGAAATAATCCCGTACCCTGTCTGCTTAAAATTCTATATGCTCTCATTCTTAGTTTGAACTTTGAAAGTTTCATCGGGAAGCTATCCAGAAGTGAACAATAACCAAACTATTCTCTTTTCTTTTTAATTACGATTTAGTATAGGAAACTATAGACACTGGTAATGGCAATACTCCCTTTCCTGCCGAGATCAGAGGGGAAAAAAAAGTGCTGGGGGCCAAAAAAACAAAAACTTTCATAAGGTTGTGTGAGGGATGCATCCCAAAACCAAAGGAAAAGAGAAGAGAACAATGAATTTGTGAGTTGATTTGTAATATTGTTAGGACTCAAGGTCAGATGAGATTGTGGTCAGCAATCACCTTTTACTTTGAGATAATGTCCTGTGGGTTTCATGTGGGACTATTTGTCTGTACTACAGTACCCGTGAAAAGAATTCCAAAAAGGAGGAAAAAAAAAAAAAAGGAGAGAAAAACATCAGCTGTTGTTTCAAGCGGGACAGTAGATCTGTATGTGAATATACGTTATCGTCTGTCAATGACAGCTTTTAGTTAATGTTTCATTTGGGATTTGGCTTGAAAACTTTGGATATGGAATTCTATTATACTTGTCTGTATAGAGAGATAACTGCAAAATCTCAGTAGTTGAAGTGTATAATCAAACAAAAATATTATACGAAAGAAGTAGAAAATGGTACTATTTTGAGATAAAACCAAGCCATTCATGCATACAGAAATAGGTGACCACAGAAATTCACATGTTGATCAAAAGGGGTCAAAGCAAGTTTCCCTTTTGCGAGTACATCTAATTGTGAGGGTATAAGAACAGTACAAGAGAAATTAATCTGAATGGAGAAAGCACTGTTTCTTAGAGCAACCGAATGGGGGGAAAAAGATTAACAAAATGATTCATTTGTCTTGACCCCCCGGCCCTGACACTGATCAATTGAGATTGAGAAAGGGACCATGCGAAGCTTTCAGTCTAAGAAACTCGAACTCAACCCATATCTCTCTCTCTCTCTATCTACCCCCCTCCCCCCCCCCCCCCCACCAAAAAAAAAAGCCCCATCTATCTATCCGCCTCTCTCTCCCCACTTAGTCTCTCTACGCTAAGCCAGCCATACCATTCTCTCACTGTCTCTCTATGACTGCGTTTGTGGGAGAGTTTGAAGTGTTTGTCTCTAGCTGAGTTTGTGAAAGGAAAAAACTGGGCTCTGAAATTAGTAGCAGATATTATAAATTAAGGAGAGGGCAGCAAGTTCTATGCATTTTGACTTCAGCCTTTTCATTGACATTCCTCCTCTTCAAACTCCTAGGCTGCTCCTACTATAAAGAAACTATCCCAAAAAGCCTTCTTTCTTGATATTATAACCAAATCTCTCTTTTCTATTATTTGTTAGTGCTACACCTTCATCAGTCACGAGCCCACACTCGTCAGTCTCGAGGAAAATAGGGAGGAGCAAGAAGAGGACGAAGTAATCGGCGTAACTATCCAATGCGATGATTTTTGCCAAGATTAAGAAGCAAATGGGTTTGTTGATCCTATCTCTACTCCTTCTGACCACGTTACTACTGATTTCTCCATGCAAGGCTGCCGGGAGAGCCAGATTTCACAGATTCAAAGGTCATCGGTCTGCTAATTCTGAGCTCAAACCCTTTCATTTCGGTGGTGGCCTCAAAGGGCATGAACATCAAGATGTGGATGAAGATGAAGTTTTTGGAGCTGATAAGAGAAAAGTCTACACAGGTCCAAATCCACTACACAACAGATAAGTTAGCAGACACAGTTAAACGGCCAATCCAGCTCCTTTGTGTCCTCAATCCAAGTTCCTTTCTCTTCCTCTTGTTCTTTCTTTTATATTCCATATTTCAAAGAGCACTTTCTGTGCTCTGCAAGACTTTTCCCGGTTAAGTTATTTACAGATGTATATGCAAAATTAGGTTTGAGATTTGAGATGATCTTGGTGATGATGAGAGAATATAGTAAAAATATTTTTTGAAAGATTTTTTTTTTCCTCCGAAAGATGAATGCCATAGATAGCTATAAATAGGGTGGTTGGTTTGAGTGAATATTGGCCAACTTTTGCTTTAATTTAGCTGATGCGTATTTGCCTGCATGCTTCCTTTGTCCTGATTTCCTCCAAGATTCTCACACACACATCATCAGGTTTTCCATATCTAGCTAAGCCTCACTGTCTTTAACAAGAAAGCCTGTATATGAATAGCACGCATGGAAATGGTACCAATAATGTGCCTTCCCCGTAAAAAAATCACAATAATGTATATAATATAAAGTATTCTGTAACATGAATGTGGAGAATGATCGTCTTTCTTTTTCAAGCTCTTTTCTACCAAAAGAAAAGGAGCTTTGTTCATTTATGGAACGTACGTAATATTTTATGCAGTTCTGGGATGCTCAATGCAATTATTCAGAATTCACAAGTCAAAGATCATTCATTTTATATATTATCATAGTGTAATTACTTTTATTGTTCTGGTAAGGGTAGCTTAATTACTTTGTGGAGTGAGAATAGCTCTTTCTCTGTGAACAAGCACTATGGCCGTTGCCGGGAAACTTAGGCCCCGTTTGGTTCCATTTCCAGAGAGCAAATACCCGGGAAGCAAACGGGGCCTTAGATTTCAGCAGCGCAAATAAAGGCTCAAAAATCTCTGCAAAAAGTGCTGGTAGGCTAATGTACGTCTGTGGGGGTATGGTAGATGCAGCCTCTTCTACAATCTGAAAAGGGTTTGCCAGTGGGAATGAAGAGGTGTACTGAGATGAATCGTGAGCCGTTGATGTGCATAAAATTTTTCAACCTCCGTCTCCACTTTTAATCATGAAGCTTAGCATGAATCATAGGTACCCACTCACGTAATTTCTCCATGGTTATTATGAGGCTGGCCCCACTCTGGGTTTCATTTCTCATTCTGCTTTTGCCAGCCACACCTCCACTTAGCTCGGCATCTTCCTCACTCTACTAACGGAACCCATTTCCCTCTGAAGTTTTGGTGTGCATTGCAGTGTGAAGGGCTAAAAGAGGTAATTAACATGGAATTGATGACTTGATGGGAACATGGATATTGGTTCGAAACTTATAATTTATAGGAGAGGACAGATATTTTCTCTGCCTTGTCAATGAGACTGTTTTTGGCGCAGAGGGAACATTTGTGTGGCTACAAATGCATGAGTATTATGGAGACTCTAGAAACAGCCAAAGACGACATTAAATTTACGTACTTTAAAGATATAATCTTTTAAGCTGCAAATTATTGAGGAAGACAACAGTCTCTCCACTGGCCCTCTGTTACATGCATGTCACAGTGTTCTCAGTTCTCCACACTAGCCGTTTCTGTCTGTCTGACTGTCTGCCTTGGATGTCCTTCAACTTTAAAGCCAATATACAAATATATGTTTTTGACCCAAATGATAAAAAGCAAACATATGTATGACCTCGTTCTCCCAGTCTAAAAAGGACATTTCAAAGTTCAAACTGTAGACTCGGGTAAACATTCACATTATCACATACGTATGTAGTGCCAAAATCTCCATTCTCCAGAGAGGGGTGTGGTCAGGAACCAGCACATATTTAACGCGGGCTTATTGATTATGAGTTGAGGAGAGTAGAAAAGTTAGAGCAGAAATATATATTATTATTATTATTATTAGTGATATGATTATCACCAACTCATGTTTGTCAGAAGGCCACCCCACATTTTGAATTTCAATTGATGGGAAGATAGCCAGTTGGCACTTCATCGTGAAAATAAAATCATAAGTGGGCCTCTGCATACTATTATTCCTCTTCGGGTTTGTCTCGCTTCTCATTCTCGCTGTCACTTTTCTTTCTGGGCTTTATTTCTGGTTCTGTATCTGGCATTTCTATTGGGAGAATTATCAAGAAATCTTAAAGAAAAATTTAATTATAAAAAAGTCTCAATAACAAGTAATCAATCTAAATATGTTATCATTCCTCATTCTAAAACTTGTCATTGCTTGCTCTTCACTTGTCAATAAACTTCAAGATAATTAAATTTCATTTTTAGGATTTGATTATAATTCTCCCATTTCTATATCGGCAATACATTATTTTGCCTCAAAGGTCTGGTTCTCTCTTTTTTTAAAAGTAAAAATGATTTAATTCTCCACAATAAAATTATGCAAATCAGTCAATAACTTTATAATACTACCTTTCGTTTTAATTATAAAATCTAGCTTATAAATTACAAATGAGTTTATTATTAGGATCCAGGTAGTATATTGGCTTTGACGTTGAAGGACATTCAAGGGATTAACTTTTATTTGGACCAGCAGAAAGCAAGGAGAGCATAGTCCTCCCGTGGGATACTTAACGGAGAAACATTTTCAAAGTATCCTATCTATTTTTTGGTAGATACGGATATTCTCTTATTAAAAATAATCTTATTTGAGATATTATTACGTACTAAATATAAGTATTTCTTTTACTGAAAATTTAAACTTTAATTTATTACATTATGAACCGTTAGCCCCAATTCCCAGCAAGCATCCTACCTATACAAGATCTGCAATTCGGTCTTTTTCTATGTGAGTGGCCCATTTTGCAACTGGGCTCTGAGACCTTCCCTCTCAGAAAGTTCAAACCCTGTTCCAGCCACCGAAAATTACAAACCTATACGTTTCTTTTTTTTTTTTTTTGGGTGAAAAAACCTCTACGTTTCTGTTCATATGAATTCATACGTCGATATTGTGCAACTTGTGTCCTTTTTAGATCAATATCTGCCACATACCCAAAAAGCCATGAACTCATTTTGAAAGAAACGACGAAAATTTACACCGTCCCTGGTAAGGTCAAGATACAGATAGGTGATCGTAAACTTCACGTATTTGTTTAATTGATCATTTCGAGAAAATGAAATCATTTTCTACAAACAAATATGTGACTGGCAGTGTGTGCGCATGTGTGTGTGAGAGAGAGAGAGAAGCCCCCCGGGGGCGGGGGGAGCGGAGAGATGGCGACTCTAGAACATATTACGTATGTGAAATTGATACTTAGATCAGTGCCACTAGCAATTCCATACTGCGTCATTTTAACCTCTTTTTGTTGAATGAATGTCGCATTATTTCATAGAGAGGAAAATATTGGAACACCAGGCAAGGTGGCTCCAGCATCAACAATGAAATTGTTTCCCGAGACATACTCAGAAGACTCATGAATCAAATAACGCGCCAGTGAAGTTAATGCTGGATCTGCGGTACCATACCTTCCAAGGGGCACTGTTTTCTGAGCCACCTTATTCAGCCAATCCTTTTCCATTAACTTTTCAGTGATTTCAGATTTGAAAAGTCCGGGCGATATTGAATTCACCCTGATTTTATATTCCCCCAACTCCAAGGCCATCACCTGTCAAACATTATCACGCAAAAAAAATGACTTCAGTCATTGTGAATATGAACAGTAAAGTCATGCATTGTTTAAAAGCTTCAAACTTTGTGAGTGGTTAAACATGCCGTTGACATAAGAGCAGATTGAACACTTCCCTGGTCAATATGCCAAGGATAAAATCATAAAAATCTCAGACAGTTGAATCATTATTAATATGCAACATACGAAGTAATATGGGATTAGATAGATGATGAAGTCCTAAAAATGCTATTTCATTATTCATTATTCTTATCTTGGAAGAATCTGCAGAGCAGACCCGTGAAATATCCTATCACTCTGGCTAAATTTAGATGCACCAAACTGTACATAAGGCCGCATTGATCCTTATGCCAAGAGTGCTGGACGTGGGAATGACGTGTGGGCTGGGGATGAAGAGTTTTCAGGCATGCCATTGGTGGTCTAACAAAACAAGTGTTGGAATAATTAGCTACTTTATCATCCTTGCTCCCAAAAACTGCACTCAGGGCATAGAGTTCCACTCAATTCAAAAACAGTTTTCTCCTTTGGTTTTTTGGCCTTATATTGAAAATTCAGTTAAAACAAGCCCTAAATGATGATGACGACAGAGAAGGAAGAGGGAAACTTATGGGTTTGATGCGATTACTGTGCATGCAAAAATGATATTACCTTTGTCAGCATGTTTACTCCAGCTTTTGAAGTTGCATAGGCAGTAGCTCCAGGCAGTTGCCCACGGTTTAAACCAGCGACTGAAGAAATATTGATAATTGAGCCTTTTATCTGTGCATCACGCATGCGTATGCATACAGATTTGGACACCAACCAGCATCCTGTTAAGTTTGTTTTGAAAACCTGATTCCATTCCTCCTCAGATAACTCCAACGGTGATTTAACGTTTCCTAGACAGTACAAGAAAAAGGAGAAATGGACAATTTAGATACGTCAGCTTATGTTCTGGCAACGTTTATTAAATAAATAATATAACCCCTGGCTGGACAAAAAAATATTAATTAATAGTAGTATAACCCCCGCAACATACATCTTCAGATATAACAACATAAACAAACCTTACAAACATTTTACACAGCACGCAGCCATGAGTTTCAATATATTCATAATCATGAGCTGGAAATTACACTTTGATATTTTTATTGATAAAAACATAAGCTGAGTCACTATTGTGATAATTAGACCAGAAGATGACTGCAGATAACATTTCATGAAAAAGAAAAGTACTTGCAACATACTGTTGGAAGTTACTTGGTGGAGGAAGCATAAATACAGTTTTATATCTGTGCTGATATACATATACATATGATTTTTACGGAACAGCATAAAGTTATCAGCTAATTAAAATGTAAATATCTATACCAAGTCTAGTCCCTGACACAAACCACAAGCCGTGACTAAGAGAAGTTAGCCTTATCGCGTTGAAATCAAATGTCAGAACAAGACCGTCAAAGTAAAATGCAAAGTAAATTTATCCGCGTTCAAAATACAACGGAAGTTGATACTCCAACAGCACCACGTAAAAATGGCTTGTATAATCCAATTTTCCAAGGACACTTGACAATTTCGCCCGACTACTTAAATCTTCAAAATTTCCAAACAAAGTGGATTCAAGCAACTGACCAAATTACCTCTCACACCGGCGTTGTTAATTAAGGCATCAATACGCCCAAAGGCGTCCCACGCCTTCTGCACTGACTTGTCGATGGTGGGGCCATCGGCAGACACGTCGAGTTCCACCGCCTGGGCCTCGGACGGGCTGGACTGATTGATGTGGTCGCAGAGGGACTGAAGGCGATCGACCCGGCGAGCGAGGGCAATGATCTTGCAGCCGGCTTTAGCGAGGTCGAGACAGAAGTCTCGGCCGATACCGGAGGAAGCGCCGGTGACCATGACAACTTTGCCATGCAGGGAATGCCAGGGCTCCAAGCGGGGTTCGACTCGAGACGCCATGGGCGTGGAGCTTAGAATCAACGAGGAAGGGAAGAGGGCGTGTGAGATTTAAGAGCAGAAAAAGTCAAAATGGAAAATATAAAATAGGGCGGGTGGGTGGCAACAAACATGAAATTGGAAGGAGGCGACTGAGAAAGCAGAAGGAATGAGCCGAGAATTTACCACCGCCTACCACCACTAAGGGCTGTTTGGTTGAGGGGAGGGGAGGGAGGGAGGAGGGGTAGGGGAGGGTAGGGGAGGTCATCCTCATCTTGTTTGGTTTAATTAGGAGAGGAGGAAGGATATTTAAGATCCCTTGTTAGGATGGAGAGGATAATCAACGAGGGAGAAGGGATAGCCATTAATCATTTAGATTTTAAATATTTATTGATATATTTCTTAGAATATTATAATTATATAAAGAATTTACATCTTATTTAATATATAATTTATAAAAATTCAGTCTTATCATATTAATATGTGTATTTAAAAAATTGGTACAGTAATTTTTATTCTAATTAATATAATAATATATTTAAAATAATCAAATTAACAAATTTTATATGTTCTAAGAAAAATGAAATTTTATTCTCTTTAGGCTATCTTTTTTTCCAGCTTTAAAATATATTTAATAAATAATATTTAAAAAAATTAATTTATAATATTATAATTTTTTATTTAGATAATTTTTTATAATATATTTTAAATTATAATAATGTTTTATTTTTATTTTTTTATTAAAATAATATATTTTTTATTTGATGAATATATATTATAATAATATATTTTATGAATAGAAGTGGAATATTAAAAAAAATATAAAGGCATAATGGTCCAAAAATTTGGTTCCCCTCCAAAAACCCCCAATTGGAGGGGAGCCAAAATGGAGGAAGGGGAGGGGGAGGGGGATATTTTAGCTCCCCCCTCCTCCAAAATTTTTAACCAAATGAAGGGAGGGGCTCCCCTCCCCTCCAACCAAACAAACCCTAAAGTATAATCTCCCGCCACACAAAAAACCCCGCCCCCCTCCATTGTTTGTTTAAAGTGCTTTTCTTTCTGGGCTGACTGTGAGGATAATAGATATTGGGCCTGTGGGGGCCATGACCCAATAGTCAGCTGTATTCACTGGACTCTGTCGTTAGCCCCTTGCCCTGACGGAAAAGAGATGCGTAAGAGTTAAGAAATGAATTCGTAAATAACACATGAGTAAATTATAATGACACACCTTTTTGACCTTTATTGTCACACGTCTTTTTGTAACTTTAATAGAAATTTTCTTTATGCATATTAAGAGCATATATTTGGACTGAAATCGAATATTCCTAATACGTGGAATGAAATTATAGTTTTGCTCGTAAAACTGAAAAAAGAAACATTTTTAAAAATAATTTGAGAATCATTCTATATCTGATGTGCCAAGTATTTAATTCCGTATTGTTAGGGGCATGGATGGGTCGCGGATCCGTTTATGGAAACAAATGCAGAGGCCCAGTGAGTGAAGGAGAGACCATAGCGGACTGGTTACGAGGTTGAAACGCGGCGACTATGAACCTATGAGGAAAGTGCTGATTGAATATGGTGAGAAAGAGAGAGATCTAAACAAGACTCTTCTTACATAATCAGGGCAAACACCGCATAGGATTGAGAAGCCGTGTGCAGAAGAATTTTCGGCCCACAGGTTATTGGGCTGCAGTTTTTTTTTGAAAGGCACAGTAAGTGGTAAGTGCTTGGGATGGGGCTGGGAGTGGAAATAGAATACCGTCATGCATGGCAGTGGCAAAAATCTGAGTCAAGCAGGCATTGCTCGTGCCAAAACTCGTCACGTTCCTTCCCATTTTCATTGCCTTTGCCTCCTCCCTTCCCGTTTCTTCATCCTGCCCCTGCACTACGCTCCTCCATTCTTCTGCCTAATTCCCCATATACGCAACCATTACATTTCATGATCTCCTAATACACACCACGCAACCATGACTTCATTTTCTCGTAGTGTAGTAATTTCTATAAATATTTCCTCTTTTTGTGGGTGAATTTCTATAAATATTTTTAATATAAGGGGGGGAAAAACAAAGAGAGAGAGAGAGAGAGAGAGAGAGAGTAAAGCGCAGGAAAAGAGATGAATGAGGGGGAATAGCGGGGTGTCAGAAGAGGGAGGGCTTTGCCTACGGGAGACAGCGAAAAGGACTGCCCGGTTAGGGCACAGGCAGGCTTGCCCCCTCTCCTACGCAAATCCCCAGTCCCAAGTCTTCTCCCCACATCACTTCATTCTCTCTCTTGTCTGCCCCCCCCCTCCTCCTATTCCTATTGCCATTTACTTAATGTCGCTATTCACACAGACCCTTTTACTTTCCCCACCCAGCCTGCGCCGTTTCTGATTTCTCCGTCTTTGACGAGATAACCAGCTGGACACGCACTATCTAGAGTCTGATAAAATAATTAGAAAGTTTCTTGTGAGAGATGCATATAGATGCAGCGTGAGATTCCCGTTGGGATTCCCCCATTATATAAGCTTGCGTTGTCTCATATCTTCGCATTCTTCCCTCTGAGTCTGACACTGCCCTTCTATCTCTCTAAATCTTTCTCGGGCTTCCTCCCTCCCTCACAACCCATTTCCCCCCCCCCCCTCTCTCTCTCTCGTTGCCCCTTTTTTACTCTCATTGTCTCCCTCCTTCCCGAGCCCTTCTATTTTTCTCATCTCCACTGCTTTTTTTTAGCGGGGTCCCTTGATTCATAACTGCGTCCCATTTACATTCCTATCCCTTCTATTTTTTTTTGACCGAAAGCTATCCCTTCTATTCACTTTATTTTTTTGGCAGTCTCATATTTACATTAAATTACCTCCAATGATACTCCCTTCTACTGTTATTGATATTGATAGTTATGTGCTGTCCCCCTATCTTTCTTGACTTTGACGGAGGTGTTTTCTTCAATTATTTCCTGGCCTTTACTCTGCTTCTACGGGTCTTACTTCCTCCGTGCCCGCCAATTTGTTTGATTAATCTAGTGCGTGGGAAAACACCACGTAAATTCATAAATACAATAACCTGAAGCTTTATATATTACCCTGTTTGGCAACACTTATTTGGAGCTTATAAGTAGCTTATAAGCTCTATAAGCTCGATTGACAAAAGTAGGGTTTGTTTGGATCAGCTTTTTTATAATTGGGCTTTTGTCTGAAAAGCTACAATAAGCTATAAGCTAAAATTAACAGCTTATGACTTATAGCTTATGGCTTATGACTTTTGAAATATGGAGAGAGAAAAAGTTAAAAAAATTTATTACTTCTTTTGGTTCTTATTATAAGCCTCAAATAACTAATTTGTAGATAATAAAAAATCAATTAAAATTAGTTGAAAGTAATGAATAAGTTAGAAATATATTTTTATTTTTAAATATGCTCCTAAAAATATACTTTTATTTTTTCATGTTTCACTTTATATTTAAAATATTTTTTATGACTTCTTCATATTAAATTATTTTAATTTCATTGTATTATGTGAAATTTTTTTTTAATCATGTTTCATTATTTATTAAAACTCATGCCCATTTTGGTAATTTTTCAGTCAAAATTACTTTTACTCAACTATAATCCAAACAAGCTTTTTCTAATCTCATTTTTGTAAACTAGTTTGTCTGAACTCCAATCCAAACACAATTCAGCTTATCCAATTTAACTTTTATCAACTTCACTTTTCCATAAGCTACTTTTTCTATAAGCTGCTTTTCTAATCGCTGATCCAAACGGACCCTTAGAAACCTTTTTTCACCAGCATTGCCTTTTTACCAACTAAGATAAGTGGTTTAGCCAAAAAAAAAAAAGAACCGAGAAGGTTCAACGTTATGTCTTTATCTATCAAGGGGATAAATAGTATGGCGTACAGTATCTTGCTTTGGAAGATTTGCAAAAAATAAATATCCCTTTTTGGCCATATTTGATATCACTAGACAAAAAATAAAATTTGAAATAAAATATAGATGCTTAATAATTATGCATTATTTTTATATATTATTCTTACAAAAAAAATTAAAATCTGAAATAAGATCGTGAGATTAGAATATTAACTTTTAACGATAATCATAAAACCGATTTCCAATTTGCGTGCACAGAAAATTTAAAATTGCTGCTTTCGGTGTTCAGGGGAGAATCAATTTGGATGGGGGTGGAATGTATTCCTGATGTCTCACTTTGACTTCAACCAACATCCGCAAATTGTTTTAAGGAAAAAAAACACTACAAAATAATGTTTGCATGCGCATAACCGGGCCTATAAGTTTGGGTTCGACCTCAGTCTAACATCGAACCCGACCCATCTCTAACGATTGGTCGAACACTCGAACCCCGTGATTTTGTGATGACTTCGCCTGCGTTAATTTTTTTTTTCTTTTTTCTCTTCTTAAAAAAGGCACTGCCAGAAAAATAACATTGAAGCATCCACCATCCCAACATAACATGCATTGATACCCTATGTGTTCTTGTCACGTCATTAATCATCGGCTGGTGAACTTGCAGCCTCGGCTGTTATTTGCTACAACGAACACGACACGGATCGCCACTAATGTAGGGTTTCTACCTTCTAACAATGAATTTTTTTTTTTTTCCTTGGCAAGAAGCAGTAAAGAGCCACGGTGAAGGGGAATATCCCAGAACACCTCTCTTGATCCCACGGCTGGCGATAATGCGCCTCCAATCATCAGAAAAATTGCTAACTTTTCAGATTTATTTTGTTAATCCTGATTTAGAGCGAACAAGCTGTTAGTAATCTTTCATAAGATGGTTGGAGTTTGAATTACGCTGCACCGCAAGTCTAAAAGTTCCACCAACACCTTGACTTATAAGTGGCAATTTGTGAATATACGGTAACATGAGCATTTCTTTTATTTTATCTCTTTTCTTTTTCCCACAATTTCAATCTCGTGTCAAATGACAGTATGTAGTGGCGAGCCGCACCAAGAGGAGAGAATCTCTGGAAGCTCATCTGGGTCTGCCCTTTTTCTCTCTACTCTTTCCTCTTTTTTTTATTTTTTTTGATGCCGTATTTCGTCCATTCCCTCTCACGGAATTGCTTTTCCGCCTCTTGAGAAAGTTCTTTCTCCCATACAGGGAGATCATGAAAACCAAAAAACAAAAAACAAAAACCATAGATGGGATGCTGAGGTTTTTTCTGTCTTTCCAGATACAAGAAAAGACTTGTAAAAAAGTGTCATAAAACGTCTAGCCTTTTAATTCTCTGTCCGCCATTAAAATGCCATAAATAAAGCCCTTCACCACGCTTCTACTCCCCCCACCCCAAGTATCTGTCCTTTGTCGTTGGGAATCAACTCTCAGTTTTGTGTTTGGTTGTCACTCCTCCTTTTCACTTCTCTGTTACCTGCTTCCAAGTTACGGGGTTCCCTTCGTGCTCACCATCAATGCTCCTTGACTTGTAAAGCTGGTTTTTTGTCGCCATATAGACACTCTAGCACAGGCTCCAGGGGAAGTCTGGTGTTCTGGTGAACTCACTGCAAAACTGGTTTCTTTGTGTTCCTGATTCACCTTGCTCTGTTTCCGGATTGGTGTTAAACCCACTAAATCCCGTCAAGCTAAAGAGAAAGGAGAGCAGTAAATAAAGATGATAACTCTTACAGACTTATACCATGTTCTTACGGCGGTTGTGCCCCTTTACGTGGCCATGATCTTAGCTTATGGCTCAGTGAAATGGTGGAAAATCTTCAGCCCCGATCAGTGCTCGGGCATCAACCGCTTTGTGGCTCTGTTCGCCGTTCCATTGCTCTCCTTCCACTTCATCTCCACCAACAACCCATACGCCATGAACTTCAGGTTCATAGCTGCTGATACACTTCAGAAAGTTATCGTCTTGGCGATCTTAGCAATATGGTCAAGTGTCAGCGCGAGAGGATCCTTCGAGTGGTCCATTACCCTTTTCTCTCTCTCGACGCTTCCAAACACACTCGTCATGGGCATCCCATTGCTGAAGGGAATGTACGGAGATTTCTCTGGCAGCCTAATGGTTCAAATCGTTGTTCTTCAATGCATCATTTGGTACACCTTAATGCTCTTCTTGTTCGAATACAGAGGAGCCAGGCTTCTCATCGTGGAGCAGTTCCCGGACACCGCTGGGTCGATTATTTCCTTCAAAGTAGACTCCGATATTCTTTCCTTGGACGGGAAAGAGCCGTTACAGACGGAAGCCGAGGTTGGCGAAGACGGGAAGCTGCATGTTACAGTTAGAAAATCCACGAGTTCACGCTCTGAAATCTTCTCTCGCCGATCTCATGGCCCAAACTCTGGTGTTTCCTTGACTCCTCGTCCCTCAAACTTGACCAACGTTGAGATTTTTTCTCTTCAATCTTCGAGAAACCCAACGCCGAGGGGCTCGAGCTTCAATCATACGGACTTCTATTCCATGGTAAATGGAAAGAACGGGAACAGCGTGAGCCCGAGGCAATCCACTTTCGGAAACTTGGGTTATGATGAGGAAAGTGGGGTTGGTGCATTCGGTGGTAACCCATCTTGGGCAAATGGAGGATATTCGCAGGGAAACGGGTATCCGGCGCCACCAAATACCGGAATATTCTCGCCGATGGGCGGTGCGACGGGAGCAAGAAAGGTGAACGGAGCTGATGGTGGAAAGGACCTTCACATGTTCGTCTGGAGTTCAAGTACTTCACCGGTTTCCGAAGGTGGAATTCATGTTTTCAGAGGTGGGGACTGTGGCAACGAGCTTGGAGGGGTAGCTCACCAGAAAGGTTTGAAATTCCGAACTCTGACTCTATTTGTCAGCTAGTGTGGTTTTTGTTGTTGAATGTTGATGTGTGAATCATATAAAAGTATATCGATGTGATCTGCATTGGTATCATTCTTCGCCTTTACTGGTTCTCAAGGAATTCTGGTACTATCCTTGTCTGTTCCCAGTGTTGCTATTTCTGACCAAAGTTTCTTTATAGGATATTGATAATGAAGTGGGGTTTGTCATTTATTTATTTACTTTTTGGTATTATATTTCCCATTCACATCTTTGTTGGGGAACTCTGTTGTTTCCCCCACTTATTCAATAATGCCACTTTATCATTCATGTCGAGTCATTTTCCAGTGTTGTAACTAGCGACCATTATTTCCATTTCTGTTGGTCAGATCACGACGAATTTGGCCGCGATGAGTTTAGCTTCGGAAACAGAACCGTCACAAATGGGTATGACAAGGAGGGTCCTGTCCTGTCTAAACTTGGTTCAAGCTCCACGACAGAGCTCCATCCAAAGACTTGTGCTCAAGGAGAACCTAAACCTTCAGCCATGCCCCCTGCTAGCGTAATGACCAGACTTATTTTAATAATGGTGTGGCGAAAACTTATCAGGAATCCCAACACTTACTCCAGCCTTTTCGGTCTCGCGTGGTCTCTGATTTCATTCAAGTACGTCTTTACCATCCTCTTAATAAACTGTACTTGGCTTTCGCAGTCTCAACCGCTGGTGTTTCAAGATTATGAATGTTTAATCTTTTATATCGTAGGTGGAATGTCGCTATGCCTGCTATTGTTGCTGGTTCAATCTCAATTTTATCTAATGCTGGCCTTGGGATGGCCATGTTTAGCCTTGGTATGTTAAATGAAGATTTTTGTTTGCCTTTCTTAGCCCTTACCGCAATTATAATTATATTGCTTATGATTATTATATAACTAGCTGCATGTTGAACTCTGTTTGCAGGGTTGTTCATGGCATTGCAGCCAAAGATTATTGCATGTGGAAATTCAGTGGCAGCATTTTCTATGGCTGTTCGTTTCCTCGCAGGTCCTGCGGTAATGGCTGCTGCTTCATTAGCAATTGGACTAAAAGGAGTTCTTTTGCACATTGCGATTGTACAGGTGAAAGAGAGATTCAAGATGAGCTCTAGTTGCAATAAAATCCGGTGTCTACTCATTGAATTGAAATGTTTACCCCATGTTTTCACTTTCAGGCTGCTCTTCCTCAGGGAATTGTTCCATTTGTGTTTGCTAAAGAATACAATGTTCATCCTGACATACTAAGCACTGGGTTGGAACTTGAAACTCCCTTCTTGTTAATTCATTAGTATCTGCTATGCCTTGTAGCGCATATACTCAACTGTTGAAAGGTTTTTATTATGCTTCAGGGTTATATTCGGGATGCTAATTGCTCTTCCAATTACGTTAGTTTACTACATTTTGCTGGGACTTTGAAGCATGTTGAGGTCACAAGAACAACTGTTACCGGAAGACTAATTGCAGGAGACTATTACACTGGAAAACCCTTTTGTCGTGGGGGTTTTTTTTTTTTTTTTTGGTTTTTTGGAGGGCATCTAACAACGTAGAATTTGGAAGTTAGTGGAAATGAAAGTGTGGTTGGTTCTACTTCCCAGACCCAGTAGGAGGACGAGGGGAGGGAAACAAGGTGAGGGGATGCTAAAAGCCAAATTGGTTTGGTTTAGTTTAGTTTAGAGTGTTCGGCTAGAAATCTGATGTCTTTACCGTTTAGGGTGTTCGGCTTCTGAAATCTTGTGAACCCCACTATTTTTAATGAAAAAGGAAGCGAAGCTTTTGTTTGTAGTTGTCGACACGTCTGTGATTAAAACTCTGTATCATTGAGGCTGGCAGGCTAGAAAAAGACTAATTGAAGGCAGTTGGGAATCTCAATGCAAATGCAACAGCGCAACAAGATATCAGCAAAAAGTGGATTTATGCAGAAAATGTGGGCAAGCAGACAGAAACTTTTATGTGGCTTGTCTGCTCAGTGTCTTTGGTAGGAGTTCTATTTCATTTGAGGGCCACTAGCTGTCACTCTCGATCTCGTACTTCAATTTACTTTGCAATATAGTAAAAATAATTTTTATGGTTGGGAACTCGGAACGGGGGATGGGGCTAGAGGTGCATGTGTGTGATGAATGCCAAAAAGAACGGAGAAGAGAACCAACAAAAATAAAAAAAGAGAATAGAAAGAAGCAATAGAGATTGGTTATTTGACACCAAAAAAAAAAAATCCGCTTTGTGCGAAAGCTCTTGTTGCGTAGTGGCGCTGAGGCTACCCTATGTGGCAACTAAGAAAAAGCTCGCTCTGTTTCAGTCGGTCTTTCGGGCTTTATGATGAGGTGGGAGTAGTTGCACTTTTGCCCAAAAATAATGAATGGACCCACATTTGTCCCAACTGAGGACAGTGTTTGCCGAAATGACTTTTGTTTTTATTAGCTAATCAATTTGAATTTGATGCTTAGTCATTTATGAGTGGTGCTTTCATCATATAGTCAATCTTATACGTGAATTATTATTTTGGATGAAGCGCTGGCACAGGCCACTTATCCGCTGCCTGAATAACGTTGAAAATAAAGGTGGAGAAACATAATATACAAGATGGTTAAACATTAAATTAAATTAAACAAGAATAAATTAATCATAATTAAACTATTTTATTATGCTTTAAACTACTTCAATAGTTTCATCAACCTTTTTGTATTACGTTGATGGATAGTTATTAGGAGTATTTATCAGGGAATTTCATGAAAGAGGATGCTCTGTTCTTGAATAAGATGAGATGGAATCTCGGAAAGAAACATCTTCCAATGGAAGAAACTCTTCATAAAAGAATCTCATTTGCTTGGCACATTTTTGTTTTTCTTGCTAGGACATAATTCGACAAGACGACAACATTTACTATGAAAAAACCTACCATTCCCACCTACTTTTGATTATTGGAGGCTTATTTTAAATTCTTAAAGTCAAACTGCTGCCCAACCATGCTCCGGTTGACCCAAAAAAGAAAGAGAGGGGGATGTATGTCATTCTTCATATAAAAGTTAATTAATTTGAGTAGATTAAAAAAAATATTGAGTTAGTTATTTGTAATAACTATGTGTTGTCTTTTCTAAAATATTCTTACTAATAGTATATTAGTTAAAATTATTATTTAATTAAACATTTAACATATACAACTGCTAAAAGAACTATTTTAAAAAAATAGATAAATGCGAGAAACAAATTAGATTGAAATTTTATATTTAGAACCAAATTAAAAGTCAAACTAACTCTTATACTAAAGATCGAGAGTAGTATGATCCACATTGACAGATGATTATCTATATGCCTTAGACTTTAACCTCGTCTATAAGTTACGGTGAACATTTTTCCCCAAGAGATGCTACAAGGATTTTATTCCCGTAATTTAGGTTTGTCTTGTCCTTTCTATATAATTTTAGGAATACTTACCATTTTTTTAATAAGCTAATAAGTTTATATCATTTTTGGTCAGAACAATTAGTTTATACATATAACTTTTTTTTTTTGCCAGCATATTTATATAACTAATTGTGCGCGCGCGCGCACATATAGAAACATGAAACTAGCAATTCATATAGAGCATGAAAAATCTCCAAAAAAAAAAACTCTTGAATTTCATAATACAAAATTAGTCTTGATCACTATATTTTAAGAGTAATTGACTATACTTTAAAGGTAAATGATAATTCCTGATTTAAAATTTTAAAATTAAAAAGATATTTTTTTTTAAAAGAATTTTCCCTGTAAAAATGTGATGAACAAAATAATCACTAGTATTACCCACACTGAATGCCATTGATATAATATTCTCAGAAAAATGTAAAAAATATTAAATATAAGCGCTTCTCTATCGTGATGCAATGAACAAGATATAAACATGCTGTTTCTCAAAACGAATGTCATGAATGCAATATTCTTAGAAGGAAAAGAATGTGATGAGTATTAAACCTGCTGGAAAAAAAAAATATTTTCCTGATTAAATTACAGGTGAAAAATAGTTCTCCTTATAATAGATACATTGAACAAAATATAAATTACTGTGCCCCATGAAGATTGCCATTAACACACATTCATGAAGAGAAAGGATATCAAATGCATTTAATGACAAATCACAATGACTCTAGTGGTATAAATATTCAATGACATGACACCAATAATTCACAAAGAAAAAAAAAAAGAAGCTTGAAACGATCATCATTATTACAGAAGCTATGAAGATCACCCAGCAATCACTCCCACATGGCTTTCTCCTTCTGGCACTATGTACACATTCCCTCCTTCCCTTGTCTAATTCATTGCAAAGCCCATATGTGTGTGTGTGTGATTGGACTGAGTATATGATAATATGGCTAATGATGCAGTTGTGGGCGCGATGGTGGCGGTGGGGGAGGCAAGGGTGTGCTCCGACGTGGTGGCTGTGGGGAATGCTTGTGATGCGGCGCAGGGAGGGGCATGCTATAACGCTTGTATTCAAAGGCGTCCAAACGGGAAGCCAACGTGCGAGCGAAACACTTGCATGTGCTATTACGAGTGTATCGTTCCTCCCCCAAAGAAATGTAACTTGGGTTTGGGTAGGTGCAGTAGTGCTTGCAATGACCAATGCTGTAATTCCAAGTGTGCTTCTGCCCATCCTGGTGGCGGCGGCTACTGCGATGACAGTTTGGGCAAACAAAATTCCGTGTGCCAATGCTCATTCCCTTGCTAAAAGTTAAAACCCCACCCCTACTTTCAATATTCTATTGATTCTCATATTTCACTCTAAATAATACAGTACTACTTTAGTTTTCGTCGACTTAATGCTGCCGGCCAGTTAGGTCTGATAGGGAAATGATAAAGCTAAGAATTGGAGGCTTTGAAATTTGAATAGAATGGATGGTGATGGAGTTGGAAATTGGAGCTCATAATTATGCCTAAAAAGAAAGCCTTGCTTTCTGGTTTTAAGGAAACTAAAGAGCGATTATTCCTTAGGATAAATTCCGTCTCTCAAGGAACACTCCTCTAACTTAGTATTCTGGCTCCTACAAAAGCTCTCCTTCAGACACAGAGCATCATGTTCCCAGTTCCGACTTTTCTAATGTTTTAATATATAATAATAATTATGTCGCCTTAACTCGCATTACTCTTGACATTATCAGATTCTTTATATTATTTAATATATTTGTGGGATAGTGCTCCTATCATGAAAATAGTACCATCGACAAACATAGACTAGCCGCACTTGTTATATAGTAATGGTATTGGTTATGGAAACCAACGCTCAGAAGCATATATAAATTCCAAACTCACTAAAGCTATTTTCCTTTGTCCTCTAAGGCTATTAGATTAAGCATATAATTAGCTCAACCCTTACAATTTCAAACCTATCGGATTTTCTTGACCATTATTATATTGTTGTTGAGGAGGCTGCCTCACTTTGTACTACGGTAATAATACCTACAAGTCACCAGAACCCCTTTAATGATGTTGCATCATTTCAGTCATTCTAAAAGCCCGAATTTTGTTTGAAAACCAAAAGCTGACGAGTTCATGAAAACAACAATAAAGACTCATAGAATTAGAGAAAGCAGCGAGCACAGTCAATGATAGCTGAAAGTGATCAACTAAGAAAAGTGCTTTTCTTGACGTGTGCGACCCATCAATCAAAATTCAAAGCAAAAGAGCAGGTCTTATTTCTCCTCTGTTTTTCTATTCAGGTTTCAAAGAATGTGCTGCACATGCGTGTGCCACTTAACTAGTCAGTACTCACGCACTGCTTCCTGCTTTTGCCTTTTCAAAATTGAACAATTCTTGTTTAAAAAATTGTTACTTTGTTGAGTTTAAGTGTACCCCATCCATTGGCTGAAGCCTGAAGGACGCCAGCCATTTCTTCTTTTGGTGTTTATAGTAGCTGTAAAGTCCTAGGGGGAACCGGGAGACCCCGAACAAGGAAAAAGGGAATTAAAGCTATTTTGTTGAAAATATTACACGTTAATTTCAGTGGAAATACTTGTGGATGCTTGATGGGTTTGGATTGCTATTAAAGAAAGAAAGTAAACGATAGCGAGGTAGGCGGCTTATTTATTAAAAACAACATTCGTGGCGCAACGCCCAATTCTGAAAGCCATGACATTTACTGCATTTGATTGAAGTCTAGCTCCATCACAAAATTTTGAAATATTCTAATGGTGCTATATATCCTGATCCAAAGTAGACAACTTAAGGAGGAAATCTTAGATAACTGTTTCTCTGAGTTCCTTGAGGGCATGAGTAAAACCCTGCAATGACCATATGAGCTCTGCTTTAGCATAAATTGCAAATCATCTTCAAATTGAAAATATCGCCCGGTCAATTTTCCAAGCCAGCTCCCGAAAGAAAATTTTGCAGGGATAAATCGCAGTGCTAATTTTTACACAATAGAGGAATAGAGACACCTATTCCATCAATCTGTCGATTGACTGCAGAAATTTCGGCATCCCTACGTAATGAATTGATCAATTGAAATTTCTCCTTTCCCAGCCCTAGTGCCTCTTGTTCGCCCCTCCGATTGAAGGTAATCTTTATCACCAAAGGCAATTTTTTTCCCCCTTTTTAAACCTTACACCAACGGTAAGTTTGAGGCATTGATAACTGGTCACATGATAAAATGGGGTTTGGTCAGTATCCGAGAGTGCGTCTTAATATTGACAAAATGCGGATAATGGAGTATGATTTTAAGAACAAAATGAACTATATTGGCCCCAACACTTAAGAAGAAAAAAATAAACCGACTTTTAGGTTCTCGAAGTTGGAGATGAAAATTTAATGTGTTTCTGCACATAGAGATGACGAAAGATTGAAGAGGAGACACTAGAGTTATTTCTTTGCAACGGAGATAAAAAGTAAACAGCATTCATTCTCAGAGATTTGTATCTTGTCCACCCAGATTACCTGCCCCTTGATTCCTTGTATGTGACTTGCTGTCGAGGTGATCCGTCTACAGGCAGAGCTAGAGGCCATCAGTGGTGACCCTATTACGAATAATTAAATGCAGCATTGGCCTACGGTTGATCGATGCTGATCGCACCTTCCACGAATGAAGAATGTCTGTTGTAGCTATAAAAGATTTGTTAGGTTCGTGTAAACTGTAATTTATGTACCCGCTCATCTGAATTAGCCAAGTAAGCCTTCAATTTTTGCATTCCTACAAAGAACGCTGTATATATTATAGGGTAAAAAGGTACCCAGGACCCTAATTTTTTTTTTCAAGAGCACTTATCACCCCAATCTTTTTTTCAGTGCAATTTTACCCATCATCTATTTTTTTTTAGTACAATTTAACCCAATTCCAACAGACCCCTTAATGTTTGTTAAGAATTTTTTTTTTTAATAAAAGTCCACATCAGCACGGCTAAAAGGATAAAAATTGACAGATAATACAAAGAAAGGAAAAAACAAACCGAGCTTGTGCGCCCACTTTGCAAGCAACGGAACCCCGCCTCTTTGTGTGATTGGAAACACTAGTATCTGGTAAAAGAGAAGGCAACAAATTCGTGCAAGGAAAATTGTCTTGATTTGGAAAGGTAACAATCTTACTTTGAAATTTTACTTTTGTGTTCCTTCATACTCCGTCTCTTTTGTTTTAGAGGAGCAATTTGACTTTGCAAGCATTGGAACCCTAAACGAGTTGCAAATTCCAGTAGCGAAGGTCGCGAGGAAGACAGTGAATAAAAAACCAGTTCTCAAATATGTATTCGAGAAGACCAGTTCTCTAATATATATTCAAAAATTGGAGCCCATTATGGATGTTTGGCTAACCAGCTCTGATGCTTGCTAAGGTCTATTTTATCTTAGCAATGGAGATTTTTTATTCACCGTCTTCCTCGCGACCTTCATTGCTGGAATTTGCAATTCGTTTAGGGTTTCAATGCTTGCAAAGGCAAATTACTCCTCTAAAACAAAAGAGACGGAGTATAAAGGAACACAAAAGTAAAATTTCAAAGTAAGGTTGTTACCTTTGTAAATCAAGACAACTTTCCTCGCACGAATTTGTTGCCTTCTCTTTCACCAGATGTTAGTGTTCCCAATTGCACAAACAGGCGACGCAGAGCTCAGTTTGTTTTTTTTCCCTTCTTTATATTATCTATCAATTTTCATCCTCTTAACCATGCTGATGTAGACTTATAAAATTTTTTTTTCCTTAACAGACATTAGGGGATCCATTGGAATTGAGTTAAATTATACTAAAAAAAATAGATAGTGGATAAAATTACACTAAAAAAAAGATTGAAGTGATGGGTGCTCCTGACAAAAAAGATTAGAGTGCTAAATACTCCTTTATCCTATATTATAAGCAGAATCTATACAATTTTAAGGGTCCACCAACCCTTGCACAGTTATACGTACAGTTCACTTTGTTTTTTCTTTTAAATTTGGAGGATCCTTCTAATGTTGAGCATTTAACGGTGACATTTGTTGCACAGGATGCCAAGTCCGCCAACAAGTCAAGAGAAAATCATGCTAAATTTAACGAGGAAGATAGCTGAAATTAGAAGTCTATAACGGGCATCGCCAGAGCAAAACAAATGTAAATATGTCATAAAAAGTCGACAAATGATAATTTAATGACCAAAATCTATAAGCCAGCAAGCACGGTCTTGTCAGCTCAAACATAAAATGCCGGCAAGGCAAATACCACCAACTTCAGGGTATGGCACAATTCTCCCAGAAAGGAGGGGAAAAGATCGGTAGATGCGATTGTCAGAGTGCGGCAAATGTCTCGCTTCTACTCGTTGCCTGATGGATATATGGTGTTCACGGGTTTGCATCAAGGTCAAAGGACTAACCAAAGAGCGTATGGACAAATATTAATCTGTCAGCATTGTATCAGCACCTATCATCAAGCCCTTCAAGTCCATGCCACTTATTGCTGCAAGGCCATGAGAACGAGACAACGGAGAATCTTTTAGATAGTGATGCTATGGAAGAGAGGAGGTTGGCAATCATTCTGCAGCGACCATCTTAGAATGCCTGAAGCTCTCACAACCTGGGCAGTTATGCAAACTCTCATGAATGTAGATGTCACAATCAAGGCAGAAGTGCTGTTTGCATTTGGGGCAAACAACAGAGAGGCCGGGCTTGTTTCCTGTACCACAACCAGTAGGGCAGAGATGTTGCAAAGAAATTGAGTAAACAATGTTACTGCAATTCGTCACATTGAGATATTTTACACACAATAACACCTTTTAGGAAGAAAGCAGGAACGGCATAGAATTTATAATCTTGTTAGCTCAAATTTCAGTAGATTCTCAGCAGCTGGCCTGTGTTTTTATATGCCATAAAGAATAGATAAAGGGGCTAACCTGTTATTTTCTGATAATCATATGAGACCAAGATCTTCAAAATTCTAAGTTCTTTTAGACTGAAATTTTCATTAACTGTAATTTAACACGTGCATGCTGCAATATTTTTCAGAAATCCCTCAATTGATACCTAAACAACCTCATCTAAGTTGTACCTAAGCAACCACAATTTTTCAAATTTCGGGTCACTTACCAAAGTTTTCCATCGATTCACATATGCATTGCCATAACAATGCTAAGATTTAAGTCTTGGATTGGACAAATGATTGACGATCACCATACACATTGAAGAAACTCAAATTCAATGGCCTCTCCATGAACCTTACCCGGATTAAGAAGACTTTGTTGACAGCCAAAACAAGAGTTGGGAAGCTTCTGACGGGGGTCATTTCGAGATGATGGAGACAGCTCGTCAAAAGGCACTATTGGGAAGAGATGATGATAGGACCTTGCCAAATGGGGCGAAGAGATAAGAGTCAATCCACAGACACGACACTCAGTGGGAAGCTCACAAACACGTACTTTGCATCTTGGACAGGTGTATCCACCACCTTCCTTAGCCACTTCATGACATGTACAAATTGCAATGGAACCCTCAGCTGCTCTTTGAGGAAAACCCATCTTGATTAAACTAGCAGTAGCATACTCTGCTATTGCCGGAGGCGGTGGCGCATGCTCCAGGATTAACTCTTTCAAGTGGGCCTACATAAGATGTAACTGTATGAATAAAAAAACATATAGAAGTTCACAAGATTAACATATGGAAGATGTGAATCATATGCAATGCTAGAAAGAGAATCTCTGATATTCCAAATGCATGCATAAAGTCCTCAGACCAGGACTTTTCCCGGACAAAAAAACTCAAACCCTGTCTTATAGAGGGAAATAATGATATGCATGTCTAACAAAACCAACAACTCGAACTGACCTCATCCATTGCAACAGAGTATGTTCCTCCAGTTTCCTGACAAAGATGTTTGCATATAAACATTTCAGCAGCAAGACCAATGACTGAGCATCTTATTTTACCCTTTTTGCATTTCTGGATGGTTTCCATTATATCACCAGGATCACAAGTATTAAGAGCTGAATATAGGATCAGAACCTCTCGATGACCATATGATGGAATTTGATCTAGATAGCCATGAACAAGGTCTAGTGCATTTTGCAGGGAAGGATCACCTGAGCATTCCATTTTACACATCAAAGCTTTAATATGGGACTCAGGACTGCCACCAAGTTCTGTTAAGCAATGGGCAACTCCATCCTTTACGGTCACAAGACCAACATGACTCAGTGGGTTCTGATCAAAAAATTCCCTGATAAATGCCTCAACTTGTTTCCCTATCACAGCCATCCTACACGGACGAAAGTCTGTCTCTGCAGCTGCCTTCACATGACGAGGAAAGCCAAGTTCTGTATTAGAGAATGGAGGGAGGGGAATTCGGACTAACAGCAGATGCATGTGACTGCAATACTATATTATTTATCTTTCTTTCTTTCTTTCTTTTGGCAAGTCAAAGTATAATATTTTATTATGTACATCTCTTCAAAAATCTTCTCCTGATAGTCCTATTACCTCAATTAAGTTACACATAAAATATCTGGAGCGAGAGACAATTCCCAATGTTTTTTCGGGCATAAGTATTGCAAACATCAATGTAGAATATAATATTCACACAGAAACTATCGAGTGATAAAAAGAATACCTTAGACAGGTCAATGACAATATACAGGTAGCGAATAAGGCCTTTCTGAATCCGAGCAGCACCTGCTGTTGAAGCCAGAGCGCGAAGGCGCCTGCGATACTGCGCATGGTAAATGGCTTTATTATCTATTGGACGAAGCATTCCAGATTCATCCTCTTGCAAAGATTCCCATGACCTATCCTCTGCATAAGTTCTCTCCCACGCATCAAGACCTCTACCATTTGCTTCATCCTCATCATCATCTTCTTCTACGTCCCCATTAAGTGGTCTTTCAGCATTATTATTCATATTTTCTGAACCCAATATAGCAGTGACCAATCAATTAAAGGAGGTGGCAGCAATCATGAGAATTATGTATCAGATTTCATCCCATAGATAATCTGACAAGAACATGTGTGCTGAAGTTATGAAAAACGAACCAATTCTTTTGACAAATGGTATAATAAATATGAGCTTAGGCGACAACGTGGTAAAACTTCTGCAATGGAGACGCATACCGAAAACAAATCAGAGAACAAGTTTCCAAATAAGGACCAAAGTAAACACAATAAAAACAAAGCAAGCCATGTGAAGATAAGCTGATCAGGAAATCGAGTGAAGCGAACCATCAACCTTAGTAACCAGAAGTCCTTAGAAACTTTTTAGCCATACCACTCGTTCATCAGGACATGGTAGTGCAGATTGCTGATCGTGCAGTGGTTTGATGTATTGACTAACATTTTTAGCCATATCACTCGTTCAGAAAATTCAGCAAAGAACATAACTACAAGTGCTAGATATATTCACATAAAAGTTCGACCCCAGAGAGCAACAAACAGTCGGAAAGTGAGTCAAATAAGTTTAAAGCAGTGGGAGTTCCAGAACAAGAAACAAATAAGCAACAAATTTGCGTGATGAATCAGGGGATAACAGAAAACAAATGCGAGATTGAGAATGACAGTGCAACGGAAAAAGGGGGCCTTACCGCAGGTGATGTACAGCAATAATGAAATACAACTGAGACCAGCAGTGAAGAGATGAAGGGATCGTAGTTCTACAGCTGTCAGGGAAATTAGAGTACGCCGCCGGCAGGAAGCTGTCGCGGTTTTGCCACCGCCTCACCGGAAGGCTCTCTTTGGTTCTCAGTTTCGACTCCTCGCGACTGAGAGCCTTCACCTGTGACTCCACTCCAGCTGCACGCAAACGACGTCGTTCTATTGCGAAAGCATAGGAAAGCCCTTGTTCTCATTTCATCGGTCCTAAGCCCTTAAGGAGGTTTTCTGAATTTTAATATTTTCATATTCTACTCTCATTTACATTTATAAGGGAGGTTTTTTTTTTTCCATTGTAGTACTAGCAAAGCCCTAATCTCGACATCTTTATTATTTGAGTTAATGTCAGATAGCGGATAACCTTTTTTTTTTTGTTGGGGGTCAAATGATAGCCTATCTATTAAAAAAATACACTTCCTTTTTTTATCCAAACAAATTAAAAAAAAAAAAACACTTGCAAAACACAGTGAAGTGCTTTTCGCTGCAGCTTAACATAATAATAAAATCAGGTTTCAAAATAAACGATGCAGTAAATAGTGGGGCTTATAAGGAGCTAAGGAAACGCGCTCTTTTACCAATTTGGCCCATAAAAATATGCTAGCGGGGCTTTTGGACCGGTCCAGTCCTTGATATTCATGTTGTACGGGCCTTATTAAAAAACGGGTGGAAATTGGACAACTACTTGTGCCCACCAAATCAATCAATCAATCTATCCTTATACTAACTTCAATTTTTAGTATAAGAACTCATATAATTTTTATTTTTATTTTAAATATAAAATTTTAATTCATTTTATTTTTTATTTTTTAAATATTCTTTGTAATAATGATATTTTTAACTTATACACTTGAATAGCAATGATATTTTAGAAAAGACAGTACTTATTTATTATGAATAACTAACTTAATTAGTTTTTTTAGTTTATTCAAATGAGTCAACTAATTTTTTTTATTAATAACCAGAGCAAGTAATCTATACTAAAAAAAACCAGCTTTCCGTGAGTGTAGGAATTTGTCCCCCAAAAGAAAAAAAAAAAAAGAGTGAATATCTCTTCACAGGCTTTTCAAACATCTGGAACTACTCAAACGAGTGCGCATTATTGAAACAAATCTTCAACACGGATAAATAGTGTTTTTTCTCACACTGTAAAAATGGCAAATTGGTAAAAGAACGCATGTCCCTGGCTCCTTATAAGAGAAGGTTTGTTGTTGGTGACTGCTTATAAATTCATACCACGTATTTGGCCAAAGAAAACAAATTTATACTGCATAATAACAATATTGGAATTTTCTATACTGCACATGATTTTTAAAATAATAGTATAAGTTATGAATAGCACGATTTCGTTTTTTACGTTTTATTTCGGAAATAATTCTAAAATTTATTGTAGTCAAAAGATTGTCTTCAAATATTTAACAATAATTGTATTAGCATAACATTTTGCATTGAAATGCACATCCAACATATTTTAAACAGTAATAAGAGTATGCTTGGAGGAATTAAATAGGGGACTGTAAAGGATTTTAAATTCAATTATGAGGAGCAGTATGGAATAAATGAGCAAAACAATGCGTGTAGGAGATGACAAGAGAATTGGCCAAAAAGGTGAAAGTCGAAGTTGAGTTGGGCTGTGAAAATCTAATGTTTCAGTTCGCCTTGTGCGAGAGCAATAACAATGAGAAATTTTTTTGATAAGCTTCTTTTTAAAAAATTTAAAAAGTAGGATTAAAATTTTTAATTATTTTTTTACTTTTTTATCTTACAGCTTTTTTATTAAAATTTTATAATTACACCTCTACAATTTTTCAAATGAGCTCATTAAAATTTTTCCTCACATTCCCTTCCCCATATTTCTCTCAACCCAAATAGATTTTTAAAGTTCGTTGGCTTTTGTTACTTTGAGATCGTCTCTTTAAAAAATTGAATTTTTTTATATTCTTATATAATCCATTTAAAGTAATAAAATAATAAATAAAATGAGAAATCAAATATAAAATTGTGTTTCTTGCATAAAATGAGGTTATGTTTAAATTAAACATAAAATAGTAACATTTCAAAATAAAAAAGAAAAATGGAAAAAAGGGGGTCACCTTGCATATTGACAAGTGTAGGGTTGACAACATGCCAATTAAAGATCAGAGAGAATGGTTTGAATAGTTTTGTAATGTAAAATTAAATACACACTCACACATGCATTCACTCACTTCACTGAGACGACATTATCTTCTTGAATTGAAATTAATTTTTCAGAGGATACTAACAAAAAGCGGAACGGGATTCCTCAATGGACCACTAGGCAGGCACGTTTAACTAGCTTGCGTTGATTTAATCATTAAACTATTAACGGGATTAGGTCTAACGGAATGGACTAGTCCTTCACAGCATGACGAATCAATGTTTGAATTCTCATTAGAAGATGTGTCTATATGTAGTGCCTGACAGTACCTCAAATAAGATTACTTCTAATAAAAAGATACCTATACTTCAGTAAAAAAAAATCATTAAACTACTACTTGTTACTCAACTCGCCCCGCTTATGTCCCATTTACTTTGCTTGAAGACATCGTCCTGCATATATTGTCGTGATTAGCGCACACAGCCATTGGATTCTGAAAAACATTTCACCATTTTCACTGGCACTGTCGGCGTTCCATTACCTCCTCCTCCCTCTCAAATTCCCATCCAAGTCTCCTTTTACTGTACACTCAGACAACCATTATTCGTTTGTTTATTTTGCATCCATGGAGTGATAATAATATTGGAAAAGACAGGGCATCTGTTAAATTAAAGAACGCGAATTTCCTTTTTGTGAACGCAGTAAAGTTTCCACTACAAGGTTTTGCAAAAAAAATAAATAAATAAAAAGAGTGCACCTCAAGGGATCCTTAATAATTAAGATCTATGTCTGGTGGCCCGAGAAAAGCGACTGCCAAATCTAATTTATATTCCGATGGATCAGATTTCAGAGAATATATACTGATTTCCGCACCCGTATGTTTGTCACTGCACATTCGGAAATAACAAAGGCCACGTTAGCGTTTTGAATCAGATTTTCTGTACTTATAGTATTTACGTGGGTCTGGATTAGCGCCCTGGTTTGTCTGCAAAAGGAAGGGACAGATATTATACATTTTAAATTAAGAACCACAGATAGAATATAAATTAATCAAATTAAAGAAACTCTCCCATCCACCACTACTAATTAAAAACTTTGAATCTAGACCACTAAAACTGCTTTTGAATAGTTTGGATTTTATCACAGCTATGAATATCATAATGCTTATAACTGTGATGAACACTAAAATTAGTTCCTCACCTCACCGTACCCAGTACTCACCAAGTCGTTTCATCTGTGTGTAATCATGGCTCTTTAATTGCCAAGTGATCACCCAACCCATCCATAGTACAGTTGATGTTAAGGACTGTATTGAGTTTTAATACCACTGTATCCGGTTTTTAATATAAGATATTGATTGATTTTTATTTTAGTTATAAATATAAGACTTCAATCTATTTTGTTTCTCATATTTATTTATTTTTCTAAGATAATTCTTTTAATAATAATAGCTTTAACCAATAAATTTGATTAGTAACGATATTTTAAAAAAGACAATACTTATTTATTATAAATAAATAATTTAATTTATTTTTTTAATCTATTCAAATTAATCAACTAGTTCTTATATTTATGATGCGAGATAGTACTTGTTATTTAACAAAATCGGGGCCGAGAATAAATCACGTATCCATAATTCCTTATGCACGAAGCATTCTTGGGCACTTTACCATGCTAATTATCACTATATAAACAAATGTCACTTTTCAACATATAGACACTCTGGGTGGATTGGATGCAAAGTTCATGTATCTGTAATGAAGTGTCTTTATGGAGACGGTGGTCAGCGGGGATAGTATATAAGCGTCATTCACGTGGCGGGTTGCCAAATGGTGGCCTCTCCTCATCATCTCGTTTTTGGGCCACCATCAGGGACCCCCGCCTTCGCCTGTGCTATAATAACCTTATATTTATTGACTTTTTCACTTAATTATGCTACAAAAGTGGGTTTATATTTAAGATTGAAGGGAATATTTAAGTTTTTGGCTTTAAGCATCTGTGCCTGTCTGAATCGAGATGCGTGAAATTAAGTCGGTATTATCTTCCAAGTGTGTTTGAAAAGCATATCATTCCTGGGTTGGGAATACTAATTTCTCGATATGGAGTACGTACCACACAGTGACACAGGTTATATATTGGAATAAGCTTGAATTAGCATATATTAAATTTTCAGCTGACTGGGCCATACAAATTAGAACAGGTCATGTCTTGATAATGTTGGACTGTAACAAAGCTCTTGCCGGGTGCTTGATATAACAGTAGAAAGGAATGATATGCTGCCCTGTGGTCATTGTGTTTGTGTCGACGAAAGCGAGGTGTTATTAAATCTGAAAAAATAGACCAGTCGAGAAAACGGAAGAAAATAAGGGAAGAAAAAGCAGAAAAGACAGTGCTGGATAGTCCAACAAAAGGAGGTCAAAACTTATTGTACAGGGGCAGAGGGGAACTGGAAGCAGCTCCCGGCAACATTGCTCTGTTCTCACTTCTCATATGAAATCGACAGGCTGGAAGGATTCTGCCCAACCCACTGGCACCATTATTACTGGACAAGAACAAACTACACTGCCTGTCCAGTAGAGTGAAAGTATTTTCATACGAAACTATTTCCTGGAAATAATATTAATAGTTAAAGCTTACAAAAAGCAGAAAAAAGCAACCTTGCTCTTTCTTTTTCTTGCAGCCACTGCTAAGCATCTTTGCTTCACTTTTCTTTCCTTTTTCTGCTCCTTCGTTCCTCTCTCGGGTAATTTTACCGAGTTTTCTTGCTTTGGATTCTGCCATCATCATTTCGCTTTCTGTTCTAGCTACGGATCATTGCAGCTTAATTGCCGTCATTTTTCTTTACTGGCATTGTTGTTTGTTCATGCACCTGCATTCCTTAATAATTTACACAGATCATTCCCCTTCTTGGATTCTTCATTTTTTCTATGAGCTCCCCTGATTATCTTTCTCGTGATTCTGTCTTTAATCTTTGCTATTTATTTATTTCTGAAAAAAGAAACTGGGTTACCCGATCTCCCTGTCAGCTAGACACCCTCCCTTCCCCTTTACAGTTTCTCAGTTGAGCTTCAAAAAGATCTCAATTTAGTTTCTCGCTCTGTCGGTCCCTTCATTCTATTGGATTTGCAATTACTGTTAACTAGCTTATTTCCGTTACTCGCTTGCCATTTGACAATTCGTACGTGCTCTGTAATTGGGTTTCTGATTTCATGGGACTGTGTCATGGAAAACCGAACGAAATCCCGCAAACGCAAGGAGGAGAAAATCTCTGCGACGAGAAAGAGGGGCTTCCAAATTCTCAAGGAAGGAAATCCACAAACTTTCCCTTTTATAGCCCAAGTCCCTTACCGAGCCTATTCAAGAACTCACCTGCCATCTCGAGCGTGAGCTCAACACCTTTACGCATCTTCAGGCGCCCATTTCCTCCTCCTTCGCCGGCTAAACACATTCGGTCATTGCTTGCTCGAAGGCATGGTTCTGTGAAGCCAAACGAGGCCTCCATCCCCGAAGGAAGCGAGTGCCTCGTTGGACTCGACAAGAGTTTCGGGTTTTCGAAGCAGTTCCTAGCTCATTACGACATTGGAGAAGAAGTGGGACGTGGCCATTTTGGATACACTTGCTCCGCCAAGGGAAAGAAAGGCAGCTTGAAGGGGCAGGATGTGGCAGTCAAAGTCATCCCAAAATCCAAGGTCGCCATTCTCATGCGTGCTTCTCAGTGTCTATCAGGCTCAAATGAATTTATGTTCCGTGTTTGTTGTTCTGGCTATTGATTTTGAAGACCTGTAGACATAAAGAAGTGTGTTTTTCTTATGAAAATGGGTGATGATTGGCAGATGACCACAGCTATTGCTATAGAGGATGTGAGGAGAGAAGTGAAGATGTTGCGGGCTCTAACCGGACATAAGAACCTGGTGCAATTCTACGAGGCCTATGAAGATGATGACAATGTTTATATGGTTATGGAGTAAGTTCAAATTACTTATTACTGTGTTTTCTCCTTCTTGTTAAGGATACAGCTTATGATCTTTGATGCTGCTGCACAATCGGTAATATAATGTCAATCTTAACAAGCTTTCTGGAGAACAAAACGAAACTTTTGTGTTTTATTACTTGTATGAACAGACATGACTTTCCTTGCATATAAAATTTACTTCCGAAGCAGTAAAAGAGTTATGCCTCTCATTTTCAGATAAAGTATGAATTAGACAAAGTGTTGGAAGTTATTAAATGAAGTCACCAAATTAAAAGCTTACATGTGTCTTATGCAATTCAGGTTATGCAAAGGAGGTGAACTCCTAGATAGAATACTTTCCAGGTAACAAGGTTTTCCGATTTGGGTTTCATTACGGTGCCATTACCACACTATTAAGTATTAAATATCAATGACTTGCTTGTCAGCTCAAATTAAGTTGTGATCTATAGGGGTGGAAAGTATTCAGAAGAGGACGCCAAGGTTGTTATGATTCAGATATTAAGTGTGGTGGCTTTCTGTCATCTTCAGGGTGTGGTTCATCGGGATCTCAAGCCAGAGGTGATCCACTCAGCTTACTGATGTTTATTTTTGTGGTAGTTGAGAATAAAGTATGCCTTCTAACATTCTGCACTTTAACTGAATGCCTACAATTATCCTTGTTAAACGCCCTACACACTTTCAGGCCCTAGCAAGGCTGGGAAAGTTCTCCAGTGCTGTAACATTACAAGGATAGGAAGAAATGCTCCTAGTTTCTAGATGATATTTGAGAGATAATACTTGCTGCACAATCCTCTGCGTTTCCTTTCGATCCAAGTTTCTCCTTGTTCAATTTTGCTTGCTCTTCTCTTAAATTGTTTAGTATTTTTCAAACTCAAAACCTGAGACACCTAAAAAAGAAGGCTAGCCTTTTGCGGCAATTTATTTATTGGGCATTACTTTAAGGAAAAAGCATGTCATTTAAAGGAATAGGGCCATGTCACAAAGGACATGAATTACCGAGTGAAGGAATGCTTGGCATAAATTGGACTTCCTTTTCTATATTATGTTCCTCCATTATTTTACTGATTAATGATCAATCTTAATGATATCAGTTGGCACTAAAGTGGACAGTGAATCAAATGATGGGTGCAATTGAATATTTCTGTACCTTATTATATATCCCCTTCCATTTGGCATGTTTACCATTGTCCTGATATTGAAAATTGGTTTCATGCCGCAGAATTTCCTGTTTACATCTAAGGATGAAAACTTAAACTCTACTCTAAAGGCTATTGATTTTGGTCTCTCTGACTATGTAAAGCCAGGTCAAGTCAAGCCTATTGCTTGCTTTCATTTTTTTTTCCTTAAAGGATTTTAACAGAAAATAACATGCTAAGAGTTTTCTGAGAATTATAAGTTCTTACAGATGAAAGGTTGAATGATATTGTGGGAAGTGCATACTATGTGGCTCCTGAAGTTTTACATAGATCTTATGGGACTGAAGCAGACATGTGGAGCATCGGTGTAATTGCTTACATTCTATTATGTGGAAGCCGTCCTTTCTGGGCCCGGACTGAATCTGGCATTTTCCGGACTGTCCTGAAGGCAGATCCAAGTTTTGATGAAGCTCCTTGGCCTTCTTTATCAGTTGATGCTGTAGATTTTGTGAAGAGACTATTGAATAAGGACTACCGTAAGAGATTAACTGCAGCTCAGGCGCTTTGTAAGTCACTGAAATTATATAATTAGATCATCTGCTATTAAATCAACGGGTTTGCCTGTGGGAGCAAAATTCAATTGAATGTATTTTCTGATTTAAAACTAATAGAGCTCCTAGTTGTATGAATTTTGACTAGATTATAGTTAGTAATTAGGGAGGGGAGGGAGAACCATGCTTGTATGTTTTCCATTTCCTATCGGTAGTGTAAATAGTAATTACTTTCTTATTTTAATATTTTTATGAATTCTCATTCCTGTAGTCTGATTTTATGTTAGGTCATCCATGGCTGGCAAATCATCATGATGATATGAAGATACCTTTGGATGTGATAATCCCCAAGTTTGTTAAGGCTTACACATGCTCATCTTCTTTACGCAAATCAGCACTAGGGGTATGTAATTTTGTTTAATACCTGTTCAATACCCCCCCTTTCTCCACCCTCCATTTTATCTCAATGTAGATTCTTAATGCCACTATTGGATTCTGGAACATATTTCTCAAAATATTTACAGAGGGATCAGGTGTCTCGTGTTAGCATTTACTGTTGTCTTTCCTGGATCAATAATTTGTTGGCTTCTTGAGCATGATATACTTGTGCTGAAAAGCTAGTCAAGCATTAGTGTAGTCTGGAGATGACAGTACAGTTGTCCATCGTCATAATTTATCAATTACTCAAGCTTCTTCTTCTTCTTCTTCCCCCTTTTTTTTTTTTTTTGGTGTACAATTACTCAAGCTTCTTGACTTAACCATTGTATTCGCTTTTGGAACCATGGATACATGTTGATTTGAGTTTTGCTAACCTGGCAGGCTCTTGCCAAGACATTAACAGTAGCTCAGCTAGCTTATTTCAGAGAACAATTTACTCAGTTAGGGCCGAATAAAAGTGGATTTATCTCAATGCAGAACTTTAAGACGGTCAGCACATATTCACAGTTATGGTTTCTTTTTCAAGTATATTTCAAGCCATTAACATTGGAATGAGCAGGCTTTTCTGAGGAGCTCCACTGATGCCTCAAAGGATTCACGAGTCTTGGATTATGTGAACATGGTAAGTCTTCGAGGGAACTTTTTTTTTTTTTTTTTGTTTCCAGATCAAATGTTTGACAAAATTTGCTTCCCTAGAAAGTCACTTTATTACCATATGCTTGTTGCAGATTAGTTCTATCCAATACAGGAAATTAGACTTCGAGGAGTTTTGCTCTGCTGCTATAAGCGTGCACCAGCTAGAGGGTATGGAGACCTGGGAGCAACATGCTAGGCGAGCCTATGAGCTATTTGAAAAGCGTGGAAACAGACCAATTATGATTGAAGAACTAGCCTCGGTACTCTCTTGTAGTCTTGTGCACATACCAGTTTCTATCTGTTTTCTTTGACTATCCTCTGCATAATATGAAATTGACCTGATACATCAAATGGGATTGTCGATTAGGAAGAACATGCTTATCCTCTGCAGAGTGGTACTAAGCTTTTGAAATTTGATTCGTTCATCCAGGAACTTGGGCTCAGCCCATCAGTGCCTGTTCATGTGGTTCTGCAAGATTGGATAAGACACGCAGATGGGAAGCTTAGTTTCTTGGGGTTTGTCAGACTTCTGCATGGGGTTTCTTCCCGCTCATTTCAGAAGACTTGAAAGAGCACTGGGGTGCTAATTTTTTTCTTTCTTGCCCTTATTGACCGTTTATTTCTAAACGGGATTTGAATGCATGAGCAAACTCCGTCAATGAATCCGTTCGCCCTCATAGGAAAATGATGGCTTCGGCGTGCTGAAAGCAAGGTGATGGAACCTGATACAGACGAAGCTAATTACAAGATCTCCTGATATTAAGCCAGCATTTCTCAAGTATCTCATACACGAAAAGTCCTTTTCCTCATCTTGTTCTCAGCCTTTTATGGCTGGCGGTTGTGGAAGTAGAGGATTGTACAGATGATGTAGACTACAGATTGAACTTGCGAGAACCACGCAAATCTGAGCTGTGTCTTGGCGATCCCATGTATGCCAATGGCACTATCAATAAAATGTTCCCAGTCTTGTAACTCCCTATAGATCAAAGTATTATTTTTGCATTCTCTTAATTTTTTTAATTACTCAGAATGATATATGCAGGTATTGCAGGCTGGCATTTTGTTGGTGTAAAATCCCAAGATAACATCTTCGGTTAATACCAATACCCTCAGATATCAATATCGGAAGTTTTTTGCCCTCAAACGCTTGACTTGATTCTAGATATTTAAAAGAGTACCTGTAATTTCATACCATTGTCTTTAGTAGTGAATAAAGAGAATTGCACGTTGCACAATATTCGTAATAAGCAGTTTGGCACTGATTTTACAGTGTGTTATGGACCTTTCTCTCTTTTAGGCACTGTTAAAAAGAAGACGGGAAAAAAATAAAAAGGGAAAAGTTTCAGTGACGGACTTCAGGTTTTTCTTTTTTCTAAAGTGTGTATCAAGTTGCTTCCTTTAATGATTGAGGTGTATGATTTTGTGTCATATTGCTGTGATCAAACAAGTCTGTGTTTCGACAGCCAGTTTCAGGAAGGGGATTGTAGGTGTTTAGAAAGTATTTCCTAGCAATCGTGTCTGATGAAGAGTCTGTTGAGTGTATTTGCTGTGGATAAGTGGGGGTAAAACCAAACGTGTTTACATTGAAGTAGAACTTCTAGTGTTTGATTAGTCAAGATAACATCAATGAATCATCCCGTGAACCAACCAGTAAAAAATTTCTCTCATAGTTCCAGGACTCACCCAACGATTGAATTTGAGGGGACTCGCTCGAGAATAATGGATACTACGACCACTAAGAGCTCTTTTCTTAGTAGTCATGCAGATTGCAGATTCTGACATGGTCAGATTGCTGTCATTAAACCAAGACAGTAAGACGTGAGGGTGAGGCCGGTAAGGGTGAGCAAAACTAAGCTGAAAACCGAAAACCGAACTGAATATCATATTGGTTGTTCGATTCAGTTATTTTAGTTTTCGGTTATATATTTGGTTTTTATTTTTTTAATAATTCAATTTCAGTTCGGTTAGTAGGAAAAAAAATTCGGTCATGACCGAAAAACAAAATAAATATATTATATATTTATATTTAATAAATATTATTTTAATAAATATTTAAATATATTTATATTCAATAAATATGATTATAATAAATATTATTATAACAAATCATATTGAATGGTAAAATATTTATTAATTAATAGTTTTAATTGTGTTTTATTATTATTTTTAGTTTAAAATCACTTTTTATATTTATATATTTTGATTAATCAGTTAACCGAATCGAAATATTTCAGTTAATTTGGTTAATCGGTTTTAGTTTGATAATTAATTTTTGCTCTATTAGGTTATCACCGAAAACTGAACCAAAAAACCGAATGCTCATCTCTAGAGGCCGTTGTGTTGCAGGGAATATGAAAAATAATTAATAATATTCATAACTTCAAAATATTGTGATTTTCTTATAATTCTATATTATATATTGAATGTTTCAAAGTTAAATATTAAATGATTTTATAGAGATATCATAAATAATTATATTTTTTTAATATAATATTAATATTAGATTCAAACTTGAGACTTTATTCAAACATGATAGTAGTCGTTGATGATAAATTACTATTATATATGATATCATGAAAATAAAGGGATTATAAAAACGAATTTCGTGTGCAACTTAAGCCGATGCTGACTCTTGCTTGTCAAACCCAGTTTTGACTTTTGGTCTAATCGAAAGACAGTTTATAAGTTTAAACATGGGTCTTTTGAATAGCATATGATTTACTCCTCCGGTCCTTATTATAAGATCTAATTTGACTTTTTATTTGGTCCTAATTATAAGACCCAATCCATTTTGTCTATTATATTTATGCATTTTTTTTCAAGATAATCCTTCTAATAATGATAGTTTTAGCCAATATACTTAATTAGCAAGGATATTTTAGGAATGACAACACTTATTTATTATAAATAACCAACTTAACTTACTTTCTTAATCTCCTCAAATAAGTCAATTGATCTTATAATTAGGACCGGAGAGTATTTATTTACTTACTTTTGCCAGCGTACTTAATTCAGTTTTTAAACGTATGGATCCCAAGTTCCCAATTACTTTTGGGCAAAAAAAAAAAAAGAAAGTCCCCAATTACTGTGGCCAACTTAATGCCATGTCAAGTAGGGCCCCCTCATGTCGAGAATGGTGATGAGGGTAGATGCGGACTTGGAATTGAATAGGATCAAAGGTACTACAGCTGCAACCCTCTCTAATGCAGTAATGCCCTTCCAAAGAGTTACACTTTCTGTAACTACAATGGCTCATCAAAGAACCACCAAGCCTAAACAAATAAAACCCAGATCTTTACTTATCCTTCTTGCCTTAGTTATATCTGCCATTGCCTTCCTCTTCCTCTTTTCCTCTCGCCTCTCCACTTATGGCTCCTCCTCCTCCTCCTCCAATGCCCATCAAATTATGCTCAAACGGAGGCACCATCGGACTGACCATGACAAGTATTTGTACTGGGGCAGAAGGATTGACTGCCCTGGAAGACACTGCGATTCTTGCGAGGGTTTGGGCCACCAGGAATCCAGCCTCAGGTGTGCCCTTGAAGAGGCCCTCTATCTTCGGAGGTATCCACTCACTTCCTCTTTTCCGCATTCTCCATTCCCTTCTTCTTCTTCTGCATCCTTTTTAAGAGAATGCCCTCGATGGGTACCAAGAATATAAGGAAAACGAAAGGTTCAACTTTCTTCTTATTTCAAATTTTCATCTCTGATCCTTTCCTTTAACTGGTTGGTTTTGATTTAACTATCTGGCTTAATTCAGCTAAATCAGTCATTCTCTGGCTGTTGAGCTGACGGAGACACTGACTTTAAGCCTAAACGGTTTCACTCCACGTCCGGGCCGCGCGAGAGAGCTTTGCACGCTCCTTGCTTATAAATGGAAACTCTGTGCTTCCTAGTTTTCGGATTTTGTAGGCGTCGTATATAGTGACTGAGTACTTCTGCATTGCCTGCTCATGTATATGATCACTCTTGCTGCAGAATTTTCGTCATGCCATCAAGAATGTGCATTAGCCCCCTACATAATAAGAAGGGGATCCTTCATCAGTCTAGTGAGGCTAGTTCAGAGGAAATGTGAGTTGCTTTACGGCTTCCCATTGATTGTTGCTTTTGTTTTCTTGAGTAATTCCCTGTCAAAGAGATTCCATTTGCACTAATGTTATGCAATTTTTTAATTGATGATAGTGGATTGATTTTCTGATTTGACTATGTCTTCTATGAAAGGTGGGAAGCAAATTCTTGTGCCATGGACTCCTTATATGATATGGACCTCATATCAGATACCATCCCTGTAATTTTGGACAATTCAGAAGAATGGTTTGAGGTTTTATCTACAGCCATGAAGTTAGAAGCCAGAGGAGTTGCCCATGTAGAAGGGGTTAGCCGTGCTGATCTGAAAGATAACAATCGCTACTCTAATCTCTTTCTCATAAACAGAACTGCTAGCCCACTTTCTTGGTAGATCATCTATCCCATTCCTCTGTTTTTTTAGTTTCCTCTTCTTTTTATTTCCTTTTTATTCTCAGATTCAGATTCAAATATAATAAACTGTACATTTTTTTTATTCTGCAAATCAAGCCTGACATAAGGATAGAGCACAGCGCATATTTGTACTAAAATCAAGCTTGATATAAGTTGTGAGATTGGGAATAACAATTACAAATTTTTAATTTGCATTCAATGTGACTGTGGTACTGGAGAAGCTAAATATATCATCGTGACTACTTCAGCAACTAAACTTTCTGCAACATTTCTGCCCTTGATGTGTCTTGGGCTTCAAACCTCATCTCCATTTATACAGAACCATAGTAATCAAAAGGAATTTTGATGGAGCTTCTAGAATCTCAAGAGTTATTGGCAGGGATAATTTTGCTTAGAAGTAGGAAGTACTAAAAGATTCTCTATGTGGGTGAATTTGAAGTTAGTATCATAACTAAGTCAAGCTGTAAATCTTTCCTTGAAATTGCTTTTGCTAGACCATGAATATACTTAGGCATAGCTTCATGCTCTGATGTAAAGGACTCCCCCTAAAATAGGTTGTTATATATCTTGAGTATTTCTATTATCTCCTGCAAGTAGAAATAGATAGTTTTGAAATCTTTAGGTTTTTGCTCAGGTAATAGTGGTGTTGACCCTCCAGGTTTATGGAATGCAAAGATCGAAACAACAGGAGTGCTATAATGCTGCCATATTCATTTCTGCCATCAATGGCAGCAGGGAAACTGAGAGAGGCAGCAGACAAGGTTCATTTGATGCACATTCTCTGTGAAGTTTTTGTTTGAAGTCAATAATTTTCACATTCAGGTTAAATTGAGTGGTTAATTTGTGTTTTATTTCTAATTTAAGATAATTTGGTGGAGCATATAGTTTTTAGAATGTAACTAACTTTTTCCCCATTAGTGTTGGACTAGAAAATGGCGTATTGACGAGAACCCGGCTAAGTTATTTCAAGCGGTTGCTGTGGGAGGCAGAGGAAAAATTTGACGATAAATAGCTTGAGCATCACGCGGAGGGACCCAGATGATAAATAAAATAGTATCTCAGTTAATATTGTTAACAAGAACTGAACGAAAGGGCTTGAATCCTTTAGGAGAGATAATTTAGAGGGTAGTTTCCCCGTTTTAAAAATAAAGATGGCTTTGCAGCCAACTCAAAGTTAAAAGGGATTATGTTGCCTTTCGCTTCTGATTTTCATATGCTGAGTACATTATGGCTGACTTTACGTTTCGGGGATATCTATAAACTATTTAATGATGGCAATATTCTTGTCCACAGATTAAAGCACTCCTTGGTGATTATGATGCAATGCATGTTCGTCGTGGTGATAAGATGAAGACCAGGAAGGACAGATTTGGTGTTGTCAAGACCCTGCATCCTCACCTTGATAGGGATACACGGCCTGTGTTTATTCTCTGCAGAATTGCAAAGTGGGTCCCCCCCGGAAGAACCTTGTTTATCGCTTCGAATGAAAGGACTCCAGGATTCTTCTCGCCACTCTCTGTCAGGTAACCCTTCTCATGTGCGTCACACTGGTAATCTGCAAACTTCAGTTAACCATACTATTCATCTGTTATTCTGGGTTAGAGGTTGGCCGCTTGATGATACCCAACCCCTCTACTATACATATTCGCAGATATAAATTGGCATATTCTTCAAACTATAGCAAGATCCTTGATCCAGTGGTCGAGAACAACTACCAATTATTCATGATCGAGAGGCTTGTTTTGATGGGAGCCAAAACGTTCATTAAAACATTCAAGGAGGATGAGACAACCCTCAGCCTTACTGATGATCCCAAAAAGAACAATAAAAATTGGCAGGAACCAGTCTACACAGCCGATCAAGACTCATGCTGACACCCACACCTATTTTCTATGTAGAAAGGTTGTACCCCCCCCCCCCCCAAAAAAAAAAAGGTAAATAGTGTACTCTAACCAGATATTTGCTTGGTAGGAATCCTTGAGAACAAACTCCCCCCATATGCGTAAATAGAACTGAGTTTAAACCCTATCAATAGTATAATGGATGTGTAAGTTGTGATAAAAAATAAATATGACGTGCCTTTATTTTTGTGTAATGCCCAATAAATAATATTACCTCTCGTCTTTAATATAAAAATTAGTTGACTAATTTGAGTAGATTAAAAAAATTATTTAAGTTAATTATTTGTAATAAATAGGTCTTGTTTCTTTAAAATACCATTGTTGATAAGAGTCATTTGATAAAATATTTAACATATGCAACGACTATAAGAATTATCTTAAAAAAATAAATAAATATGAGGTAAAATAAATTAGGATTTTATGTTTAAAACTAGATTGAAAATCAAACTTAGTTTTATATTAGGTATTGAAAGTAATACTATTATTTAGGGGAATTGGTTTTAGTAATCATCACACATGAGTAACATCAGTAATTTGCATCATTTACATATAATTTTATTAGTTTAGATTTAAAATTTTCTATTCATAATTTTTAAATTGAAATTTTTTTTTTGAAAAAACTGAGAATTAAAATAAACTAATTTTTACTTAAAATTCCATACACATTCAAGTATTAAATTGCTAAAAATATAAAAGTGAAATTACTAGTGCGCAATATTTACGATTGTAGTTTTATCACACAAAAAAAATCATGATTATAGTTTTGCTAAACATCAGCTTTCTTTAAACCATTACAATACGAAAGCTAATTGGAAGAATAGCACAGCTTAGAATTGTCTCCATTAATTTGCAAATTTTAAATCAGAAATTCTGTAACAAGTTTTAAAACTGTCAAATAGCACCTATCTATCTTCTTAGCACTTTCAAGATTCATTATGCTAGTGAAGCATTACAGAAAGAGGTCATAATTAGAACGACTGCAAGCCGCAGCCTACTGCAATAGCAAGCAAATGGAAGTGAACAAAAACGAGCGTTAAGTACGGTATGAGTAATTTGTACAGGCTCCTAATTCTCACTACTTTATCAATAATAATTACAAGGTTCAACGTTAATTTGGAGGCAAGAACACAAGTGTCAAGAGCACCTGGAGCTCCCCGCAATGAAAGCCATCCTCATGTCAGAATCAGCAAAATGGCAATGCTTGAAGAATGGGATTTCAGCTGTTAAAGGAATCAGTGGGACTGTGCTTCCAGTAGAATATTTGTGGCCACATTGACATCATTTCTGGCATGCACTAGCGCTTGCCTCGCTGAGCTCCTATCAAATCCCATGGAAACAAGCGTCGCAATTGAGTCCTCTGATGGTTCCGCCACTGATTGCATTGGAGCAGGGTAATTTCTCTGTAACCGAAACTTTGTTAAGTCAACCAAATAATGACATTAACAATTGTCAAACTACACATAGAAGGCCAGTTTTTTTAATAGTTTCCTGTGTATGATTATATTACAATTATATGAACCTTGAATTTTCTTTTGAAGTCTCAAAATAAGATGTGCTATAATTTTACGCAGAGATGCCTAAATTGTGAAATCCAGGCAATGGGACGGGTAAAATTTGAAATTAGAAGTGAAAACTTGCCTCCGCTTGGCGAACTGCTGAATAGAATGGTCTATTTCCTACGGCATTCCTTGTTGATGGAGCACGAGAACCCCCCATAGATGGTGAAAAGAACCGTGAAAAGAGTGATGCAATGGACCGTGGGAACTGAAATAAAGCATAGTAGCATAAGCACAATCTAGTCACGACAATAAATCCTCAAAAGCAACTGTAGTCATAAGCTCCATGCAAGTGACATGTTCAGGTTCAAGGGAGAATAGAGTAAAATGAAAAGGAAGAATATAATCATCTACATATTAAAGTTCCCCTAACCCTTTCTTTTAAACAGAAGTTACACTGCTAACCACAGATTGAACAATGTAATAACAGGAAGATAAGAAACCACACATTATTATTAGACCAGCATGCACGAGTACAAATATCTGCTTCCTTCAAAAGGAAGGTATTTTATAGTGCTTCAAACGATCAACATTGATTATTAGACAAAATCCTAATGCTATCAGCATACGTATCTAACAAGAACATAGGCCTCAGTTAGCTGCTATGAGCTAGCATTCCTTCTCCATCAAAAAGGGTAGCTCCTGGTCTGTAAATCACACGATTGTAAAGATGGAGATGCAAAACTGCAAATTATAATGCGCAAGTGATTAACTCTACGGTTTCATGCAAAGCTAGTGGTAGAATTCTTCCTAGTAGACATAATCACCCAACATTGTGCAGTGAACAAGAAAACATAACTGAGCATGCCTACATTAGAATATAAAATAATAAAAAATCTCATGCCTTCTGATTCAAAGTTACCTTGGCTTTGCGGATATAGAAGACATTCAAACGGTACAACGAACCAGCAAGGATGCCACACAATCCAGGTAAGATTGACCCTTTGAATGACGAAAAAAGAAGCTGCAAAAATAAATAGCTATCAAAGTTTAATGGATTATATGCATTGTTAAACAAAATTACACATAAGAATACATAATCTGGTTACAATTTACCTGAATACCAGCTAGATATGTGAATGACTTATCAGAAAAGGGAAAACCAGCCACACGGAGCCGTGTTGAAACTGGAATATCGAGGAAAAAGGGCACAAATGCAGCAAATATAAGACCATAAGGTCCAGAGGAGACATGTTCCACAAAACGATCTGCAAAAGTGCACCAATACTTTATATGTAGATATCTCTTAGCACAAAAGCATAAAGTGATAAGGGGTGACTAGTTTAAAAGCATATCCAATGCATCATGATAAGATAAGAAACAAGCTGTTGCTGAACTATAAGCACATGCTAGCTAAGGTTGACCATAAATAAGCTTCGCAATTTGCATCATTGTTCTGGAATCCTTTAAGTGGCAAAATCATTATTTCACTAGCACGAAAATGTGATCAGTTAATCCTCAGTAGGTAAATTTTCCAATTGTACATTATTGTCAACAACCTTTTTATCAATTTAGTTACCAAAAACCATGTCAGGCAATTTAGTTGAAATATTTGAATGACATTAAGAACTGGTACTTGGTGCCTAAGCATCCAATAAAGCCTAAATTTAGCTCAAAGTCAGGTCTACATAAAGCAGAATCCGAATTCACTTATGTAAGAATTGAGGCACCGCAGTATAGTGTAACCATATACACTCTCGGTAATAAAGATACATGAAAATTTACTCCAAGTTCAAAAAGTGAAAAGAAGGGGACAATAACATTAAACAAAGAAGACTGAGCACATGATAGACGTGCGATGCAGAGATAATATGAAGTACTCCCTTTGGTCCATATTATAAGAAGCCTTCTAGAAGAAATTTTTGATCCATTTTATAAGGCATTTTGGTAATTTCAATGAGTATGAAATATTTTTCCCATATATGCCCATGTTTAATAAGGGTAGTGAGAGAGAGTAGAAATTAATATGATGTTGGAATTTAGCATAGTTAATAAGGGTAATATTGGGATCACTCAAATTTCATAACAAATTTAATACTTTTAACTATTTTTATTGGTAAGCGTGAATTAGGTAGAAACATCTTATATTGTGTACTAGAGGGAGTATCATCAGTCAAGAAAAAAATATTATAAAAGAAATTAGCCACGAAGGAAGGGCATGAGAGCCTTATATGTGTACCTTTCATGAGCTTTACAGCAATGACCTCAAACAGAAGTGAAACTAGCATGGAAAACATGACAAAGACCTGCGTGAAGATAATTCAAAGCCACATACAGGGTAGTTAGGGTAAAATATATTTCCTCTGGGAAAGAATAACGTAATGCTGAGAATTAATGCTCAAACGTCTACGTAGGCAATAATGGCAGTAAGAGAAAAAAAATGGTGTTTGAAGAGATAGACCTCCTTAAGTTGTCATGTTAGTTAATAGATTAAAGCACCACTATTAAGGAGATCATGGTATGGACAATGCATCACACAAAATTTGATTCTTGATGACGAGCTAGCAGCTATGCTTAAGAGTAAATATCAGTCGTGGCAGAAGCAACATAACAGCCATCCCCCAATTTTGTTAGAAGGCAACAAGCATCAACCATGAAAAGGCAGACATTAATCCAGTTCCCAAATTATAATAATTGGGTGCATCTTGTTCTAACTATATCTCTGGGAATTGCTTCAAAACTCAACAGAAGCATAAAAGTTACTTACAGAGTATTTATTGGAACCTATCTGTCTCTCGAAGACCCTAAAATAGTAAAGCAGATACAGCCCACAAATCAATTCTGGTGTCGATGAAAAGGCAAAGATGGACAGAATCCATTTCCAAGAACGAAGCTTTCCCAAAAAATCCTGCCATGAAGCCAACAAAGTGCGGTAACATAAGAATACATACTAAACTCAAAATGAGCGGAAGTCTTTATGCTTTACGAGTTGGTTTTACAAGTGACAACAGAGTGGTAGTTCATTAAGCGTTTATAAAGTTAGCGAAATCTTATTTATTTTTCCTTTCGCCCTGCTATGGCATGAACCTCTAGAAAAAGTTAAGAAAGAACCGTGTAGAAGTCTGAAGTTTAGTATTATAGCGTCGGAATAAAAGTATCAGTAAGATCATTTGTCTGGCGTTGTACAATAAAAATTGACAAATACCAGGTGATCTGGCACCTGATAAGGGCTGTAAGAATTGACACTGACCCAGTTTGAAAGAAATTAAATTAAAATTATGATTAAACATCGCATTTAGAGAGTAATTAAATTAAATAATAATAAGGATCAAGCTCAATCTATAAAATTGGAATGACTGATACAACTCATTGAAAAAACATCACAAAACCCAGTTCCATTATCCGCCACCGTTGACCTAATTACCAAAAATAAGATGGAACAGGCGAACGAGCAAGGGCACCTGATAGACATTACCAGACTGTTCAAACGGCCTTGGATCCCGAAGAAGATTGAGAAAAGCGCCGAGAAGATGATGACAGTCCTTGTGACGGGAGCATTAGCTGCGACACTCAAGACGATAAGCATTTAGCAATGAATCAGAAGCGAAAACCTTCATCGCAAAAATCTTATTGAGAGGGTGTAGCAATAACACCCAGAAGGTTGTGGAGAGGGATTACACACCAAAACCAGACGGGCCGCCGTTCATTTTCACAGTGAAGCAGAAAGTAACGACCTTGTCTGCGTAATTTGCCTTCGCCTCTGGCTCCGAGTCTCAGGGTCGTCTTCTCGCAACTTTCCCTGAGTTCTTCGCAGTCGAGAATTGCGTATTCTATATTCAATTGACGTGCGCGTGCATTCTTGAATTTTCTCTTGGCTGTTGTCTTTTATTTAAACATGTTCAAAACTTGAAAACCCTTTATTCAATACTACTAATAAATTAAGCGTGCTCGAGTTCAAGCCCTTGGGAATTTAGGATAAAAACTCATCAGGACAGCTGAGCATTCGAGGGATTAGTTAAGATCCAATGGCATTATTCAATATTAGTTGGTTTCATTTAAAAAAGTACAAATAAGCTTGCGATTTTTAATTTTTTTGGCAAAATTTTAAGTACTCTTAATTAGCTAATGCTCTCAAGAATTACTGTAGTTGGGTGTTCTTCTTCCCGTCCACCTGCTTTTAATGGCGTGCATCAATCATTAATCATTGATAATACAATAACAGTATCTTAATTTCTAATGCTACTCCCTCCGATCTTATATATAAACTTCCCGTTTTGATATTCAAAATATAAACTTTATTTTTTATTTTGTCTAAACATTTATTATTTTTTTTCTATTTTACTCTTAGTTGATTATATTTAATGCTTCCCTTTTCTCATTAATGTTATTCACGTGTATTTTCTTTTATTATTATTTTTATTTATTGCTTCTTTTTTTACTCTCTTATTTTTAATTAATTTTAATTGTTATTTCGTTAAACGTGATTCGACTAAACTTATATATATATATATATATATATATATAAATATAAAGGAGGAGGGAGTTTAGGGGGCCTTTTTTTTTAAATTATTAATTACTACTCAAAAACTTAAAAACGTCTTATATTTTTGAACATCGTACTTGTTGAAATTGTCTTATAATTTTAGATGGAACCACTGATCTTTCATGCATAACAAGGTTTTTAGAGGAATTTTCCAAGTTATCAAAAAAATAAGCGGCATGACGTTTTCCATATATTAGACCATCTATTAGAATTTAATACTATGTGGATATTTTTTATGATTTGCTTTCATGATAATTAATGATTAAGTGTTTTTTTTTTGGCCATGATTAGATGTTTGATTCAAAAAAAGAAATCTGTGCTTAGAGGCAACATCAATAGAATCTTGCTGAGTTCCCATCTTAACTTAGACTTACTCGTACAATGATACTATTCGAACATGACGTGGTTCCTTCCCCCTATTACCGCAATCTAAAATTCCAACGCAGTTTGACAGGAACCAAAAAAAAAATTTGATAATTTTCGGAAATTCCCATCCCGACTAATTGTTCAGAATCTCACGCCTTAAATTCAAATATTAGTTATGGGGTAATTACCTGAATCGCTTTTTAAAAATAACAAAGAAATATAATAATTGATCACACCTAATCTCTTAAAAATACAGGCAACTAAAACATGACTTATCTTTCATGCTACAGAAGATCATACCCCTAATATGTTTCATTACTCATGCAAGGGATTTATTCATTGATTTCCAGATTTGCAAGCCATAAGTGTACAGATAAATATAATGCCGTTATTATTACCATTATTCTACAAGTTTGTCAGGCCAGAGGCTCGTCCACATCCTGATCTCTTCCTCACCGTACAGCTTCCTGATTCCGCCGTAAAATCCATCTACTTCATCCCCTTCCTCTCTGTGGTGCTTCCTGTCTATCACTGCTTGTCTCCATCTGCATCCTAATGCATACTGCTTGAACTCCAAAACCACCATGTCTGTCACCAACCCCACTTTTTGTTAGCCATTCATTTCAACCTTTGCTACTCTTACTTACTGCTACAACTTTCCCATGAAGCCTCCTCAGTATTATTTTATTCCCTTTTTCTTGTTAATAGAAAAATGCCCAAATTCCATGGTAACCCTATGGTTTAACTAAACTTCAGAAAGGAGAAAGTGGGAAGACCATTGGGTAATTTTTGTTTGTTACCAGACGCACAACATTGGATACTCATCAGTTAAAATAAACAAACCGGCAAAATAAAACGGAACAGATTGATTCTCTCACCACTAAAGTGACAGTGGCAATGATTCACATGTCCCTGGCATGATTCCAAGTGACCAACGACGCCATACCACCAACCTACAACAGTACATTAATTCTGAATAAGTATGATGGAAGATAGTGTTCACAACAATTCAGAAAAACTTGGGCAGCATTGAACATACCATAAGGATAATCTTTGTTTCTTCTCCACTGGATCTCAATGTGATCTCCTGGTTTTAAGTCATCCAAACGGTCAGAGGTATAAAGAACATGAGAGGAAATGTCAATGGGCGGCATTCTCAGCCTGTCCCAGTGTATATTTTCCTCCATTGACCATCGCGCATGAGGTAAGTACCTGCAGAAAGCATCTCCATTTTCAGCTCCAGAGAAACAGGACCATGACAGACAAAAGATAGTGTCAAAGGTTGGTTTCAAGTTTTGGTTAACACTTCGTAGGATTAACATAGTCCAACTACATTTATCTGTATCGGTTGATCATTATCTAACCACTCGCCTGGGAAGAGCCCTTCTTTGAAAGAGGCGACCTTTCCACTTACCTTGCCTGAAAGGTGTCAGTTCGAGAATCATAGCATAGTTGGGCATCATAACACGAGAGCATGAAACCAGCATGACCATTCTGAAAATGGGAGAATATATTTATCATTGAAGGGTGCTACAGCTACATATAAAATTCAAAAGCAGATCCTCCGTACAGAACACAAATGAACTCTAAGAATTAACAATAAACGATCCAATAAGTAAAGGAACATGCTGAAGTGATAACTCATAACAAGCTGAAACCATTTACCTCTCGGTTATAGACTTGGGCTGGGAACCAAAACTTCCCGTTCTCAAGAGAAAGATACAAAGCCATGAATGAATCGTCTGGTAACACGCTCCTGCCAGATTGCCTGCCGTTTCCTGATTTGGTTTTAATCCATTGAAAGGGACTAAAACTTTGAAGGGAAGCAAATATTCCTTTTTGATTGCGTCTGTGGAAGATTTTTTCTCTGTTTCGGGAAGCCACATACCATCTCCATTGCCTATAAGCAGAGGCACCGATAACTTTACCCCACTTACGCTCTATGTGTTTCTCCCATAAATAGTCACTTCGACATCTCTCCCTAAGAGATGGGCACACTGATGCCATATTGCATAAATCAGCTGGGGAAAGTTTCTCAAGGACGCAATCCAATGCCAAATCAGGCAAATCCAACGGAGAAAATTTGCATGCCTCTTCTCCACTCCCCACTTTAGGCACTAAATTGTCCTTGTTCACTGACATAGTTGGAGGAACCTCACTAAAACTAAAAGCTACCTCGCTTTTCCGGTGCTGGGAACTTAGTGAACTTGATAAGCTCTCCCAAAACCCAATTGGCTTGCCGGTTAATGACTTGGAAAGGACGATGAGAAAGGAGAGGAAAGACAATAAAAAGCACAGCATTGTAATAAAATACTTATCAAGTGGTTTATCTAGTTCAGATTGGGGGGGTAGCAAAGCTAGAACTCATTGCAAATAAGGACATGACAAGTGCTTGTGCTTGGTCTTTCGTCAACAACAACTAAAATGTTTAACAATCAGTGAGAAAATGCTTTCTTTTCTATTTCAAGCAACGGAAGAAGAGATTGGTGGATTGGCGAAACTAACAGTTTTGTTTTGCTCAGTGCTTCCTTTGATCCGTCGCTATAAGAGAAGGACTTGTGTAGACTCCACAACCGACAAACTTTTCAAAGCCGATAGTTAAAGTAAGCCATTGAAAACACAGAACAAACATCAGGCATGCTTCTTTAATGCATTACTATCTCCATACAGTGAATGGCCAATAAGAGAGCCTATCCTGTACAGCGAGTGGGAGGCAGCTGTCACGGCTTGAAAGGGAGATATCAAGCGCAAGAAACTGAGCTATAGGCCAACACTATAATGACGAACTAATTGATGGTATGACCCGAAAATGACATGGGATGGGGCCAAAACCCCAATAAGCAAACTAGTACTGTAATCTAGGAGACGAAGGAGAAACTAACCTGGTAAGTCTGAATTAGACACCAATGATCGGTTTAATGTGCTTGCGAATATCGCAAAAAAGCTAGAAGATGACAGTGAAATGCTGAGTGGGTCTCAACTCTCAACCTTTTCTGAATGCTCGTTTCGTGTGAATCTGTGCGGCGTGCTAGTGTGATTGTGTGAAAGAAGGGAGGGAAGAAAGGGACTCCTATCATAATTGATGATGGGTTTCAAGAGTCGCGGGGCGCCTTCATTTGTTGCGTGTCATTGTGATTTACACAGTGGCATACAGAGAACTTATTCCTTTTTCCTAACTCCTACCAAACTCCATTACCCCACAAACCCAGGCCATAAGAGTTCCAGTATTTATCAGTCCTAATCCTGACTGGAGAACCCAATTACCTTTAACTGATCACGACATTTACAGTATGATAATACCAGCCATTTATTACCAAGTCCGGGAAAAGGACACGGGTTTGGGGCCTGGGTCCTCCTCCTCTGCCTTGTATTTCCGTATGGTGCTTCCAATGTCCTTTCACCTCGTTTTTCACTTTCAAGTTTCATCGCCTCTGATTTCTATTTCATAAATTTCCTGATGCGGAGAACTTTAGGATGCTCACGTAAAGTGCCAAAGTGCATATGCAAATCAATTCGATGTACCGTCTCAAGCCAAGCAAGTCTGCATGAAGCAACTCTCTACAGTAGCACGACACAACGTGACGCGCGTCTTTCATGGCAAAAGGTTGGCGCTTGGTAGCAAATTTTTAGCCAGATGTGTTCGCCCTTTTGATTTGTACTTTCACGAATACGATGAAAAGTGTCACGTGAAAGTAAAATTGATGGGTTTGTGGCATCCATAGTCTTAGTGGCCCAAATGCCCAATAATTGGGGAAAACTTGGTCAAGACACGTAAACATGTTAAACGAGGTAAAAAAAAAAAAAAAACACTACGGCTTTGATCGCCCGTGCGCATGAGTCATTTTCTATCATGCATAAACTTTGAAGTTTGCATATAATTTTTCTGCAATTCTAATCTTACACTAACATTGATTGCTGGAAGGCGCCATGTAATGACATGTGTGTAACTGTAAGTAATTCGCCAGCCCTTTTTAACTATACGCGTGATCTCACAAAGGGCATATCCATACACTTTGTAAAAATGGAACATCAATCATCAATCAAATTGAAAAATAAAGCAACCCACCATTTATGAATAGTTTCTTCTTAAACCTGTCCCTGATAAAGTAACTGCGTAATAACAGGAGGATAATATATTTGGAGGGGACGAAAGGGAAAACGCTTACTTTACTTTGCGTGCTTTAATAGTAATATGATTATCGGTTTGTCGAATGGAGGAAGAAACAAAGCCAAAAGTTCAGGACACGGAAGGTTGCCATTATTAGGTTTATGCCGCCTATGTGAGCTCGAAATTGTTTGCGTGGTTGATGAGCAAAAAATTGAAATTGATTTTGTAAACACTTGATGTTCATGTTTACGAATTTGGGTTGATCCAACTGATTCAACTTGGGCCGAGTAAAATTCAACGGAATAAAGGTTTCCCCATCAAATTCATTTTTTCCAGTTCGATTATTTCCTTTTTTTTATATATATTTGACTTTAATTTTATGAAAATTCAGTTTCCAGTTTCGTTATTTGAAAAATGGTTAAAATGAAAAGAAACCTAATTTGTGCATAAATTTGTAATGGTTACTTATTTAATTTTAAGATGTTACTTACATCAATTTTTTTATATTTATTATGTCAAGTTTTCCAATCATACATGATTATATGTCATATTTTTAAAATATTAATATTTTGTTAATATTTTAAAAATATGAAACAGGATCATGTGATCAGAGAACTTGATGTAATGAATATAAATAAATTAATATAAGTTTTTTTTCTTAATTTTATTTGGTGGGTGAGTGACTGTGACTAATTAAATGAAGTTTTTAATAATTACAACCCTAAACTAATCTTTCTCAGTTCTCACTCTTCACTCTTCAGGCTGTGACTGTTCTCCTACCTCAGTTAGCATAAAAACAGACTAAATCCCTATCCGACGCCTTAGAGAATTGGTTAGGCTTAAACCTGACCTTAAGCAACAAAGGGGTAAGAGTTAAGGCCTAATTAATGATCTTTTAAGAAAAATAAGATAGGCTTTTTTCTTTTTCAATTGACCGGTTGGTCACTTGGCCCTAATTATAAATTCTCTTTAAATATATTTGGCTAAAATATGCATTTAATCATTGTCCTTCAACTAATGTAGAGTTTTAATATAGTTTAATCTTCAAAACAATAATAATTATTATGAAAAACATGATTTAAGCTTAACAGTTTTAAAACTAAAAAATTAAAAATATATTTTATAAAATTAATTAAGTTAAAACACTAAATATATACTTTAGGCAGTCTTTTTTTTTTTTTATTATACATAGCATATGTAATATGCTCTACTAATATAATGTGTAAACTGTAAAGCTACCATAATGGTCCTGTTTAAGATAGTGGTAAAAATCTCTTATAAACACGTTTTTACGTAAATCGAGATAAAATTTTTTTCATATACTTTCTCGTATTTCATAAATCATGATTAAAAAACTACTTGTAAGCTGTTTCAAACAATGCAATATCCTCAAAATACTTGAGTTTAGAAAGATTTTTCACCCCAGTTTTTTTTTTAACTACTTGATTATAAATATATAAGAAATGAGTTCTGTGCGCATTTTCAAAGCAGATGCCAAACAGCCCAGCCTTGTACCAATGATCCCTCCGGACCTGGCTTCTCTCCGCTGACAAGGTCCCTCTGCTGCCCTCCTCTACCCAAAACACTGCCGTTTTGGTGCAAAATGAGGGGAGCTGATTGCTTTTTTTTTTTTTTTTTGTATTCCTTTTTTTTTGTATTTTGAAGTTTTTTTCAGTAGCATCTAATATATTTTTTTGGTAGCACCTAATGTCTCATAATAATTTTTGGTACACTTAATACTCTAAAATATTTTTTGATACATTTAGCATCTTAAAATATTTTTTTCATAAGCATCAAATATCCTAAAATAATTTTTTGTTACATTCAGTATTATAAAATATTCTTTTAGTGACCTGGCTTAAAAAAAACAAAAATACAAGAAAAAGGGAATACAAAAAAAAAAAAAGAAGCAATCAGCTCCCCTCATTTTGCACCCAAAACGGCAGTGTTTTGGGTAGAGGAGGGCAGCGGAGGGACCTTGTCCTTATTCCTCCGCCTCGCGCGCATTGCCCTCTATCTTGTGTTGGGGCTCAAATCTTCTCCTATGCTCGTCTGCTTATTGATCGAATCCGTGCTCGCTTGCTCAGATCTTCTCCGTTAAGGTTCGGCTGAGCAATACCAGGAGTGTCGGCCACTTGATAGGTTCGAGCTTTTTTCCACTTCTGAATTCTCCGTTAGGGTTCATCATGTCGTTTGATTTAAACCGCACGGGTAGTGTAAGAAGCTTTATTTTGGAATGCAGATTGGCCTGCTCTTATTTACTTATTTTTTACGAAGAAAAATTAAGTAAATAATATGGATTCTCTGAGTTTCTCTGTCCAGTTTAAGGGCATGAAACCAGGAACAGCTGTCCATGGAAAATTCAGTGATTTAATCTAGGGAATTTAATTAATTTATATTTTAAGTAGCTCTATCTGATCCAGTGATCTCCATGTATACGGACAGTGTTGAAGTCCCAGGTCGCGGTATCCATTTTAGAGAAGCGGGTAAACCAAGCGGATCGGTTTCATTTTAAGGTGTAAGGATTTACTATGGATTCTGAAGACGCGAAAAGTGCAAGAGAATCGCTGGACCTTGCATTTCACATGGCGAATATACTTGACACAGGTCTGGACCGTCACACACTCTCTCTTCTTATTGCTCTTTGTGACCTGGGTGTCAACCCGGAGGCCCTTGGGGCTGTTGTCAAGGAACTGAGTGGAGAAGTGGCCAAGAAGAAATAACAGTTGACAGAAACCCCCATCTTCATCTTTTTGGCTGCTCGCAGCTCCATCACCTGCGTCCTAAATGGATTCCCCTTTTTAGTTGTGCCTGCGTGAGTTTTTTTTTTTTTGCGAATCATGCCTGCTTGACTTCTTGAGACCAGCCATACTGTATGTTTTCTAGTGTGGATTATTGAAATTTTGCACATCCATTGGTGGTTCTGTTGTGTGGTTTCCATTGATAATTGCTGATATTGGCTCAGCCCCAGGAAAAAAAAAAAAAAAAAAGGGTGCCGATTTTGCGATTTACACGTTGAAGGCTCCCCTTTTGAAAACTCACGCCCACGCACACCCTTCTCTAGTTTCCCGGTGATTTTCCTGGTCTGGGAAATGTGGATGATTACTGTTTATAGGTACGTACGTATATATAATTAGTTGTTGGGGGGGGGGGTGGGGGGATTGAGCCTGGCTCAGCATTTGGAGGGCAATAAGTTACTTCTTTTTGAGAGCAAAAACACGTTTGAAAAATTTGTGGTGTTTGGGTTGATGATTGAGTAATCTATTTTTTGCATAAAAAGCTATAAGTAAAAATTAGCGACTTATACTTATGGCTTATGACTTATGATTTTTGAAACATGAAGAAAAAGAAAGTTAAGAAATTTACTATCTCTTATAGTTCTTATTATAAGTCTCAAATAATTAGTTAAAATTAGTTAAAAAATAATAAATAAGTTAGAAATATATTTTTGTTTTCAATATGTCCTTATAATAAATGATAAAAAATATATATATAAGATTAGTTTATAAATAATTTAAAATTATTATATTATGTAAATTGATAATTTTTTTATTTTTTATTATTAATACAAGTCTTATTCATTTTAATAATTTTACAAATTAAAATTATTGATTCAATCATAATCCAAGTAACTTATTTTCATAAATTAATTTTTATAAATTCTAATCCAAATACAATTCACATTATCTAATTTAGTTTTTATTTAATTTTATTTTTTTAAAAATCAAATTGACAATATTTTTTTTTTAATAACTAATCCAAACGGACCCGGCTTGTTCAAGGATTGGAGGTTGGAACAACTCTTTAAAAATGGACGGGCGGTTCTGTTTTGGGCCAACCTTCAACGAGAGCCCATGACTTTATCATTTTCTTATTTTGCTGGGCTCACCGCCACAGGACTTACCCCAGTTGTTCAGACTAATTTTTTTGGATTTGAAGAGTTCTACACTAACGGTGTGAGTTATAAGCAGGACCTCAGTCCCCAAATCCCACTCAGCAGGAAACTTTCTTGTCGGTGTGCATGAAAAATTAAAGAACAAACTTGGCAATTGCTTAACCAAAAATAATTTGCTCAAGTAATTCAAAGCAACATTTTGTTTCGTTATTGGGTTGGAAGGTGTGGTTTTGGGACTAGTAAACATGCCTCCTATTACAACAATTCTAATTTTTATTTTAGACATCTTACGAGCCTCTTATTTTAAAGTCTTCAACGTATGAATATTTCGCATATTTGAAACTTTCATAACACGTGTCATATTTATACTCTTTTTGATAACATCACTTGAGAAATCAACCACAGAAACTTGATAAAGTACTTTCTTTTTTTAAAACAAAAAGAAATTTGTGCATTTCAAAATTTTGATTAATAGTTGCTTTTTACTCCAACGTGGCTTTTGGAGAAATTATATTTGACTGGCTTAAACTAAATAGTCGGAATGATATTTTCTTTTGCCGAATTCCTACTGATAAATATCCCAATGCAAGATCTAGTCTTGATGCATTATGCTCATGCATGTGCTTTCGTGGAGGGGAGCAAACATTAAGTGCAATAAGATTAATATTGAAACTTGAAAGCACAAGCCTAAAACAACCCTACATAGTCCAAACAAAATTCTCAAACTCATGACAAAAAATTGTTGTGTTGAGTCAAAATAATGCAAGAGCAAATGATTATGAAGATCTTTTGAGGGTTCTGACTATCACAAGAAGCACAGATCACAGGATATTTGTATTAATTCAGTATATAGAGAGATATTTTATGTTGGTTTGAGACATAAACCTAATCTGATTTCAATATTTCACTTATCAATGGGATGATTGAAAAACTAGAATTATCCCTTTTATTAGCCATAACCAACCCAACGCCTATCATAAGCAATTATTCCCCAGCGGAAGGGTTCCTTTAAGATGATTTGGAGCTAAAATTCAAACTTATCTGCAACACATGGTTATGATTGCCCAAAGAAACAACTAACAATTTGCTCAATCCCGTGGAATAGAGAATAATATTAGGAGTAATACACCCGCTAATGCCTTAAAGTTAGGCCATGTTCTACCAGATGCTTGTGAGAAATAAAAGTTGCGCAATTGGATTAACAAATTGAAGTTCTAAAATATAAAGTAATGTCGCAGGCTATCAACGGCCAAAGAAGGGGGTAAATGGAAATATCTGGTAAATATTATCCACAAAACAAATAAAGAAGCAGTGAATGTGAAGAGCGCCACGCCATACGCGTAACCACGTTGAGGAGACACAACAAAAATGTTGGCTTGCACAGACATGATGCATGGCTCATGGTAAGCCTGTTAATACCCTTTATATCAAATCGAAATTGAGGTTTATGTCTCTTGTCTGAGCTCTAACCACAGAATTCTAACACGAACATCCTTCATGTATCTTATTTTGTTCAATTCATGACGTGCAGTTTTTCCCCTCAACCTTAGTCTTAAAATTCTTCTTTATTATCTGCTGCGTTCTAAATTAAAAAATGTATATATTACGCTTTCAAATGAAGCCTATGCTTTAGCATATTGACCAAATATTCCCTACAAAGCTTTCTCTTTATGCCCTAGCGGCCATTCTAGGACCTCTCTATAGATGCTTCACTCTTTTCCTTTGATTCTATAAAGTAGCAGATTCCTGATTTCTTCCTCTGCAATAGTGTCAAACCCCTTAATCCAGTTCTTAGTTATCAGAACTATAAAATAATCTAGATATTTATCAACAGATTTACTCGTTTAGAACTTGTCAAGTCTCAACAAAGTAACAATGGACCAGTGGGAAAAGAATCTTCCCGCAATGGTGGAAGAGCCCATGTATCACTTTGTGCATGGGATAAGGATTCTGTATATTGATGGGAAATGTTAGATCTTCACCCATCACTTTCTCTCATTAAGATTTCACCAAAGTCGTTGGAGTAATTTTCAGCCAATGATCAGGCTACCCCCACATTACCAATTGTGGTCCTGATGCAACTTGACAACGAGACTCTTGCATTCACTTTGAATTGGTAGAGATCTTGTAGGAAAAACTTGTGACTAACAGAATTCCTACAAGAAAGGAAGAGGGACTTCACGAGCTGTAAGGAAGAATACTTAAACGTACGTCAATGAAAATGAAACCATTTGCATTGAGGGAATTTGAATTTGTCCATTACAAGTCTTATGGGAATTCAGAATACTGATGTGTTTAAGTTTGAACTTTAACATCCTGAGTTATATGTGAATATTTAGGTCTACAAGTCTTCAGATATAAAAGCCATTAAATAATGTTACACCATGAAAAATAAGCATTAAGTTTCACTAATTAGAGGAATAGACTACACTGAAGCCTACTTGCTGGATATCATGGACGACAGATCCATTAAGAGGGGGCAACCTAAACCAAGTTGCTATTTAGAGTCAAGGTGCCACTACACCGACCTCTAAGTATGTGCTCTTGAAAGATTGAGCCTGATTCCAAAATCCAGACCGATATTTTAGCCTTTTCCCACAATTGGGTCGTTTTAATTTCGTAATGAAATCCACTGAAGTATGTATATGGCTTGGTTAACAACATTAACCCAAGAATCAGTACTGCCCACCCCCACTACATGCATGACCACACACATGAACCTGTGGTCTAGGATGCGAAAGCAGAGATCCAGAGTACATTTTTACATGTCAGCATGAAGTCATTGAACTTGCAAGATTATAGACTTCAAGAACGAAATGAAAACATCAAGGCACACAATACAACAAACAAAGCAAAGGCACGCTATACTTGAAATTGTTTCAGAAGATCGAAGCGGAGTTAAGCTGAGCTATTGCTCATAAAACGGCAGAAATTAAAACAGAAAAAATTTAGTTCCTTGTAAATTTGTCAGAAGATAATGTTCATACAATATGTGGAAATCTTTATTTATGGTAAAACCATCCTTCTTTAGTTAGTAATTATCCCTTTCAGCCTCAAGTTATGGCAGTAATCAAGCTGATGAAGATTTCTGTCATCACTGTACTGCCTTTCCAATGACAACCAGATATCGTTTAAGATATGACGGTGAACTTTCCTTATCTACAGGTAATATTGTAATAATGGCCAAAAAAATTAAATGGGACAGCTAGGCTCACCCCATGTGTTGAACCCGGAGGGGCATACTTGACAGTTACCCAATTTGCATGAGGCATAGCCAAATGTAGCAGCTAAAGATGATGAACCCTTTACTGTATTTCGTGGTTAAAAACCTCTGGGCAAATCCTGAAACCTATGGTTATCCTCCACGGCTCCACCACACTGGCCTGAGGTAACAGCGAAAGACAAAGCACAAGATCTTATCAGGAATCAGGATATCCTCTACCTTTGTATTTATGGTACTGTATTAGTTGGACTTTGATACGGTCTCTCGAAATTATTTGGGGCATTAGAATTATAAAAATAAGTTCAGGTATTATTGGCTATTCCCTTATCCAATTACATCATAACGGATATCTTAGTGATAGATAACAATATGTATCATACTTATCACAAACTCTGTCTGAAACCCCGTAGTGATTAATGAGTCCAGAAAAGGAGGCCTGAGGAAAGAGGCGGCCTGTAGCGAACAAGAGTATATTGGGTGACGTATATGGCCCTTCCTTGGAAGTGAAAAAACAAAAGAGAATCATTGTACGGAAAGAAACGGGCCAGCTAGGTGTTGGAATATTGTGGAGGACATGGTATACTTAGAAAGATCATCTGCAACGATGATGACCATATCTGGCCTTCTTTTCAATCTCAAACTTTTTGAATAAAAAGCTTATAGCTTATGGTTGTGTGAGGCACACGTGAAAGCTATAGTAGCTGCAGCGGATTCATTGGGTTTATGCTTGGTCCCACATGGAAAACCTGCAAGCAAGATAATAATATTCAGAGCGACATTAGCTGACCTGGCATGCAACAAAGGAGCTTACATACCCTTATTTACTCAGTTTAGTGCTTTAGTTATCTTCTCTATGCAGATGTTTGTTCTTCGGATCTCATGTCTCTACCACATTGGAAATATATCGCTTAATCCGAAGTTTGATTATGTCTTATTTGCTGAACCACGTGAAGCGTTGTGCCGAGCTAAATATTATTATTTTTGGGAAGCGCTTTACAGGTTTTATGTGTTCAACTGTTTAACAACGTGCAATGTGTCTTCTAAAGATTAAATCCACAAAGCTCGAAGCTTGAGATACTGAACTTTTAACTTGAGATGGCTTTTATATAAAATAAGAAAGGAGGGGGGGGGGGAAGGAAAGAAAGAAAGAAAAAGCTTAGGTTAGTCCTAGCTATTCTTCATTCACTTATTTTACCGTATGAAGATACTGATTCTCCCACTGCTCTATTCTGTGGTTGCTGAGGAGACAAATCATTAAAATTCGACTTCATTTTGGCGAGATATTCAAGCCAACTGGCACCACCCCACCTTACACCTTCCACTTCTGCTATAAAAGGAGCAGGCATTGCCATCTCTCTGCACATATCACCAAGTTCCCTCTTCTTCCTTCAAACTCTCGTTCCATTAGGCATATAATCACCTTTTGTTCCTTTTCTTCTCACTTGATCCCCTCTGCTTTTCCACCCGCCACCGTTCTCTTTAGTGAACCTTCTCAAACTACAAGTCAGTGTTAAGAAATGGCATCAAGCTCAATGTCATCCTCAGGGTCATGGTCTGCTAAGGACAACAAAGCCTTTGAAAGGGCTCTTGCAGTTTACGACAAGGACACTCCTGACCGTTGGTACAACGTTGCCAAGGCTGTTGGTGGGAAAACTCCTGAGGAAGTAAAGAGACACTACGATCTCCTTGTGGAGGACGTGAAACACATAGAATCAGGACGGGTGCCCTTTCCTAACTACAAGAGAACTGGAGGCTCTGACGAGGAAAAAAGGTATATGACCACAACAATGATTCCCATTTTCTACTAAACCCCCACTAGACATTTATTTTTTCAACTGGCAAGCTAAAGCGGCACTGGTTAATTTTATACACTATCTCCCTTGCTATATAACCATTTATTTTCTCCTTCTGAATCTGATCCTATTGCAGGCTGAGGAACTTGAAGCTCCAGTGAACCAACTGGTATCAACAACAATAAAGATTTTCAACATCCTGCTGCTTCACATGAAAGTGCATGGTGCTATTTTATATGAGTTAGCAATAGCTTTAGACTAAGACTAGTAGTCATAAGAATCATGGCCCATGATTCCACGTTGTAATTTCGTATCCCTGAAGCTAGCAACAAGAATGTACGATTCTGTTTCAATTCCTAGTACGTTTCTGATTTCTGCCCATAATAAAGTTGTCATTTTTTGTTGTTATCTTTGTGTATCCTATGTATTGGCTCTTGAGTAATCCAGATACATCAAATCCTGGTCATGCAGCTTACTAATCATTAGTCACTAGTGGTGAAATGGCATAGAGAGACGGAGAAAAGAATAGCTTTAACTACCTGGTCAATTGGAAATAATCTTGACGATGAAAGAAATATTAAGAACCGAAATAACTCGTACAGCTGAACTCTATGAAGAAGGTTCCATTAGGTTGGGACCGAAAGTGACAAGAGGCGGGAAATTTTTCTTTGAATGTTGAAGACTCTGGCGTTCCTTAGCTTGCCACACGGAAACATAGTTGTTAACTGCCTACGACTTCCGTTGACCGCTCTCCAATTCTATTACTTCTTTATTTGCTTTTTCTTCTTTTTCCTTTTTCCCTCTCATTTCTCTTTACTTTCTTACGAGCTGAATAAAGGTTAAAGCAGTATGCTGCTGCTGAAAGTTTGCGCATGCAAGTATTGCTCCATTAAGCAGCTTGAGTACCCAGGTCTTTTCGCTCCCCAGTCCTCCTTAAGTTGAGACATGGATTTCAAGTTTCTAGCCCTTGCAAGCTCTTCAAAAGCAACGACATGTTTGATCTTAAAACATATACTTGAACAAGTCATTTAGTATGTGTTTAGTAGTATAGTATCTTCATTCTCACCCAAAAATTACAAATATTTTCATGATGCCAGTATGTGATGTAAGTTGTCATCATCATCCCCACAAATAAAAAAGACTAGGTTTTTTGTGCTTATAAAAAAAAATAGTTATTCAAAATTAATATACGATAGACTCTAAGAATAAGAAAATCTTACATTCTCAAAAGTTTAAACTAAGAAAACATAAATTAATGTTGCTTATAGTTCCAATGAAGTATTTCACTAGCTCTTCAATATAGAAATTAAAAAATGACACCTGTTCGAGTGTCATGATGGCATTATTCTTTTTCCGGTACAGATGACAGCAAATTCCTATTCCATCACGATACTAGATATTGACATGCTTATACAACAAACCAATATGGAAACCCTTGGTATAAGCAAATCTAGGATGGGAATGAAACTAAATTAATTTAAGTTTCTTGACCCCAAAAGCTCATCCATTATTATATTTAGACTAAAAGGAAAAGGACGCGGAATTGTGTCCCCTCTATGATCTATACCCAGGACGAATTTAACAATTATCTATTCAACTGCACCCTCCCTGTACTGAACTGTTCTTATCTTTAACGAGCCTTTCATGGAATGTTATAAAAATATTCACGTGCATGTACTGTACTGATGTTGGAAACATTTCGATTTTTATTTTAAGGTAGACAGTATTTTGCTGGCTAGTAATAGTACCTGCAAAAAATGACTAAGAATGGGATTGTCCGGAGCGTAAAGCAAATGAGACTCCTATTGGATGGTTTGAGTCGCGTTAGGTCGGTTTAGTTGAACTAACTCTTCTCGCCCATCTCCATTCACGAACAAGCAATTATTCTTCATTCCCGAACCATAATTACCCCTTCATTTTCTCTAATTCTTATTCACGGGACTCCCACTCGCTTAACTCTCGACTTCAAGTCAAATTTTTGAATTTTTTTTTTTTCTTTTAGTGTTACAAGGGAGCAAACAAACGAGATTAAACTATCAGCGGATCACAATCCCATGTGATGTGATCATGAAGCACAGGGCCCAGGGGAAGCTAGTCTGGAACTGTATCAAGAGAAGTAAAAGTCATCCGGTCGCTAATTCACATTCAGCCATTCTAGTCTTGGATTTGGTTCTCAGTGGACCTTCTTTTGAGCCACTTGGCCCAATCGATCTTATTGATTCACAGATGTTGCATGGCCCAAAGCCCCAAATGAATGAGAATGAGCTCATCTATTGAACGAACCGTGCACGTTTCTCCTTAAACTGGGGGAAAAATACAGGCCACATGATTCGTTACTGATATTTAGCAAGATTAAAACGATTACAAGCAAAACATAAATAGAATTAGCTACTGCAGATTGAGTGCGGGGGAATGGTCTTTCTGTCCCTCCAAATGGGAATGATTATCATCATGTTTCTCTAAATACCATTCATTCGCATAAATTTCTTCTTCCTTTCGTAGGTTAGTTGAAAGCAGATATACCAGTGTGCCTTCTGTTATTTTAGCTTCTCTTCTACAAACATGAAAAGCTTTCAACATAGCATTATTTAGGGCCTTCATAAGAACCGACTGAACAACTAAGTTATAAAGTACGTTACAAAACTGCTCAACTTTTACAGAAACGGACCGGATTGTTGGAATTCAAGTGCTACCAGATTCAATAAAACCACTTGTTCAGGGTAAGTAACTACCACCACCAAGTTCAGCTCTCAACAGGACGGGAAATATAAAAGAAAAGAAACCAAGGAGGGGGGGGGGATTTACATGGCTGACATGAAACAACACAGGGAGATGAGGCCTCTCAAATTTATTTTTGGGCCTCAGAGCTTCTATGCATTTAACCTACGTGCATACGGGGTATTGCCAAACGAAAGGATCAAAGTCTTGGGATTCTACTCTTGTACAGTTGTCCGCAGAGGTAGAGAGCTTTCAACTTCTTTGGTAGTATCAGAGCTCCTTTCCGCAACAACTTTGGACAAACCAAACATCTAAATCAATCCACAATCACACCGTATCAGGAGACAGCACAAAGACAAGACCAAAAGGCGATGCAAGCATGAGAGTTCTCAAGAAAAGCTTCAAGAGTCAAACCTTTTGAATGGTTTTCTTAAAGCAAGTTTTGTGTTCATCCATAGAAGCATGGATAAACTCATCAACATGATCCTTCAAATCCTCCAAGAACGTAGCTTGCTCATTCTTCTTCTTCCGACATGAGGTAACAGCTGTGGCAGTAGCAGCTGAAGAAGTAGACTTTTCGTGTTCGTTTTTCTGATTGTCCATGCCTCAAGACTCAACAACTGATACAAAACTAAGGCAGAGCTCAAAGGACTGAGAACAGGTATTATACAGGCAATGAAGACAGCAAAACTTTTTATAAGGTAAAATTTTGAAAAGGAAAAAAGAAATCCAAATCATGATTTTTAATCATCATTTGAATTTTATAATTCATGCTAATAGAAGGGTCAAATATAAGCTCAATAAAGTCAAACTTGTACATCCTATGTATCAAGGTTACTGATAAAAGCGTCTAGTCCGCTCAATCAAATGGAACAAAGGAGGCACTGCATCAACTTGGGGTCACGCAACCAAAGAAAAAAGCGTCCTTATATTATTCCAATGCTGTAATACGTTACAGCTCAAGCATTCAACGTGGTTCTGTAACTTCACTGGCACTAAATCAAAGCCCTCATATAGAAAGGATGACATCGCATCTCATATGAATAATATGGAAATATAATTAATAAAAAATACAAAACACTTCAATTGTTGATAGATGGAATCAAAGAAGAGCAACTAAGCTACCACATGCATAATTATTCTTCTTCTTAAATAAATAAAACTGCATGCCCTTTGCTACAAGATAAAACATTCATATATGCAGATTCAGACGTCAAAAATTATCACTTACATAGAGGTACCAGCAATATCCACAAACTAAAAAACCCAGATTCACTCCAAAAATAGTCACACAATGAAAGCATGATATAAATAAGTTATTTTCATTATCACAGAGAAACAGATTATTTCCCAAGAAAAAATTAGCACATCCAAAATGCCCAGAAAAAATATAGGATTCACCACCGATAGACTTTTATTTATATAAGCAAAATACAAAGAAACAAGCATGTCCTGTCCAGTCAGTCACAATAACACAAGAGGGGTTACGGTTGTGCTAGAAATAAGACCCAACTTTAAGTATACCAACTTACACACCAGTCAGGCAAATTTTAAAGTACAGAACAAAGCACTAATCAACCTTTTCTAAAGACATCATACCGGGACACAAACAATTGTCTTGCGGACAGGGGAAGAAGGTTGCGTCATACCTAAAATTTCTTACTTTTCCCATTGGTTTGCGGGACTACGAGGGTACGAGACGATAGATGAAATTAACATAAGACCTCATTTGAAGGCCATTTGCTTTGCTTAAAAGCCATTGCAGGAGGCTTTAAAGTCATAAAATAGATTGTTCGGATGAAATTTGTAAAGAAGAAAAGCAAGTCAAATCATCTGTGAGATTCCAGGATCCTTCCTGGGCAATTTAAACTGAGAAACCTTTGGGTGCTTCACTAAGGAAAACAAGAGGGAAGGCTGGGAAGCTATCCGAGGCGGGGGAGACGAGCCAACCGTCCCGTTTGCCTCATTGAAATGATAACAGATGAGAAATAGATACGGCGATACGGCTGACGGAAAGATTTACTTTTTGTGACTGGAACGCGTTGCAGGCGTGACGCTAAACCCTTACACAATCAAGACTTCATCAACGACTCTAAAGATAAAGGCACATCTAGAGTCGCAGCAAAGACATAGAAAATCATGATGAGCAAATACTGAACCACTTTCAAATCTACACAATAGCAGGTGAAGAACTATGGAGGGAAAATCATGAACACGCTAAACTACTTACCGTGAGAATGAAGGGGGATTGTCAATTAATGCATAAGAGAATATATATTGAAAAACACAGAGACGCAAATACCTGAATTTCGATGGCAATAGCGAGCAGCTTTGATCAGAGAGGTCTTGAGTTCCGACAGCGTAATATAGGAATTCAAGGATCGTGTCTTCTTTTTCTCCAAGAAAGAAATATTTATATTTATTTATATTTTATTCTGAAGAAAAAGGAAGAATGAGAAATAAGATTTCTTTTATGAAAAATAAATTAATGATAATTAAATTTGATGAAAGTTTTTAAAATGTGCGGTAAATGTTAGCTTAAATAAAAATAAATTTAAAATTCGTATTATAAATATGGTATTTAAGTTTGTAATGTAACTTTTAATTTGTAATTAAGATCCTTGTCAATTTATTTTTTTTTGAAATACTTGACCGATTTCTGGCAAAAAAAATACTTGACCGATAATCTAACTTTATTAATTTAATTCTTTGAGACTTTATTAAAAAAAAACTCATAGTTTTCCTCCGGCCTCTAAAAAAAAAAAGTGAACAGAAAACCCTAATCTGGTGAACTTTAAAATAAAAAAATTTATATTTCATTTAATCTGTGAATAGTTTAATGGGAGGGACAAAATTAAAAATATAACTCGCACTGTCGCACCCTACAGGGTTTTAAAGTTGTCTTGGATGAATGAATGAATTTCTTTTACCTGTTGGGTTACTTATATACGACTGTCATTGAAAATTTGAATATATTATTGTCTGTATTTTCTAATTAAGAGTATTATGAAAAATGTCTAAAGAATAAAGAACGGAAAACGGCGTCGAAGTCGGTTGGATTCAGCGTTCAAAGAAATGCTTGAAACTCAAAAACCCCCGCCTTGACCCTCTCATAAGAAAACCCCTGCCTTGCTGCCTTGTAACCCCTGACTCGGATTCTAATACACCGCGCATTTGGGCCCACCTTCACGCTTGAACCTCTCGCTCTCCTTCATCGAAGTTTTAATCACTTCCGAAAAGGTTAAGTAATCGCTCATGGAATATGATGAATTCATCGACCCAACTGATCAATCTTCTCAAGGTGCTTCGTCGGAAAGATACCTGCTTGGCTTCGTCTGCGCCCACATCGTTGGGGTTAAGTACTATTCGGGCACCATCAGTGGCCGTGAAATGGTTGGTCTGGTCCGTGAACCTCTCAACCCCTACGATGAGAACGCCATTAGGGTCCTCAACACTAGAGCAACTCAGGTTGGGCATATTGAGCGCTCCGTCGCTGCCGTACTGTCTCCCTTGATAGACTCCGAGCTCATCATTGTGGAAGGCATTGTGCCCAAAACGTACTCTGGTAACAAATTCAAGATTCCTTGTCAAATTCATATATTTGCGACGATTGAGGCTTTTCCAACCGTGAAAGACGTGATTTCAGACGCTGGGTTAGCTTTAATTTTAGTGTCTGATGCAGCTTCTACGTTGTCAGAGTCTATGGCTGTGAAAGAAAGGAAGGCTAAGAATGATTTTAAGAGTGTAGATGAGATTTTTAAGTTGGTTGATGAGAATTTTAGCAAAAAGGGTATATTGGAAGCTTTGGAGCCTCCTCGAAGTGTCATCAAGTCTAATCTTTTCCTACATCAGAAGGAAGGCTTGGGGTGGTTAGTTCATCGAGAGAATTCTGGTGAATTGCCGCCATTTTGGGAAGAGAAAGATGGAGCCTTTGTGAATGTTTTGACTAATTATCATACGAACACAAGGCCAGAGCCTTTGCGAGGTGGTATTCTAGCAGATGATATGGGATTAGGCAAGACCTTAACTTTACTTTCCTTAATTGCTCTTGATAAAGATTCTATTTCTCTAAATACGGAAGAAGGGAAGCATGATGAAAATGGGGGGCGCAATGAAGGATTCGCTGTCTCAAGTGGTAAGAAGGGTAAGAGGAGAGGAACAAATAAACAGATCACTGGATCAGAAAAAAAACGCAAGACTGAGAGTACTTCTTCAAGGGGCCATGTAAAAGGAAAATCTGTTGCTGCAGATGTCACACCTTCAACTGGCATGAATATGAAGACTACCTTGGTTGTGTGCCCCGCTTCTGTAATTTCAACATGGATATCACAGTTAGAAGAACATACTAAACCAGGAACATTGAAGACGTACATGTATTATGGTGATAAAAGGACCGAGGATGCTGAAGAACTTAAGATGTATGATTTAGTATTAACCACATACACGACCTTAGCTACTGAAGAATCTTCTCCAGACTCACCCATAAATAAAGTATATTGGTGGAGGGTCATTTTGGATGAAGCACATGTAATCAAAAATGTGAATGCTAAACAAAGTCAAGCTGTCATGAAAATTGTAGCTGAGCGGAGGTGGGCTGTTACAGGGACACCAATTCAAAATGGTTTATATGATTTATTTTCTCTCATGGCATTTTTACGCTTTCAACCATTTTCAACAAAGAGTTATTGGCAGAGCTTGGTGCAGCTTCCTCTTGTTGAAAGAAACCCAAACGGACTCTTACGTCTTCAGGTATTATCATGCATCAGTTCCTGTTGTTCGCTTATAAGATCCAAGGTCACCTACTTATGGCAATATTTAAATGATAGCGCACCATTATTCTAGCTCTAGGCTTGATTTGTGGACTTCGTGCTACTTCTCTTTGTATGCAGAAACATAATGAATGTATCATTGGTTAATGTTGCCACTTGTTTTCTTTAATGTTTACTTGTGGTGTAGGTCTTGATGGCAACAATTTCATTGCGAAGAACGAAGGATAAAGCATTGGTGGGATTGCCTCCAAAAACTGTAGAGACTTGTTTTGTGGAACTTCTTGAGGAAGAACGGAAACTATATGATCAGATAGAATCGAGAGCAAAGAACATAGTGGCAGGTTATTTTAATGACGGAAGCATAACGCGCAACTATTCCACTGTACTTGGTATAATTTTACGGCTTCGACAAATTTGTACTGATATGGCATTGTGCCCATCAGATATCAAATCTTTACTCCCTTCTAATAGCATCGAAGGTACCAAAGTTCGCAGTTTAACATTTTCTTTTTAAACTACTTGTTTTTTCAACCTCTGATTTCTGACGCCACTAATAACTGTGATGTAGGACTGAATTAAGTAGATACTTACTTTGTGTATCTGGTTTGTTAGATTTCTCATGCTTTCCTTTTCTTGCCGCCATTATTCCTTGAAGCTGAGCATGCATGGAATTTGGAAGTTTCTATATAATTTGTAAACATATCAAACCATGTGCTATAAAATTTCTTTGATTCCTTTAGGTAATGTCCTTTCCCATATGTCATGATTGACGATCATGAAAAGGTCAGTGCAGACCACCCTACCGGGGATCACTTAATGTCTATGAGATCAAAGTTATTTTATTCAAAAAAGGAAGATTGTTTTAGGTTGGCAATATCAATGCCATATTTTGTACCTCATAACGATACTTTTTCTTGTTTTAAAAGGAGATTAAAGTTTAATTGGCTTTAAAATGAATCTGTGTTAGGATTTCTAAGACATAGTTGTGAAGAATTTGATGCTATTCTTGTTTCTTGTATCAGCCAACTGTAGAATATCTAACTGGTCCGAAAATGTTATATATATTAATATGTTGCCGGAAAGTTCAATGACATTCCTTTACTGAAAAATACATAGTTGAGTCATGAGTCATGATTATTTCTGTTCTGAGGTCAACATCTGCCTTGTTTCTTTCTTATGTTAATTGATTTAATTGTGACAAACTATCAAAGAATCTGAAAATGCAGGCAACAATGAACCTGTTAACATAATTTTACATTTGTTTAATGCTTGCTTTATATTTTGTGTTTAAACAGATGTTTCCAATAACCCGGAATTGCTGCAAAAGTTGGTAGAGGTGCTGCAAGATGGTGAAGATTTTGACTGTCCAATATGTATTTCTCCGCCAACGGATATTGTAATTACATGCTGTGCTCACATATTCTGCCAAGCTTGTATTCTGAAAACCCTACAGCGGAGCAAAGCCTGTTGTCCCCTTTGTCGTCACCCCCTCAACGAATCTGACTTGTTCTCCGCCCCACCTCAATCTTCTGATGCTGATGCTGCTGGACTCTCTTCGGACAAGACAAGCTTATCCTCTAAAGTATCTGCTCTGGTGAAACTTCTTGTTGCCTCAAGGGATCAACATCCATCTGCAAAATCAGTTGTGTTTTCTCAATTTCGTAAGATGCTGATCTTACTGGAACAACCTCTGAAGGCAGCTGGTTTCAAGACACTGCGCCTTGACGGGACCATGAATGCTAAACGAAGGGTTCGAGTTATGGAAGAATTTGCAGCTGGAGGAACAGATGAACCCATTGTTCTACTGGCAAGCCTCAAGGCTACAGGCACAGGTATAAATCTGACAGCCGCCTCCAGAGTATACTTATTGGAGCCATGGTGGAACCCAGGAGTGGAGGAACAGGCAATGGATCGTGTGCACCGCATTGGACAGAAAGAGGAGGTGAAGATTGTAAGATTGATTGCTAAAAACAGCATTGAAGAGAGGATATTGGAGTTGCAAGAGAAGAAGCAGCAGCTTGCAAAGGAAGCGTTTGGAAAGAGGAAAGCAAAGGACGGTAGGGAAGTTGGAGGGGATGATTTCCGAATGCTCTTGTCCTTGTGAGCTTTGTTCTTATGTCAATATTAGTTGATGGTTAACATCAAATGGTAGTGCATGTATGTCCCATGTTGTGTTCATGTACGTATGTTCTCGTCTGTTTTTTTGTCCATTTTTGGCCAAATGCTTTTGCCGTTCCCAACCAGGAACATTCAACATGCCCAATGTAATGGCAGCATGCGCACAGGCTTCCATTTTGAGATTCTTGGTTCCACTGATAAGCAAGTATACTTGTTTTGCTTTTCCTTTGGGTGTTATTATCTCTTGAATCTATATTTTTGTTGGTGATTCTTTATCTTTTGAGACCTTTCAAACTTCTAAACAAGATTTAGTGTATCTAAGGACAAACAAGTAAAGGCCGATCAACTTCTGCACTATTCTTCACAATAATGGAATGCAATTTTTGAAGTGACGGTTATGAATGAAGTATTTTTCTCTTTTTTGGGACATGAAATAAAGTTCTCCTGAACTTCAACCAGCATCGAAATGTATTTGGAAGGTTACCAACCTCAGCTTTTTATGTAATAATTGGATAATTAATTTATATTGATTAAAAGCTAGTCTAGTTATTTACAAACGTGTGTGTTGATTTTTTTTAAGTACTCCTTTTTCTAAATATTAAAGGAAACATATTAAATGATTTTAACAAAATCTCTCAAAATAAAATGGCTATGCGTATAATGGCATAAAAAACGACTATACGTATTGCCAACTCATCCAAATAATGTGATGTCACCAATCACTTTAATATCATAAATGTATGGCATATGGATATCAAACAGAGAGAACTGTAGTAAGGTCCCAAATAAGGAATATATTCACAAAAAACCTCATAACAAATGAACAGCTTATAATAATAAATTCTATAGTAGAAAATGATGATGTATTTTAACTCCCAGCCATTAAAATTTTTTAGTAATTATTTTTTTCCTCTAAAACGTGAGTGTAATTCTTCCGATCAATTAACCACAGGGACACAAGGTATATTAGCTGAACGGCCAGGAAAAAAAAAACTTACTTTGTTGGGCCTCTTTATGATGGGGCCGAACTGAAGGGAGGAAATAATAATAATAATAATAATGTCAAAAAAATACTTTTAAAACTTAAGATTTTAAAACACTTTAATAATAATTAAAGACATTTAAAAAGCAAATGACAGCAAATTTTTGCAGTCATTTTTTATTTAGAATTTTAAATTTTAGATTTTTTTTGGAGATTTTTTCTAATAATAATAATAGTATGGGATTGTTAACGGGGTAAAATAACGCAAATCCATTTATCAACCAGTGCTTGGCCAAAAAAAATCAAACAATGCGTCTATTCACCCCAAAAAAACAATTTATTTTGTATTATATATATATAATACTTATTAAAGGCAATGAGATATTCAAAACATATTGATTGACCAGTAGATCGATAAGACCGGGGAAAAAATCAAACAAAATTAAAATACTGGCATCTAGAATACAATTGAAATCTTAAAAATCGAGTTGGATTGTATGCATGTGGCAGAAAATTAAGGTACACGGAGTATATTTTTACCTTCTTTTTATACTTCCTTCTAGCCTTCGGAACCCTATTAATTTTCCGTTCTTCGTGGTTTCTTTACTTTATATTCTTCTGTTCACATGTTTAAAAACTATTTTAAATTAATTTTATAATATAAATAGATACAAATACAAGTAGTGAAAGGACAAAATTAGAGTCAAAGCATTAAAACAACAATCGTTAACGGGACACAGAAACACGTTGATTTTTAGATTGGTTCATAGTGAGTCATTTACTTTAATTTAAGCCTCTATCAAATAAATGTTAGTACAATTTTAATTTCCAAATTTCTAGCTTTGAAATTTCAATATTTATTGATTAAAATAATTTCAGTAATTAATATCTTCTAATTTACTTTAAATTTACAAATATAAGAATTTTAATTTAAAATTTATATGTTTTTGAAATTCACAATAAATTAATTATATTTATTTTCACCAAATTATTCGAAATTGATATTTTTTTTTGTGCTTTCTATATAGTGAAAGCAGTCAATTCATTATATATTTGAAATCTTAACTCATAAAATAAAATGTAATCCTTGACAAATCTTTTGTTACAGAACACAGATTACATATAGTCCCCTATTAAGTAGGAAATTTTCTGGTTCGACGAACGAAAACATTATTTCCTTTAATTAGCATATTCAGAAATTAATGATCAGACAATAAACATCATGGAACATTGAACGTCCATTAATGGCATGTTTGTATTGTTTGTCTGGTAATAAAGCATTACATGAAACCCTTTTTGTTTTGGGGGGGGGGGGGGAGGCGGGGCACTAATCATTCACTCGCCATTGATGCTTTCTTATTAATCTGATGGAGTCTTCTAATGAATTTGTATCGGGTATGGCTACCCAATTTATCTGTGAAAATTCATTTTAAAAAAATTCCCCGCCTTTTCTGTAAGCAGCACTTTTGAAAAATTAAAAAAAATAATAAAAAAAGAATCAGTGAGAAGAACGTTTTGTACATAACCGTAGGATCAGGTTTTGGGGGCGCTGAGTCCTTAATTAAAACTGCCATTTCGTAGCCTATTTTCTGGAAAAAGCCTGAGAGTTCTTGGGACGTTGTCAAATATTGTATCGATGTTCTCAAAGTTAGTTTCGCTTAAGGCAGAGCAGTGAATTTAATTTGCCAATTTTATGACAGAGCCAAAAGCAATTAATGCTGAGAAAATAAGCATTATTACACAATTGCAGGATCATTAAAAGGAAATCCCTTCAAATTAATTTATTTTCTTTCACAGACGCCTCTGAATTCCTTGTATATAATCTTTGGCCGGATGAAAACCCAGGCCAGATTCACTAATCAAAACCACCATTTTGCTTGTTTCAGGCTGCATCTGTGGATTTCTCTTTTAATTTCCCGCTTTTCTTCCTTTTCTTCCTCAGAAAACGCATCCCCAGGGAAAAAGAACACCACCTTTCCTCTCATTTCTCACACCTATATAACCAAGTTCAAGTGTTGGTAGCATCATCAGAAAGTCACAAACTTTGAAACCTTTTGGATAATCTCATCGAATTTCCCATTCCCCAGATATTGAAACTTTGTCGCCATGGAACCCAAAAGCCTTGAGGAGTGGAGAAAATATTTTGAGAGTGGAAACTGCAGCATCTACCAGATCATCTTCAATGCGATAAGAATCGCTGCTTTGGATGACCCAGAAGAGTTCAAACTTCGCAGAAACAAGATCGTTGAGAGGCTCTACTCTTGCCAATTCACTGGGTTGTGTTGCTGCTGCGTTGATCAGACGGAGAAAGATATTCATAGCACCATTAAACAAGTTTTCCAGGACTGCAAAACTGCATGTGCTCATCACAAGAGCACTAAGGTCGTCGATGATTCCGCAGTCGGAGGAGCGAGAGTGACCGATCAGCAGGCCACTGAACCAGGAAACAACGATGAAGATGAAGACGAAACTGTTCGCTGTGTTTTGCAGATTAGGGATGAGCTTGAGAGCAACGAGCTGGTCAGTACATACTCCCACTTCATGCAATTTCGGTAACAGTAATTCGATTTCAATGTGATTGTGAATTGGTTTGATTAGTTCAAATAAACCTAAAACTATAGATTTATATTCATGCCTGGACGATAAATCAAAGGCTACTGGCCTGGCCACGTATATCGTGCGTTTGGGATGATTACATCCTTAAGTTATTCTCTATGTTCATCGTTTTCTTTTTTTCTTTTGATAGACGGACAGTGAAATCTACGGTTCACTAAAGAAGTTGCAATTGGTGGTTCAATCAGTTTTCGTTATGGAGGTAAGACTCTACTATTTGTTATTTATGATTTGGTTTTGATTTCTATCAAGTGAGGACCATATGAATTCGATTTTGTGAAAATTAATACGAGATGTTCGAAAAAGCTAATTTTAATTTGTAACCAAAATATACAATCATTAAGAGAGAGTATTATGAAAATGAAAACAAGAAGCAGCTCCTGGAATGAGGTAAGAAACAAATGGGTTAAAAGGAGAACACCATGTCTTAAAATCTTAAAACTCAAGTTAATGAGTCCTCCTACTTATACACACATATATAATGCATAATTTTATTTGATGAGAAGCTTCTCATAATAACAAGTGAAGTCTATCCACACCAAACATCACCTAACAATTTCCACTCAGGTAAAAGTCCATAGTACTCTCCCGCATAATAAAAACGCCATAAAACGCCAGGTCTCAGTCAAAGCAGTGCCAACCCATCTAATCTGAATGCAGGTTTCAAATAGTGTGGCAAGTATATGAAATATATTAATAATAGAGATGAGATGTTGTAGATTGAAGGTGTTCAGAGAGTTGCATTGCGACAGGGAAGAATTCTCTAGATGATCCCTATATCTGTTGGCCGTCGCCTAGATGGCTAGAAGGAGTTTAACAAGAGTATACTACTTCGGGTCCTTAATAGAAGATTTCGTTTGATTTTTATTTTAATTGATTCTAAATAAAAGGCTCTAATTCACTTTATCTCTCGTATTTATCCATTCTTTTTCTAAATTTGTCCTTATAATAATGGTAGTTATAATCAATACACATGATTAATAAAAATATTTTATGAAAGACAATACTTATTTATTATAAATAACCAACTTAACTAGTTTTTTTAATCTATTTAAATTAATCAACTAGCTCTTATATTAAGGACCGGAGATAGTATTTATATAATTTTATATATGCCCTCCATATAAGCATTGGGATGATATATGTATTGTATTTCTGATTATCTGTGCAGGCTACAAAAATAGGGAAAACAATAAGTAATCTTAGGCGCCACAGGGCGAAGGAGATCAGTCTTTTAGCAACAATCATGGCTGAGTATGAATTCTCTGCCCCTTTATTTTCTTTTCTCCCACAACAATCTTACACACACAATCATGCATAATTAAGCTGATTAAATAGGAAAAACCAACACCTGCAAGAAGCCTGTTTATAAGAAATCTCCTCTAAATCTTTTCAAATCAACGTGGAACTAAGAGATGTACGGCTCAAACAAATTTAAAGCCTTTAACATTATATTTCTCTCAAATTTTAACTCTATTTTCAGTTCTTTTTTTTGAATAAATATGATGCGTGAAGAGAATCGCGAACGTGCATGAAAGGCTCTAAAGTAATATCAGTTATCTTCGATTGTTTTGGAGCCCTCTACACTTGTCACCCGTGATTTCCTCCACGCACCGAATCCATTCCTCTCACTACGCCAGCTTCGTAAATTTAGGCTAATGCAGGTTCTGAAGTTTACGTAACATCTTGAGTGGGATTAATTAATTAATTCCATCCATAGAAGAAAATTTTACAAAATTGAACTCATATTAGCCTGTTACGATTAGTCATGAAAGAGGCATTATTGATTGAAACAAGAAGGAAATTATGCAGGCGTACCGTGAGAGAATTGAATTATTAAATTTGATAGTTAACATGTAATTCCTAATTTGCAATTATATCGCAGCCAATGGAAGTCAAAGATCGTGGAGTTTGTGGATAATAAAACGGCAGGAACTACTGCAGGTAATTAAGCGGTATTTTAAACATCTATGACAGTCTTGAGTTCATTAATTATTAGAGAGGTGAATTAGAAACAGACGCTTACTAACATATTTTCATTATGTAGAAAAATCCAAAAACCCTGTGCCTAGATTTGTTCTTGACGAGTGGCGAGAATTTCCTTCTGTTGAATATGTTCCTCAGCCTCCAGTGGAGTTCTCAGAGGTATAAACATATAACATTTCCAGCTTTTGCTATTGTTTCTTTGAGCTTTGAATTGTTTTGTGTGTGTGTGTGTGTGGGGACATACACGCATCTACGCATTGCAGCATTTTATGCATGATCGATTCATCTGAATATGTGCTCCTGTTTTGTTGGCCACAACGGGGCTCCTTTTCTTGAAATGAGTAGAAGTTCCTTGACGACATGGATGATTATGAAAGTAAGTCATTATTCTTTTCTTTTCTTTCGTTTTCTACGTCGTTGATTGATAAATCTCTCTGCCTCCCTGATCTGGATTATCTTGTATTATATTCAAGAACGCTAAAACTGCTTATATTATTAGTTATGGGGAAAACAGATGCCACTGGAAAGGATAATAATGAGACTGATCGGGAAAGGCAAAGGAATGTCGCAAAAGAAAAGGAGACTGAACCGAAGCTACAAGAATCCATGAAACGAGAGAAAACAAAGAAAGAATTGGTTGAGAAATTCACAAATCATCGCAGATCCAATGGATCGTCCGACAAGAGCCACGTCAAAGTCGAAAAGACTGATGCAACGACGACGGAGAAGAACCATTCAATGGGAACCAAAAGGAAACTGGAGGAACAAGACGCAGAGCTCATCACATCCATAAGGCGGAAGAAACTAGAAACACCGAAGCAAGAACTGAGTCGTCATAAGCCATCCAAGTCAGCACTAAACCCTAATATTGCAAAGACTGAACGTGCGTCGTCAGACAGAGATGAGAAGCCAAGAGTGAAGAAAGAGGGTCAAAATCACAATTATGATGAGCCTCATAACAGGCACAGAGCCCTTCGTATCAATGCAGAACCCAGACACGCTAGTCCCCGCGCGAGCGAGGTACGTTTTTAATTTGAATTATCCAAGCTTAGTTTTAAACCAGTACTACTTATACGATTATTCCATCTGCCTCTATATATACAGTCACGCAGGTCATCATCCGATAAAACTGCAACGGAAGAGAGACTTGAAACCTCAGAGAAGAAACTTCAAGTGGGCTACGAAGCTCATGAGAGAGGTTTGCCGCCTCTTGCGTTACGTTATCTATTTATGTGTGGGTGTTACTTTGCTTGCCGCCTAGTATTCTTTTTCCCCTTTTAAATGACGCTGCAGTTCCTATTTTAACAGCCAAAAGGAACATCCAGTTAATTCCAGAAGGTGATCTTCTTCACAGGAAAGAACCAAACTCGAAAATGAAGGCTCGGCACTGGGTTTGATGATGAAGTGCATGCTTCGGATTTCAAATTTAGTTTACATTCTATGAGCTACCTCCTCGGATGTTCTGTATTTAATATTTATGTTCTAACTCTGTCGTCAAATAAATATATCTGTAGGCCTTCATGATATGTCGGAACCGGAATAAATATTTGAGTATATAGGGTATGCGCTGAGAACTGCAAGTTTCCGTGCTTCGAAATTACTTTTCTTTTATCGCCATATGACATTACAACAACGCATCTGGGGTTGTTATGTGGTGGATGTGCCCATATGGAAGACTCTGCTATTCGTCCGTATGGAGAACGAATGAGTCATTAGAGGAGTTAGGTGCAGGGCGTTCCCTTTGGTGCTGATTTAGAGCACGTGGTTTTGGTGGATGGGCCCAGAATGTAGAGATGGGTCCAAGCAAATGAAAGCCCACAGTCGAGTCCATTCGAAACCCACAACTCAATTATTGCGCCATGCGGTGATTCTTGTCAGTCGGTTATGTTATGCGCAGTATGGTATTTACAGTCACATGATTTTTTTTTTTTGGGGCCAGCACTGACAGACACATAAATATATCCTCTGTTATTCCTCTATTGTTACATTATAAGATTACTTTTGGTTTGGGAATAACTATATAAAAAAAATTTGTATTTTATGAGACAAGACACTTTTTTATGAGTAAAATCACTTAACATAAAGTGATCATTTTCACGTTCCTCCCCTTGTGCCTTGGTGGATGACGTACTGGGTTGAGTGAGGATAGGTTATGAAAGGAACGATTAATCCAGCAGATAATATACCAGTTAACAAACATGGGCAGCATTAAATAATGAAGTGGCTTTGGTGGAATCATGAAATTCGGACGCTTGATTGAGGCGGTTGGGAATGGATTTGAAGTGGCCCATACTGGGAGAAATGGATTGAATGCAGGGAGTGGTTTTGACTTTTCAAGTCGTCCCACGCTGGACATTGATCACAAGCCTTCGCTGGTAATAGTTTCTTTATTGCGCCTTTGACTTGAAGCCCGCCCCCCGCCCGGGGGAGGGCGCTAAATCCTACAAATATTATATTCCCACTCGAATTACTCTTGTAATGATATTGTATTGATGATGACGAGATAACCATGATACAACGTTACAGCTCGTAGCGTGTAAAAATGCTACGTGGATCTTAGCAGCATATGATTGGGCCTTAGGGCCCCGTTCATTGGCCCGACAAAAAAAACAAAGAGGTAAAGAGAGAGGGGGAGAGAGAGCACAAATCCCATCGTTCCCCATACACAGCCTGAATGGGCGTTAGGTAAGCGTGGTGGATGCGCTTTTCCAAACCTCTGTCGCTTCCCATCGTCCCCCAGGCGGCCAATTCTGTTGCGCTTCGTTTCGCCTGTCTTTCTCTTCCCTGACCAGCAATGATGACAGGCCAGCTCATCCATTTTAATATGGTCCCATGAAGAAGAAAATACATCAAATAAGTCCCCTAAAATCTCATAATTTTTCTGAAGTCCCAAAAGGATCTCAGTGCAATTTTCAGAATACACAAATTACTGTCTTGCCCTATCCCTGCCATCAGAAACAAAACGGGAGAAGTTCATTTGGATGAGGAGTTCCTGCGCAATATGCTTGAAAGAGAAGACATAGGGAAAGAGGGAAGAAGCCATTGATGATAAAATATCTTCTCCACTACCATTAGTGAACTCTAAAGAGCTTCCATGTGAATCTCCACAAATGTTCAGGTGTGAAATTTTCTTGGGAAAATTTCACTGTAGGACCGCAGAAGACAATTAATTTCAAAGAGCCCCCAAAACTTTCTGAAACTTCACTGTAGGACCAAGGGGGCAAACTGATATTAATTCCACAAAGAAAATGACGCTATTGCCCCTCATAATACTTATTGCAGGGTGACATGTAAATGGACTAATTTCAGTTGTAAATAAAGGTATGTATGTTGCGAATTGACTAGTCCCACTTGCAAATGGGTTCTCTCACACTTATTCACTCACATGCACCTTTTTCAGGTAAATAAGGTGATATGTAAATGGACTAATTCTAATTGTAAATAAATGTATGTATGTTGTAAATTGACTAATTCCACTTGCAAATGGGCACTCCCACACTTGTTCACTCATGGAGACCTTTTTCAGATGAAGGAAGTGACATGTAAATGGACTAATTCCAGTTGTAAATAAATATATGTATGTTGCAAATTGTCTAGTCTCACTTGCAAATGGACTGTCCCACACTTGTTCACTCAGACACATTCTTCAGGTGAAGAAGGTAATATGTAAATGGACTAATTTTAATTGTAAATATATTTATGCATGTTGTAAATTATCTAACCTCACTTGCAAATGGGTTCTCCCATACTTGTTCACATGAGGGGCAATAGGGTCATTTTCTTTGTAGAATTAATATCAATTTGCCCCCTTGGTCCTGCAGTGAAATTTCAGAAAGTTTTGGGGGCTCTTTGAAATTAATTGTCTTCTGCGGTCCTACAGTGAAATTTGCCCAATTTTCTTTCCTCTCTTCTCCTACCTTTCTTGACAGATTGTGCATTTGTTTGGGAATGAAAAATCAGAAAACTGTTTTTGTCTTTTTGGGTTACTTGTGGGTTGTTTGAGAGAGAAGACATAGGGAAAGAGGGAAGAAGCCATTGATGATAAAATATCTTCTCCGTTACCATTAGTGAACTCCAAAGAGCTTCCATGTGAATCTCCGCAAATGTTCAGGTGTGGAATTTTCTTTCCTCTCCTCTCCTACCTTTCTTGACAGATTGTGCATTTGTTTGGGAATGAAAAATCAGAAAATTGTTTTTGTCTTTTTGGGTTACTTGTAGGTGGTTTTGGAAATGGGATTCACAAGTTAATCAATAGAAAAGCTGTGTTTTTGGTTGGTGCGTGTTAGTGATTTAAGTTGGGTGTGTAGGATGATCATGGGTGCTTTGTTTTTGGGTTGCTTGTGAGTGGTTTTGCTTTGTTTTGATGTTAGTTCAGTGGCAAAGGAAGAAGAAGATGAAGGTTAGTATGGGTGAAAACCCTTAAGACGAAATGGGATATTGTGTTGTCAATCAGGCCGCAATAGTTGTCAATGTGTGCCGCGACACTTGTCAACGTAACTCCTTAAGTTGTCAATGACAGTTGCGTGCTTCTTGATGCAGGTTTAAGTTACTGATGGCGAGTACGTCTAAAAAACATCTATTTTGCTTTGTTCACATAGGAGGAAGTTTATAAATGATGGAGAAGATGATATGAGATATGTGGGAGGTAGTGTAAGAACAACCAATGTAAAGGAGGGCACAAGTTATGAAGAATTGAAGGAAATTATATCATCAATTGCTAGAGAAGAAAATAACTCATTTCTTTTGAAATTCTCAGTTCTATATAGCTTAACAGCACTCAGCGTAGAAATTAACAACCTGAGTTATCCAAAATAACAATTAATATAACAGGAGTTAATGACAAGTGATATTAACAATTTTATAACAAATAAATGTGTGAATATTAACAATTGATATTCAAAATTTTTACAACTGAACGTGTCATTTATTTATAATGTTAAGTAATATTTGCATTAAAATATAATTATTAAAAAGAAGGTATTACTCAAATTTATATTCAATTGATAAGGGATAGTACCTTCATTAACAGGTCACAGTGTACCATTGACAAGTCATAGTGCCACCACTGACAAATCAGTGTGCCATCATTGACAACTAATAATCCGCCGCGGCGTCTGACCATATCCGTCGCGGCTCCCCCATCTGTCCCAAGTAGCTGTCATTCTGTGTAAGGTGCTGCGGCTCCTGATCATATTCGTCGCAGCACCCAACCATTTTAAGAAGTTATTTGGCGAACAAGTCACAGTGCTACCATTGACAAATCAGTGTGCCACTATTGATAAGTCATGGTGCCACTATTAACAAGTCATAATACTACCATTTATAGTGCAACCATTGATAAGTCAGTGTCACCATTGATACTTCATTAATAATGATTATATATGACAATATAACCAAAATATAATATGATAAAGTGATTGAAAATATCATATGATACTAAAACAGGTTAAGTAACTTGAATTCATATTGTTGACAACTTATATGAGCAAATTAATTGACAAGTCACAGTGCTCTATTGACAAGTCATAATAGGTCTAATGACAATACAGGGTGCAAGTAATGACAACTGAAATGATAGCAGAATCTAATATACCAATTCATAGCCAACTTTCATTTGTACCTTCATATACATAAAACTACACCTATTTCACAATCCATCCCAAAAAAAACATAAGGGCTGTATATAATTACAAAACTAACTATTGGTGTGTATCCATTTACAAAAAAATTCCCTTCATACAACTGAGAATTTCAGAAGAAATGAGTTACTTTCTTTTCCAGCAATGGATGATATAATTTCTTCAATTCTTCATAACTTGTGCCTTCCTTTACATTGGTTGTTCTTACACTACCTCCCACATATCTCATATCATCTTCTCCATCATTTATAAACTTTCCCCTATGTGAACAAAGCAAAATAGATGTTTTCCAGACGTACTCGCCAGCAGTAACTTAAACATGCATCAAGAAGCACGCAACTGTCATTGACAACTTAAGGAGCTACATTGACAACTGTCGCGGTACACATTGACAACTGTCGCGGCCTGATTGACAACACAATATCCCATTTTATCCTAAGGGTTTTCACCCACACTAACCTTCATCTTATTCTTCCTTTGCCACTGAACTAACATCAAAACAGAGCAAAACCACCCACAAGCAACCCAAAAACAGAGCACCCATGATCATCCTACACACCCAACTTAAATCACTAACACACACCAACCAAAAACACAATTTTTCTATTGATTAACTTGTAAATCCCATTTCCAAAACCACCCACAAGCAACCCAAAAAGACAAAAATGATTTTCTGATTTTCCATTCCTAAACAAATGCACAATCTGTCAAGAAAATTAGGAGAGAAGAGGAAAGAAAGTTCCACACCTGAACATTTGTGGAGATTCACATGGAAGCTCTTTGGAGTTCACTAATGGTAATGGAGAAGATATTTCATCATTAATGGCTCCTTCCCTCTTTCCCTATGTCTTCTCTCTCAAACATATTGCGCAGGAACTCCTCACCCAAATGAACTTCTCTCGTTTTGTTTCTGGCGGCAGGGGCAGGGCAAAACAGTAATTTTTGGATTCTGAAAATTGCACTGAGGTCCCTTTGGGACCTCAGAAAAATTATGAGATTTCAGAGGACCTATTTGATGTATTTTCTTCTCCATGGGACCTTAATGTCATTTTCCCTTTTAATATCCAGATTTTGAAAATACTCCCTACTCCAGTACCCTAGTCCCTTTTTTTTTTTGGTGCCAGAACTTATTTAAAGTTATAATTTTGGTGAAATGGCAGTTTTGTTTTTTTTACCTGGAAGAGTTTTTTTTTGGCCAACAGAGTATTTCTTATGTCATGATAATCCTCTTATTCTTAATATAAGACCTATTTAATTAATTTGATTAAATTAAAAAAGTTAGATAAGTTAGTTAATTATAAGAAATATGACATGCTTTTCCTAAAACCTCATAATCATCTTTTTTAATATCCTTCCTCCCTCACTTGATTGTGGTTGAAAAAATATCCATAAGGATAATTTGAGAAAAATTAATAAATATAAAAAATAAGTCTTATATTTAGAATCAAAATTAACTTAACAATTATATCATATATTAATGACTGGAGAAGTATTATATTGATATGCGAACACGTTAAGGGAGATGAGATGAAGTCACTTCATTAAATTTTTAACACAAATATATCATTTTTGGATATATCAACAAGAGTGATTGATTAAACAGCATGAAATTCTCTTAAAAAAAATAGGGGAATGTCAGAGAAAACACTTCATGAAATTATAAAGCAAGATCTTTTAATTAACAATATATCTAAAAATTTAGTCTTAAATATAGCTCAATAGCATCGTGCAATCTATATAACTGGCTCCATTTAATAGAATAAATCTTTGTTGTTGTTGTTGTTGTTGAATTTTGTCTCTTATTAATTATAGTATAGATAGTTTTTTTTAAAGGTGTATATATTAAATAAAGATAAAATTAAAAAATTGTTATGTTTTAAAAAAAAGTTAATATAATTTACAATTTTGTTTAAACATGTTGAAAATGCATTATAAATAAGATAAAAATAAAATTATAATGAAGTTTTAAGGAAGGGAAAAAATTGTAAAATAAGTTAGAGGTTATTATCTCCATTCTAAAACTTTTCATTATAAACTGCTAAGATTATTATTAGGGTTTAATAATTATTAGTTTTTCTTAAAATTTGATTGTGATTCTCGCTAGGATAAAAGTAGTATGTTATCATATTCTGTTCCAAAACAATATTTTAAGGGTGTTTGGCAATACTAATAAGTACTTTTAAATTTTTTTTTGATAAAATAATATAAAATTTTTCATATATTTATTTTATACACTATAAAACTATTTTTAAAATTATGATTTAGTTTTTTCTCAAACACCGCTCGGGGTATACTGTACTGATAAAATGACGAGTCGTGAGGGTGGATCACATGTGATCACAAATATCGGGTCATGTACACGCGTCAGCACACCAGCGCTCCTCGTGGCCCTTCTTCCCATGGCGCCCTCGGTATCTCATTTTCTCGTTATACTCCATCCTATTTTAATAATAAGATTTTATTTATATTTTATTTATTATTTTCCAATATATACCGTAGAAGTAGTATATAATCTCTAGTTTTTAATACAAAAGCTATATGACTAATTTAAATAGATTTAAAAAATTAATTATTTGTAATAAATAGGATTTATTTTTTCTAAAATGTCTTTGCTAATTAAGTATGTTGGTTATAATCATCATTATTACAATAACTACTTTAAAAAAATAGATAAATATGAAAGATAAAGTGAATTGATATCTTATATTTACGATCAAAATAAAAATCAAACAAGTTTTTATATTAAGAACCAGAAGTAATAGTGTTTTTCAGATCATTCATCAAAAAAGGAAAAGGAAAATGAAAAGTATTTTATGGAACCATGATTTAGATAAAAATCAGTACTAGTATTTATGGAATCATGGTTGTATGCGGTGGCGAAGAGTCATGAATCAGTGTTTTTTCAAGGAATGATCAATTACAGCGTTCTGTGAACCACCAAGGTAATGCTTCAAATACGTAGCTTTCCGGTTCGTGCCTTATTTACATCGACACATGACAAACAAAGATTCAAGCACTCGTCGGTCATTACTCATTAGGTTGCTTTCACTGTTGTGATTCACGTTGCTTTATACCTATTTAATTTGTGTGTACGAGCAAGAAAAATAAAAAAAAAGAACGCATGGGTGTGAAAAATCTAATTAATTTAATGGCGTCACGATGTTTGACATTTTTACATAGTATATTTCTTAGCCAGCTGTATTACTTTTCGAATTATAAACAATATGGTTAGTCTCTCTTTTGACTTTATCTAATATATATTTCACTAGTTCTATTTATAAATTACTTTTAATACTGATAAAAATCTAAAAATCATTAATTATGTGTTAAAATTTAAGAAAATTTTAAATTTGCCCATATTTAACATATATATTTTAAAAAAGGTAATGAATTACACAATATTAAATAAAAGATAACATTGTATATTTTTATATAAAAAAATATTTCCATAAGTGGAATTTCTGTTGAACTGATCATGATGCGGCCGTGAGACTAGTATTCTAACATAGTTCAACATTCCTCCTTCACTGAAAAAGTCATGCTGGAATCAAACGATGGAATTAAGACTCACAAATAACGTGGCAAGAGCCTCATTTTCCTTAACGCCAAAACACAAGCGTTACTTATTTATTTATACATGAAACCAAGTTAACTGTGGTCTGCATCAGCATGCCTAATTAAACCCCATCCTGTAAACATTCTAACTGATACTCCGTTTGGCACTTATTATAGGACTGTATTAACAACTTTAAATAAATTAAGATTCTTTTTTGAGAATTTCAATGAAGTTTATTTATTAGGGGAGGTTTTTTTAGGTAGTTATGGGATTTTTTAATTTGTTGGAGCATAACAACTCTTTTTTGCCAGCACAAAGAATATTTTAAAAAAATAATGCCTCAGACAGAAAATCTAATGTTAAGAGATATGATGAATGGTCTAACAAAAAGGATGGAAGAAAGTATGTTAAAAGCAATTGTTAAGGACTCATAATTTATAAATATTTTTTGTAAATTTGTTTAGCACTTTATTAGTATAGAATCTGTAAATACTTGTATAAGTATTCTATAAACCTCTTGTTTTAATGAGACTTTCGGACTAAACTCATTTTTTTAAAAAAAGGGATTTTGTCAAAAAATACGAAGTACATGATAGTATTTCTTAATGTATTATTTCTTGTTTATAATTTTTTAATTTATTACTATTGCTTAATCTAGCATCCGCGCAACATTTATCACCATCATATCCCTGTTTAATTACTTATATACCAAAAACACGATATGCGTGATTTTTGTGTGTTTAAAATAAAAATACACTAGATTCATTTCTGTGGTTCCGTGCATGTGATCTCGGCACCCACTGGTCATTATTGAAAAATAAGATGAAATTAGGTATTTAGGAAATAGTTATCCCTATTATGTTTATCTTCCTTGAGTAAACCTTGTTATGTTCACCTTAAAACACACAAGCACTGAATGGTCATGCCCGTGCCCAATGCTTTTTTCTATATTTATCTTTATTATTATCATGCAATAAAAAAAAATAAGATTGTACTGCTGATGTTTAAATATAATTTGCATGAATCACTTCATAAATTTAATTTCAGCGATCCAATTTCTTAATTTTTTTTAAACTGACAACTTCGTCCATTAAAAATTAATTGTTTGCTTTTGAACTTTATTAAAATTAAAAATTAAAATTTATCTCATCCATTTTTATTTTTACTGTTTCAGGATTTTAGAGTGTCCCAACTTTCAACAACAGCAATAATCATAATCCTGCTTGTTAAATATAATCGCACTTTTTATACCATTTTAAATATTTGCACAGCTCATTAATTTTATCAACAACCTCAAAAGTCAAAAAGCATAGGATTTGACAAATGGATTAAAGAAAATTAATGAACTTGAAAAGATAATTGTAGGAAAATGGGGAGAGAGATAAAAGGAAATCAAAACCAATTAATGTACGCGGAAGGTGGCGGAGAGCGTCAAAACAAGAGAAAATATAAAACCAGAAAGGTGGATTGAAAGGGCGGCAAATTTCCCGGCCTGGTTGCAGCACGCGCGGGATCAGCGATCCCTGTACAACACAGAAGTAAGATGAGTAGTTAGATGTGTTCTTCCTGCTGTGTATTTCTTCATTTTCGTTGTTTGCTGTCATCTCGTCATTTTTCCTATTTTTCTTTTTAAAAAATTTCCTGTAACAATTAACAGTTTCAAGGTTTTTTTTTTTTTTTGGTTGGGTTTTTGGTTTTCTCCTTCCTTTGTTCCTTTTTCCCCACAAAACCAGACCGGTCTCTCCTGTTGCTTCAGCCCAACTCTCTAATCGCATTACAACACGGGCGCTTCCTCCTCCCTACCTTCCTCACTCTTCATATCCATCTCCGCCTGCCTCCCCACTATTTTATTAACCATAATCTCGTCAACATTTTCAGGTCAAAACGCGCATCAGTTTCCGAACTTGGACCTTCCCTGGCTGATCATCGGCCTCTATTTTTTAACTGCGTAATCTTTGGACGATATATAGTCTCTTTCAAGATCGGATAATAATCTAATACTCTCTAATCGTTGCACAGTAGAGAACCCTGTTGGAGATGGTCCTTTGACATCTGGGAGTTATCTGTAGCCCGTCAAAATTGAATTTCTGGGTCTGATGCTCGTCCCAATTACATGAAAACTCGTATCTGATTTGTGGATAATTGCTGGCTTTTCATTTTTGGATCTAGCATCGTCGGGATTGATCCACCTTGTGAGTTTTGGGGGATGACCATGAAGTCCGGGTCACTAGAATACTGGAGGAATTACTTTCGAGCTGCAAACTCTGATATATTCGATATAATTGACCACGCGATCATGGTGGCGGTTTCCGATTGTCCGAAAGAATTTAGATTACGAAGAGACGGAATTGCGGAACGTTTGTTTTCTTGTAGATTGAATCGTTGTGTGGGGTGTGATCGATTGGAGTTGGCGGTTTCCGGTGATGATGAGGGAGATGGGGGTTGTAAGAGTGGTTTTGATCGAGATGCTACTGAATTGGAAGCAGGAGCTAGTAAAGAAAGCAAGGTCCATAGTAGCAGAGACGATCATGGAGAGATGAACAGGAACCAAGTTGGCAATTTTAGTTTTGGAGAAGCTGAGGCATTGACTGATGAGATTGAAGAAGAATCTCAGATGGTTGGGGAGGTTTTGAGGATCAAAGAGGTTCTCCATAACAGCAAGGAAGAGGTATATCCTCTTTTCTTGAAATTCTCTTCTCTGTTAGTGTTCAACTGTTCATCCCTTCCGGATTAACAATCTGTCCGTATGTTGATGTTAATCTCCTCAGTCAATTCCTGCTTCTTTGTGTTACAATTTATTCTGGAAGTTTGATGATATTTGACCATATAAGGTGGGTTGTGATAGATAGTTTCGAAGAAAAACTGCTCCTCAGGACATGTTACAGTTCTCAAATTCTCCGGTCCATTATTCATGGTGCTTTCTTTCATTTTGCGACAGCCTGACTCAGTGTTATTCGAGTCGTTGAGGAGGCTCCAGCTGCTGGCACTGACCGTGGATCTTCTTAAGGTTTGTATTGGAACTTCCATTAGTCTTTCAATGATGCGTCTCATGCTTTTTGGCTTCGCGTTTTCGCTTCCTTCCAGTCCTTTACCACGTCCTTTAATGGTCTCAAATTTAACTTCTTCCAGGGAACTGAGATTGGAAAGGCTGTCAATCCTCTCAGGAAGCACGGATCAAAGGAGATTCGTCAACTTGCACGAACTCTTATCGAGTATGAACAAAGTCCCCAGAATGCTTGTTTGCCTTGCATACATGTTATTTCATCTTAATTTGTTGGTGCGAGATCTTTCTTTGTATTCTCGTGTGATTTTATCTGTTAACTTGAATATAGGTCTGAGCCCATCAACGCATTTGACTTTGTTGTCTACGTATCTGCTTTCCACCACCACCATCATCTTATTTCTAAAGACTGATCGTCCGCAGCTAATTATCCTAACATATTGATATCATTACCAGTGCGATGATTACTTGGTTTATTTATTACAAAAGCTTGCAACTTTCTCAGTTGTTTATGTCCATTGTGTTCAAGTGTAGTGCTTGAATAGTTTGATGAGGCTCTGTTGCATATGATGCATAACCAAATTCAGTTCCATTTAAAGCATACTCATGCCAGGACATCAAATCTGTTCGATAGTTTATCATCATTGGTTTCATTAGTTTGATATAGACTCATGTGGGGAATCTGTTTTACTTGGTTAGCTGCATAGTAGACAACATTCTAAGCACAGTTTTGAATTGCAGTGGCTGGAAAGAAATGGTAGATGAATGGGTCAAGTCCACAGCTGCTATAGCAGGTAAAACTTTCTATCTGCATTCCTCACACAGCCATCAAGATTTTCTGATTACTTTCGCCCTCTCTAAAATCAATTGATGTTTAAATTTGACTTTTACTAATGATTCACAGGGTCAGCAGAAGGAACCCCAGATTCAGTTGATCCATCAGTCGTTGATGAAGAGGAGGGGCTTCCTTCACCTCCTATGGATGAAGGGGCTTTTCTTGCAGCTCCAACTGGTCCAATGGAACTCTCACAGGTAGTTAACTATACCATTCCCCCTTTTAATGCAGGGTTTGATAGCTTAAAACTGATCCCTCTCTTGTCTTGGTGGATGTCACATAACTGGATTATGCGAAGTTCTTTGATGGCATGGATGATGATGGAAGTGAGTTAAATTCGCGTTAGCTTATGCTATTCTAGCTTGCTTTGTTAATTTAGTTCTTATTAAAATTTCCTACTTCTCTGGTTATGCTTATGTTTGGGGAATTTTGTTTCAGATTTTCGACAAAGTGGGGAATTCATCAAGACTCGAGAACACATCAGAAAACTATCTATGGACAGTCAAAACGTTGCAAAGAGAAAACCACAGGCTTCCAGTGAGGCCAAGGAGAGTAATTGTCATCAAATGAAGAAAAATGAGGTTGCTATGAGACAGAGTAAACCGGTCTGCACTGATTCTGGCCCTGGCAGGCCACCAAGGTCCAGCTTGCAGCAAAAAACCAACGCAGGACCAAAGATGCAGCAGAAACAAGAGAAGAGTGCTATCCCAAAAAGGCCTCTTGTTGCTCAGCAAGATGTAAGAAAGAACCTCTATATGCTCCAATCTTTGTCACTATTGAGTTCTGTCTAACCTTATTTTACTGGTTGTCAGAAATTCAAGTGTTCAGATGATGTTTCAGTCCAAGTGAAACTAGAAGCCACTAAGAGGAAACTTCAGGAGTCCTATCAACAGGCTGAAAATGGTGCGCGATTTCTTCTCTGATATCAACGTTTGTTTTTTATGTTTGGCCTAATTTTAAATATTAACAGTTCAAACAGTGAAGGGGCTTCTCTGTGTCCAGAGAGTTGGCTCACAAATTTGCAGAATTCCGAGCTTGAATCTTAACTTATTATGATTGTCGTGCTGCATGCTTTACAGTTATGATATTAATTGTTGAAACTTGTTTGCTTTATTTGCAGCCAAGAAGCAACGAACAATACAGGTTATGGAGTTGCATGATCTTCCAAAGCAAGGGAATGGCCACCGAAATCCACACTTCAAGCCTGGGAATCTCAACAAGCACTGGGCTCACGGACGAAGATAGAAATTTCTGTATGCAAGAAGAGGAACTACGGTAGTTTTGCGGAAGTTTCAAGACAACGACTAACTCGTTTTGCCATGCCGTGGCCGAAACAGAAGCATGGCCTGCTTGACCATCAACAAAATACCACGTCCATTCAGTGGCTTTTTCTTGAGTCAAAAGACATTGAGTACATGGAAATTTTGTTCACCCGCGATTGGTGCAGAGGGTCCTAACTTCGACACTCAACTGTCAACTTGTTTCTAAGATTATTGTCTATATAGAAATCTTAGTGAATCCACTCTTCAATTCTATCATTTTAACTTTGTCATAAATTCAGTGGTCTTCCACTCATAAATAGTTTTGAGCCCATTATTCAACCTTTGTTTCCCTTATGCCTTTGCTTGGAGGAATTAAGCTGTTTAGTGTAAAGCAAAATCCATAAAGTTATAACATCACTTGTTTGGATATTGTTACATTGCGGCCTAAGAGAAGAAGTTTGAAATGAAGTGATAAAGGGGAGAGAAGGCAAGCTAATAGTGTAAAGCAAAAGCAAACTTTGAAATGAATGGGGCGGTGACAACGAGTCAGGGAAGGGAATCTAGTGTTAATAAAATGAAATGAACCCATACGTCCCAAGTTGCTGAAACAAATTATATATTTTATACGTGAAAGTCGGGACTTGTGGCAGAATTTAATTTGTTGCAAGAGTGAATTCAAAGATATTGTCGCTTGGCATCAAAGATGGGAATATCTATGATCTTAGGCTGAGATTCGAATTTTGGATGCCTTCCAACTTTCCGCGATGCATTTTTAGGACTCGTTTTCATTCTCTCCCCGATTTTTTTGGTAAAGTCTGGGAAAAGTATAAAAGCTTGAGGAGGTATGAGCAGCCTAATGACCTTCAAAGCATTGGACTGGACATCTCACAATATTATAATAGGAATAAGGGCAGCACATGCCAGAGTTGGAAGGCTACTTTTTTTTTTGGGGTTATTATTGGCTGGCTTTTTCTTTTACTTTGCAATTTGCAACGTCAATGGACTGATAATCATCTCTTTTGGAAGCTTGTTTTATTCTGGTCAAATAATGAAGCATGATGTAGTCACTAACAGTAATAATATTTTTAAAGGCAAGCTCAAATTTGTTTATAATCATCACATTTATAATTATTTAATGGTAAACCTACATGAAAAAAAAATACATGTTAAAATGTGATTGAAAAACTTGATAAAATTATTATAAGAAATTTAATCTACATATTTTCCCATTTATAACCGTGAGAGTAATTCATTCACTCCAAATTGTTGCCGTTTATCTCATCTTCTCTTCTCTTTTATTCTGACATGTACGCTCCGAAAAAGAGCTGGAGTTGCAAACAATTTCTACTTTTCCTGACAGTTTCTGGCTTCCAATCAGGACCATAACTCAACGGAGTAAAAATAGAAAATCTCCTCACCATCTAGGTGTGAAAGGAAGTAATGAGGCAGAGCACGCAGTTTAATATATATATATATATATATATATATATGGTGACAGACAGAATAATAATAGGAAAAAAAGAGAGAGAGGAAGAGGGAGTGTACAACGAACATAAGAGGCCAAGAGAGTGCATTTTTCTGATAAAGTGGAAGAATCAGTGAATGGACCACTATGGTGAATTGTGGAGTTCTCAGATTTGCTGTCTCTTGTCTGTCTCTCCCATTTGAAAGTCACATCTTTCTTTCTTTCTTTCTTTTCATCGTCTTCCATCTTTAATTTATACATCTGCATGACCTAATATGCTTAAATAAAACAACATCCGACCAAGAAAAACGGGAAAAAAAAATGTAAATACCAATTTCATAAACAATCCCTTTTTTTTGTCATATTATTTTCAAATGCATAAATATATAGAGATTCAATTTTCTCGCCCAGTGGGGAAAGAAAAAGGAGAAGGAAAGAGAGAGAGAGAGGGAAAAAAAATGAAAAGGGATGTCACTTTCTGATTCCATTAGTAGGGCAAGCTGTTGGGCAGAAAAATTAGATGTAATGAAACGCGATATGAAAAAAAAAAAGGGTGGAAGATAAGAAACGTGGCAGAGGGATTGATCTTATCTTGTGAAGAATAAGAAACCCACTCAAAACCCAATAAAAGATTAACTCAGATATTTCGAGATGTATTAACGAACGAGTGAAGATTTGGAGAAATTTGGGTCGCACAAGCAAGCAATGACCAAAGCATCTGGAATAATTGCATCCATGCACTGTAAATTTAGAGTAATATGCAAGGGACGTTAAATTACATTTCCATGGAAAGTTGTTTCCTTTTGCTTTTCATCTTTCTTTCTCTTTTTAAGTGTGATTTTTTAATTTCTGGTTTTGGATGTTTGTTTGAGACCTGCTGGTCAAAGTGTGGGAAGATGAGAACAAAGAATCAAGCCCCACCTAATTAATTAGGCTTCCATGTTCTTCACCTACATTTAGTTATTTTATTAATTCATTACTCATTAACAATACTTGCCACTATCTATTAACCACTTCATAATTGGTGTCCCATTTTAAGTTGGTGAAATAATTTCCCTTATCTTTTCCCGTTCTTTACCTACTAAGCTTGCCATCTACACTTTGATTATTGGTTGGACTTCTAAGTATTATAGTGCAGCTCAATTCTGGATCGCGTGCACGTACGAATAATCCTAACAGATTATAATAACAATTATTACTTATTGATGGTTAATTATCAATAAAGCATAGAATAATCTCGAATTAATAACAAATTTATCTAAATTACGTTCAATGCACTGATTCAATATAAGACGGTAGTCCTGAGTCCTGACATTAAACGCAAAAGAGACAAAAACGTAATAATAGAGGGAGTATGGGTGAGATTTGAATTAAAAGTGAAAATGGATGATGGGTTCGTGCCGCGATCAATGTCTAATTCAGATTATTATTTAGCTTTCTATACATATAAATAAACAACAATAGAGTCAACATTTAATGATTTTCAATTTCCTTCTATTTTGTTAGACGTTTGCTCAGTTCGGGAAAATTATTTTGCAGGTGTTCATATTTTTCTAATACCTATATATTTTTCACTATTATATCATTTAATTTTACTGTTCTCGTTATTTAAAAAAAGGGGATACATTCCAAATTAACTACAGAATGAAATCATAAGTATTTGCAAAATAATTTTCCCGGCTGCTAGTTGAATCTTGGTACGCAATACTATAAGGGGCTAAATACAAGCTCCATTGCTGGTTAAAAAAAAAAAAAATACAAGCTCCATTGGTTGTATGTATATTTTTATTTTATCTTGCTACTCATCAATATCTTCTCATTTGGGAGGATCTTATTCGATACACTATTAGGAGGTGTTTGGAAGCTTATAGGAATGCTTTTAAAAATTATTTTTTCATAAAGCAAAATAAATACATCTACATATTTATTTTTTATATCGTAAAAGCACTTTTAAAACTTTTCTATCCAAACATCCTCTAGGTAGTAAATGTAAATATCACTTCTAGTAGGATTTGAATCTTGATTTGCCACATTATAAATGACTAACTTCTCTCGCTTATAGGAACTTAAAAAAGTACTTATAAATTGCTTACTAATAAAGACATCATATTAACAGTGGGATTCGAACTCACTATTTTATATGTCATGAGTCAATTCCTTACAAACTGAATCAATTCTTCATGGTGGTTCGTTTTCTTGTTAATGTTTCATTGGGCTGGAGATAATGGTTTGCACATAAGCCTGACCAAAATATCGGCTCTCCTCGTGGGTAGGGATGGGTCCATCGGCCCAACAAAACAAAAAAACCTGTGCTCGTCCACGAGTCACGCGGGGGCAATTACGTAATACGGCTACGTAATTTTTTCAAAATTAAAAGTCTTACTGCCATTATTTTAAATATCAATAGCATGTACTAATTGTTTGGGATTTGTTCAAATATCTTTTGTAATGGCCGACATTTTTTTTAGGATCTTTTTGTCTTTTTATTAAAATTGCCTTTAATTAAAAAAAAAAATCAATAGCATTCTGTCGGGGTGACGTGCGTGTGTATATAAGTCCAGAAATGATGTCTATGCCTTTACGAATTGTGATCCGGAATGAGGCGTGTTTGAGAAAATCGGAGACTGCGCCGCTCCCCCTTCCATTGGCCACTTATTATTTGAACAATTTTATTGTTATTAGAATTTATAATAAATTTTAAAATTTTCAAAACTTATTGAAATAATCTGTTACCTTAGTTTATTATTTTACTGATGTTGTTTTGCTTAGATAAGTTCGGGCAAATTGAATGTTGAAAACTCATAAAATTCGTGTAAATTTTAGTGTTGAAAGAGAATTTGTTAAAAAAAAGGAGCAATTATTAAAAAAAAAAAACTACCTATAAATTATTCCATATGGCTTGGGATTTGGGAGTAGTGGTGATATAACGAATCAACCTCTATCGTAAACATGATTGTTTTAACATGACATGTTGATGAGTAAAGTAATAAATTGATTAACAATAATAAGAAATTCAAATAAATTAACAATAAATAATGGAAGTTATGTTTTGATCGTTCGGTGGGTGGTTTTTTTTTTTGAGGGGGGGGGGGGGGTAACTAGCAAAACAACACAATGGAAGAGGAGGAGGTGTGAAGCTGAAGTTTGAGTGGGAGCGTTGAGTGGCCCAATCGAAGTTTGCCGACACTTTCACAGCCATGGCTTGCAGCTGGGAAGCAAATCCCCCACTTTGGTTAATTAATTTCAATTACAGAATCACCAGACAGCGCTGATTGCTGAATGCTTATGCGCTGCAGAAACTGACAAGGCCGTATTTTAGAGAATCACACAAATAAAAAGGAATAAGCAGTTGGGTTTGTGTGTGAAGATCGTTATGAGCCCTGTGTTTGTGTCGGCCACTCATTCTAATTCACCACATCCCATATTTTAGGGCAACCAACCCTGGTGGCTATCCTTGTTTCATCCTTCTTACACAAATGCTCCTATATTCTTATATTCATTTCTATTTTTGTTGGATTATGTTGTCACAAATGATATCGAACCCATAATTATCAATTAACAATTAATTTTTAGAAAAATTACATACGGGTCTCACAGAAGACAATTAATTTTAAAAAAGTCTCTCGAAATCCCTAAATGCTTCTCAAGTTTCTAGGGATTTTAGAGCAAAAAATTAAAATTATGAAATTACTTACTTGCCCTCACTGTTGGAAAAGGTTGTGATTGGCTGCTATGTATGTTGTGACTATATTCTGTGGATATTGTCGTTCGGTTGAGTGTAGGTTGTGACTGACTTCTGTGCATATTGTGAATGGCTCAAATGTAGATTGTGATTGTAGCTGTGCATGTTGTCATTCGGTGAGGACAAGTAGATAATTTTACAATTTCAATTTTTTGCTCTTAGGTCCCTGGAAACTTAGAAAGCATTTGAGATTTTTAGAGACTTTTTCAGAATTAGTTGTCTTTTATGGGATCTGCGTGTAACTTTTTCTTGATTTTTCATTCATTGCATGGAACTAAATAATGACTGGCTATGAACCATGCAACTTGTTATGAATTTTATGTATATTGAAATTGATGGCTCGAAGCTTAAAATTAAGGGATAATTAATCTCCAGGTCCTTATAGTTTCATCTGATTTTTAATTAGATCCTTATAAAATTTTTTCTTTTTGTCAGATCCTTTTACTTTCGTATGTTTTTAATTAGGTCCTTCTATTTTTTTTTTATTAAGTCCTTATAGTTTCACTTATTTTTTAATTAGGTGTTTTGTAGTTTTTGAAAAATTATTTATTAACTTTATTCTTTAAAATTAATTTCATTTTTAAATTAATAATTATATAATTGGAAAGAATAATTAATATAATTATTTAGTAATTAATAAATAATCAGAATAATAATCATACTTAAATATAAATTATTTATAATCATATTTTAATTTTAGATAAATTTATTATTATAATTTGAATTTTATAATTATAAAAATTTGAATTGAAAATAAATAATATATTTGTTTAACTAAAAATTTAAAAGAATATTAACATAAGATTGTTACAATAATTTATTATTTTTAAAATGTTATTATTTGTAAAATAAAGAATAAAAATTAGAAGGACCTAATTAAAAATAAAGTAAAACAATAAGGACCTAATAAAAAGAAAAAAAATTATTAGGACCTGATTAAAAACATATGAAAGTAGAAGGATTTGATCAAAAGAAAAAAAATTATAGGGACCTGATTAAAAACTAGTTGAAACTATAAGGACTTATATATTAATTATTTCTAAAATTAAAAACTAAAACTCCTTTTATTTGTGTGGACCCGAACCTTCTATGTTGCTTACAGGGTCCATGACCCTTATCGGCCGTTGGCCCTACATTCGGTGAGGACAAGTAGGTAATTTCACAATTTCAATTTTTTGTTCTAAGGTCCCTGGAGACTTAGAAAGCATTTGAGATTTTTAGAAACTTTTTCAGAATTAGTTGTCTTTTATGGGATCTGCGTGTAACTTTTCCTTGATTTTTCATTCATTGCATGGAACTAAATAATGACTGACGCTATCAACCATGCAACTTGTTATGAATTTTATGTATATTGAAATTGATGGCTCGAAGCTTAAAATTAAAAACTAAAACTCCTTTTATTTGTGTGGACCCGAACCTTCTATGTTGCTTACAGGGTCCATGACCTTTATCGGCCGTTGGCCCTACATGGTTTGGGCCAATGATTTGAGGGGCAATTTTCCGACTATTGCTACGATGTGTTGTGGGCGCGCGCGTGGGCCCGTCGCGCCCTTGATTCACCCGATGTTGATAACGAGGTTATAACAGATCTTTCTTCCCCCTTTTTTTTTTGTGGGACCGAGAGGATATGAGCCAGATCCTGGTAAAGAGTCTCGTGCGGGAATCAAAGGATTCTGTCAAATTAATAAAAATGACACCCCACAATGGCATGTTGAAATATCCAGAATTTAAAAGCCCGTGCACAAGAATGGCAAAATATCATGCAAAACACGATCCATGGTTCCAGAGAAATAACAAATAAAGCCAATGTGGAACAAACATATAGGCAATGCATCACTACTCTCAAGACATTCTACCCAAGCCGGCACTAAAATTAGAACCTTTCTATTGCGCGAATATCTTGTGACTCGGAGAAAGAGTTGGCCACTTCATTTCTCCAAATCATGTTTCACTCACCAGCTTCCCTCAAACCAAAGCTAATTACATTCTTCAGGTAGAAGTAGAATAGACATACTAAGGGCATCATATTGCGTAGTGCAATAAGTAGAAGATATCAGCCTGGCACTTTATTTAGCTCCCCTTCACATAGGCTCGCCCATTTCCTCCTCCTCATCTTCATACTCCCCTTCGTCCTCTGCAGTGGCATCCTGATACTGCTGATATTCTGACACAAGGTCATTCATGTTGCTCTCCGCTTCTGTGAATTCCATTTCGTCCATACCTTCCCCAGTGTACCAGTGCAAGAAAGCCTTCCTCCTAAACATGGCGGTGAATTGTTCACTCACCCTCCTGAACATTTCCTGAATGGAAGTTGAGTTCCCAATAAAGGTGGATGCCATAGATAGCCCCCTAGGTGGGATGTCACAGACACTTGACTTCACATTATTCGGGATCCACTCGACAAAGTAGGAAGAATTCTTGTTTTGAACATTGATCATTTGTTCATCCACTTCTTTGGTGCTCATCTTTCCCCTGAACATAGCTGATGCTGTAAGGTAGCGTCCGTGCCTGGGATCAGCAGCACACATCATGTTCTTGGCATCCCACATTTGCTGAGTCAGCTCTGGCACTGTTAATGCACGGTACTGCTGGGACCCACGGGAGGTCAGGGGAGCAAAGCCAACCATGAAGAAATGAAGACGAGGGAAGGGGATGAGATTCACTGCCAGTTTCCGGAGGTCAGAGTTGAGTTGACCAGGGAATCGAAGACAGCAAGTGACCCCACTCATGGTTGCTGAGATCAGATGGTTCAAATCACCAACTGCAAAAGAAACATTACACATTTTGAGCCATTACAGGCCAAAAAAGAAAAGGACTATAAACAAATGGCCAAACTATAGAACTATGATATTCAGAGCTAAAGTAGTAAGGCCCCGCAATCATCAGAAGGAAAAAAAAACATAAAAGCACATAAATTAGTCAATATTGAAGCCATAACAGCTAGATTGATTGGTTCTGAATTATAATCCAGAAATTTAAATTTTGTCACAATCCGGATCATAATTTTTCATTTATTTATGACCACAACTGCATTAGACCCCCCTAGAGAACTAATGCATTCATCCTGTTTCATGACCAGAGTACATCACAAATTAGAGAAATCGCACTGGACAATGTCCAAGACTGCCTGGCATCTAAATCAGAAAGACCACAAGGCATGTTGGACATAAAATTACAAATATAACCGTTCGCAAATATTAATTGACACAGAGCGACTCGCAATCTGCCAAATTAGCAGCTTACTACCGTTCCAATCAATATAAGGAATTAAGGATCCCTCAAAATATAATTTGCGGAGATAAATAAATCAAGCACAAAACAGACTGCAAATATTGAAATAATGCCGCATCAATATGGCATACTCACAGCTGGGAGTTGTCAGTTTAAGAGTCCTGAAGCAAATATCATATAAAGCTTCATTATCCAGCACCATGCACTCATCTGCATTTTCAACCAGCTGATGAACTGAAAGAGTGGCATTGTAAGGCTCAACAACTGTATCTGACACCTTGGGTGAAGGAAACACGGAGAAGGTGAGCATCATTCTATCAGGGTACTCCTCCCGGATCTTAGAAATCAGCAGGGTACCCATCCCAGAGCCAGTCCCACCACCCAGCGAGTGGCACACTTGAAATCCTGCAACAGGGGATAAATCACGTTAAATAATCCTCTAAAATTTACAAAGCTTCAAGGACTTTCTAAACAGTAAGAATTCCACCCCTTGGAAACTATCCGTGAATGGGGAAAAAAAACAAATAATTACTCCATAGGCTTGTCCATCTCAAGAAGCTTGAACAATCCATTCATTGATAAAGTGCATTGGCAACATCCGAAATCTCTTTATGAATCATGATAATGACTAACGAAAAGGAAAGTAAGATACTGACTCCAGCTAGTTTGACGCACACTTTTATTTTCAATTGACTTAACTAGAAATTTAGCATTTCGAAGTATTAGAAATCACTATTCTAGAAGCTGCAATTGTCATTTATACCAAGCTGAAGTAACCAACCAGCACGGACATCAAGAAATTTTATGCATATGATACCTTGAAGGCAATCACAGTTTTCAGCCTCCTTCCTTACAACATCAAGAACTGCATCTATAAGCTCTGCACCCTCTGTGTAATGCCCCTTTGCCCAGTTGTTTCCAGCACCAGATTGGCCAAAAACGAAGTTATCAGGGCGAAAGATCTGGCCATAAGGACCAGTGCGTACACTGTCCATAGTACCAGGCTCCAGATCCATGAGCACTGCACGCGGAACAAACCTTCCACAAGAAGCTTCGTTGTAGTAGACATTGACGCGCTCCAGCTGCAGATCTGAATGTCCAACGTACCTTCCAGTTGGATCTATGCCATGCTCCTCACAAATAACCTCCCAGAATTTGGAACCAATCTGGTTACCGCACTGTCCACCCTGAACGTGAAGGATCTCTCTCATTTTCCCTGTAATCAATCAAATGAAAGACTTAAAAATCAACGTCATCAACAATGGCAGAATTATAAAATATACAACAGCCATCAGAAGCACACTTCGACGAGAGCAAAATCCGATCAACAAATGATTTGATAGCTCTCAAATGATATAAACAGGGTGTCCGCACAGAAAAGAAGAAGATCGACACAAAGTAAAACAGGCAAAATTCACTGAAACAGTCGGAGTCACTACAGAGCTTCGATTTCAGCGTTATAGTCGACGAGGAATTTACAATGAGGATAGAGAAGGAGATATCCCAGTCTGTACGAACTTACATAATAAACAAGGCAAGCAACATAGCAAATTCTACGGAGACAGAAAATCGGGAAAAGATCTGATTCTCTATCCGAATCACACATGGAATTATAGAGCATGAATCAGAAAAACAGAGCATCCATGGAGAGAATAACGTGATTCCAAGCGAATCACCACTACAAAAGTTAAAAACACTGAAATGAAGCAATTACTCGCCTGGAAGAACGAATGCAATGTGTAAGGCAGAATTCCTAGGAGATAAAACCGGCACAGATTTGAAGACAACGAGATAAATGCAATGGAAAAGATCAGTTCTGGAGATATAAATACCTGGAATTGTGAAGAACGGATCGATCGAATGGCGAGCACTGGAGAGTGGCAGGAAGGGAGGGAGTGAGAGATATTCTTGCGGTGCTAGCACCCTAGCAAGATTTATATAATGCAGAGTGAGGGGGACGGAGGGAGCGTGTCAGCGTGACCGGTTCTACAGTCCCTGTCGCTTTAGTTTGCCACCCTTTTTAAGCCAGCGATTGGACACCGTCCGATGGAACGTACGAACGGTGGAGATGGAGATCATTTGCGATGATCAGATTTAAATTTGATCGTGAGGACGAATATGCCCTATACTAAAAGACTGGATGGTCCTTTGACTTTCAAGTCAGTTCCAAAGATTAAGAATTTCAGGACGAAGAATGTTTGGACACCTCATGACGGGGGTCACGGGCAGTAAATTCGCTCGCTTCTCTGCTCTCTCTCTCTCTCTCTTAAGGGAAGAAAATAAATCTTATTGCAAGATGTAAGTGTGAGACAAAAGATTTGAACTCCACATGATGGGCAGAAGTTTTCGCATCCTTCAACACTAGACCGGTGCTCGGTAACTCGCAGTCTTTCGGCGACGTTTTTTTTTTTTTTTGGGGAAGAAAAATCGATGGCGTGGTGACACGGAAATGCATCTGTTGGGGTAATTTTCTTCAGAGATGATAAAGATAATTAATGAGAGCAATTGATTGTGCAATTATTAAATACCTCTGTTAAGGACAATATATGTATTTTTGAGAATAATAAAAAGGAGTGTTTTGTGTGTGTGTTTACGGCGGCAGCGGCAGGGTTATGAGAGAAATAAGGAGCGATAGAGTCATGATTAGTATTTGAGTAAGGAGATGAAAATGAGTGACGGTGGTATAAAATTAGAGGGGAGTGAGGAGAGGAGTCGCCAGCATGGCTTTTATAGAGAGCGAGAAGTATCACCTTGAAATTGCCTCTCTCTTTATTTTTTCGTTTCAAGGTGGCTACCTAACTCATCTTCAGTATCCAGCTGTGCAACATCGCTTTGATCCATCTGCATGGAAATTGTCAGCTACTGCTCCTGTTAAATTCCTAAACAAACGCTGAAAATTACAATTAATATAATATACACTACACATATTTTTCTTCTTCTATACACGCACACACCCCATTCTACTGTTCGCTTGAAAATTATTTTACAGAAGAGTATAAATATTTATATTTAAATTTCGGGGGCCAACGAACCCCTGAATGTTGACTTTTCTAAAACAATATTTTCGCCCCGAAAAAACCCGCAGGAAGCGTGAAGCCAAATTTATGTAGTGATTAATATATAGGTCTTGTGTCACATCGGGCATTACGTAGCGATGACACAGTTTCATTTAAATTTGGGCACCTCCTTGGTTGCCAGTTCATCATTTGAATGTGGTGTTATTGTGTGTGGGGTTTTGAGAACGAATATCATGCTGCTTGACTCCAAGATAGGAACGGATTATATATATCTATCCGCCCAACTCAAACATATACTCAGTGCTCCTATTTAAATCACAATCATGAGAATTATTATCGAGTTAGATCCTTAATTGATTCCTTGTTTTCGCTTTCATATAGTTTCGGCAACCACATGCCATGTGTCTTGACCATCCGGTTGCTTCGTTTCCAGCAAGCCAGCCGGCCGGCCAGCTTGTGTCATGGGAATCTCCCGGGTAAACTTAATTAACCCGCACTTGATTCATCATTTTCTATATTTTATTAAGTTGCTTTAAAAAATTTATTTCTTATTTGTGTAAGCCCGTTATTGGATTGAATACAAATATACGTAGTACATCTAACAACATGCTTATAATTGCGGTATTTAAAGTCGTACGTAAAGACGAGAGAGACGCTACGCTAACGCTGGGGATATAAAAGTAAAAGGAGAGTGATGGGGGCAACATGATTGAGGGCGAAATGGTACATAACAAGAGCGAGATATTTAGGAATTTGTAATTTCCGAGTTGAACCGAGGGAACACGGAGGAACGGCGCGTGAGATCAACGGTCGACGGCGTTGGCGCCAAAAGGGGACGCGGGGAGGAGGCGCGTGGGGTTAACGGTTTCTGGAATGAGGGGAGAAGAAGACAGGGCGAGTAACAAGAAGGCGGAACAGAGCACATGAGATAAGGTGCACTAACATGTGACCTGCAGCACCGCCAGCCAATCTCTAGCGGAGAAAACTTTATGTACTTTTCATATATATAAAAATAATAATAATAAACATAAACTTACAAGCTCCCTATCATCATCATCGCTATTAACACACTCACCCCCATTAACAAGGCATACAAAATACTCTTTGTCCTCTATATTCACTGCCGACAGAAAAAAGAGTATTTCTGATGTCTCACTAAATATTTACATCTTATTAAATAATTTTTAGATTATTTAAAAATAATATATAGATTATAAATAGCATAACTTATTCGCATTTCAATGTTTGTTTAGTTCGTGAATATTTCTAATTAATATATAATTCTTAACGATGTTTATTTTTTCAACTGCAAACTCCGCTCTCTAATGGCAGATTCATCTTTAAAAAACCCCCCCAAAAAAAATCAAATACTCCTCCAGTCCTCCTCAATGTAGGACTCAATTGTTGAGTTAGTTTTGGTCCTAAATATAAGATCCATTTCTCATATTTATCAAATTTTTTCTAAATTACTCTTATAGATACTCCCTCAATCATAATTAAGTAGAAGAAGGAGAAAGGGTATTAAGAAAGATGATTATGGTGTTTTAGGAAAAACGTGTCACATTTCTTATAATTAACTAACTTACCTAACTTTTTTAATCTAATCAAATTAATTAAATATGTCTTATATTAAGGACCGGAAGATTACTACTGAAGTAATCTATACAAGAGGGAAAACTAGCTAGGTGCACGGTGCTCATGAAGGCACAAATTTTCTTTTATTTTTTGACCAGAATGAAGGCACAAATTTTCAATCAAGACATTACCACACGGAAAACATTAAAAACAGTCATGTTAATCTGAAAATACATTTTTGCATTTGTTCTCAATACTTAAAACCATTGGAATGCTAATTGCAAAATTTTTTTACGTTTGTAGGTAAAAACTTAATTTGGCTAGTTTTTAATAATGACTTGTTGATGCTATATAAATTAAAATTAACAATATTAGCGGTGCTACTTTGTACCACATCAAATTACTTACAGTTATCAATGCGTCTATATCTATATGCGCGGAGCAGATCCAGAAGATCCAATCATGAGAAGTGTGCGGCCTGGCACATGAAGCTCGAGAGATGATGCAGGTGTCGACGTCTAATTAGAGAGCTAATTAAAAAAGAGCAACAAATTAGGGCTATTAATTTTCTCTCTCCTCCCCTTATCTCCATTTCTTTTGCACCAGACATGGAGTCAGATATGTATTTTGTTGAGCTTCATGATGGATAGAGGGGAAGCAGTGGATGTAGTAGATCTGAAAAAAGGGGGCTAGGGTCAGCGTGAAGTGAAACCAGCTTTGGGATGGCGCAGAAAGGAGGGAGCGGGGGGTCCATGTGGTGCCATGACGCTGATGCTTGCTTGAGATGCAGTTTAGGTATCGGGTTGAACCTGCAGTCTCAACCACTCCTCATTAAATTCAATTCACCCACACTATAATTCTCATATCATAACAATGACCTGCTTTTTTTTTTTAAATGTTAATTTCTTCTCGAAACACTAGTCCCGAGGGTCCTGATTTATGTAATTGACGATGACAGCCTCCGTCCACCTAATTCCCAACCATCCCTCCGTGCCTTCTCTTGTTAGGACTCCAATCCCCCTTTTCTCTCCTCTCTCTTTTTTTTTAAAGTAATGATGATGGTTACAATACCTAAATAATGGTTGCACACCTGTCTGTTCCATCCTTAATCACAGTTTTTGGTACTGCCGAATGAAGCATCTTTGAGAGGACAAGGCACACATAAGACGTAACGAAGGATAAAAAGATTAAAGATAACTAAATCCTTCTTCGTTATTCATGGCCATGTTTTAACCGCTGGTTTCCAAGTATGGTATCCTAGGAATCAGCCCGTTTATCGTTGTTGACGTGTCAGATACGTAGTGAAGGAGAAAATGACTCGGTGAAGGATGTGGGCTAGGCTTTGCTTTATAGGCCCACGGGGTAGTAATCGGTTTCACGGTCCATTGTCATAGGGTTGTTACCATGACTCAGCAGCCCAACGAGCCAAGCCCAACAAGGCCAGTCTGGGTCAGACACGCAACAATGTTGGTGTTGGCAGTAGGCACCTTGGTTGATGTCTTGATGACACAATTGTTTGGTTTTGGCAGTACCATGGAAAAACTATATATATTTGGTTTTGGGCTGTTGACATTGGTTGGATTTACTTGTAACCAATGTTTTAATTTTAGATGGTAGATGTGATTTAATAATAGTATTACTTTCGATCCTTGATATATAAACTAGTCTGGATTTCAATTTGATTTTAAATACAAGACTACAATCTACTTTATCTCTTATATTTATCTTTTTTTTCCTTCCATAGTAACCCTTGTAATAGTTACACATATTAAATATTTCATCAAATAGTAATTTTAGCAGCTAATACATATGATTACCAAGGGTATTTTAGAAAAGATAATATCTATTTATTATGAGTAACTAACTTAACAAACTCCTTTAATATATTCAAATTAGTGAACTAGCTCTTATATCAAGAATTGATGGTAGTACAATTAAATTATGCTGCTGAAATTGACCTGAAATCGTATGAATATGGATAGGGACACGTAAGCGAAAAGAAAGGCGGGAAAGTAATGCATGGAATTATGGATCCACATAGAAGTAATAATACAGTTAAAGTGAAACGTGAATAATTTTTTTTTTTTTTGGTTAGAATAACATTGAAGTGGTATACTCAAAAGGCTTGCAGGGGAGATGTCAGGCGAATAGTTGGGCCCAGTATTATGTTACTAGCAAGCATGCAGGCAGGTTATCCAACAATTCTGCCCTACCAATGCGCACACTCATTGGCATTTTAGCTCTTTTATCTATAACTGTGTGTCCCTTTTATCTCGAAAAGGTGACATTTAGATAGATGAATTTAGTTTTGGATTTTAAATTCAAATCCGAGCACATTTGAAATCATCTGTTCAGATAGTTAAAAAAAAAAATTGACACTGAAAATAATGAGTTGTTCTGCTTGTATGACTTGGTCACAACATGTCTGGTCAGTAGTATTGAAAGAAGGTGATTATGATTTAAGATGATCACGATAAACTGGGTGATTTTAAAGTTATAAAGACACATTAATAAAGAATTTGCTTAGATCTGGATCGTATCTAAATCTATAAAATTGTAGGTATCAATCTGGTCCGAATCTGACTCCCAACTAATCCAAACATAAAGCTAGTCGTTTTTAACCTAAACAAGAGAATGAGGACGGGATGGGAAGCAGAATGAGATAACGAGATGGTTTACACGCTTCTGCTACGCATCTCTTGTATACATGTATGCCCTTCTTAATTAACAAAAGCTGACCCCATTAGTTTAATGATGTGAAAGCGAGATTGAAGCAAAATGACAATGTTCGATGGCATCATGGGATCGGATGAAATGGTTGACTACTTTCACAGGGAGGGCATGTACAGGGCTGCTAATTTAAAAAGTTTGACCATGGACTTCAGCTATCCAGCTAGAATTATACCAATTTGCCAAATTAACCTCTATAATTAATATCAATTCCTTAGTTACTTCATTATATTAAGGGGTGCATGTGCATGTGAGGAATACTGATTGCACGATATTGTATGCATTTTTTTTAAAAAGTTTTTGGTGTGGCTTCAGACTATATCCAGCCTATATATTATTATTTGCCATGTTTTTAAGTACAGATTAATTTCAAAATTTTGATGTGAATGATTTATTTTATATTCACCCAACAAACAGGGTCAGAATTAAGATATGTACGAATAATCAGCCTGGCAGGGCCTGGATTAACAATGACGCCACCTTCCCTGACCAAAAAGGGATACGCATGTGATTAATTGCAGCATGAAGACCTTAATTATGATGAGGATATCCACAAGTCTAATCAGTAATCAGTAGTAAAAACTTTTATTTTTAGTTTATCGGGGGTGAAGTAAAATTAGCGACATGCACGCGTCATGGTACGTGTAAAAAATGAGGTGACGCCAAAAGCGACAGAAGGAGAAGCATAGCAAGCCGATAACCCACAACACAAGTGCAATGGGGTGAGCCACAGAAGATGATTACTATTGGTATTATTATCAATATTATTTACTGGATGATCATAAAACAAATACCAAAACTAATACTCATCCAATTCTAAATGTAAAATTTATTTTATAGTGTAATTTACACTACAAAATGAGTTTTGTATTTAGTACAAGAGAAGTATAATACAACAGAAACACACGCAATATGATATAATAACGTGCGAGAAAAAGGAAGGAAAAATAGGGAGTGGGTGGGGCTGAGACTTGAAAATGGACCCTACCATGTGGATGGGTTGCTCACCGAAGGCTCTCTGTATTACATGAGGGCCAAGTTTGAAAGCCTCCACAATGGCATAAATAAATTCAAAGACATTGAAAAGGTGGCTAATTAAAGAGGCAAAAAAAAAAAAAAAAGACGAAAGGACTTGTGACCTTTAATTTTGAATTCATCCCACATCCATTACCCCATCTCGTCCCTTCTCTATATATATTTTTTCTGATGTAACTTTTTCCTTTAACTAACCCGCCAATTCAAATAATGGACGTGTAATGTGTTATTATAAATTTTACATTTAAGATATTGATTAATACTGGCAGTGATGTCAATTTTACATTTAAGTTTGATCCCGGCAGGGAAAGCTTGAGATAAAAAGAAAACAAGAGGGAAAGTGTCAATCGGAGAATGGACTTCTTCGGGAGTGTTTGTCAACTCTTAAAAGTACTTCTCAGAAGCATTTTTCTGCAAAACGAGACAAACTCTTCCACATGTTTATTTTGTAAACCGTAACAGCACTTCTGAATTCTTTGGTTTCCATCCAAACACCCCTGAATTCATAAACAACAAAACGATAATCCATGATTTAACAGGCCCATCATTTGAGGAGCTTGTCCCTTTGCCTTCATCTAGACGACGACGCGCCTGCCGTTATTTTATCATATAAATAAATGATGAATGATTAAGATGCGTTCAACCTCCACTGTTGGCTATGCACATAAACTCAGCTTTAATCACTAAAAATAATATACAGAGTGAGATAGTGAGAGACACAATGAGGGATCTGAGAACCATCCCAATCATCGTCCAGTTCGATGCTGTGCCTGATTTTGATGTCAAAACGGCATGTGGGGTACCTTATTCCCAATTTCATCCCCAACCCACTTTGGCGCTCCCCCCCCCCCCCCGGTTCTGCCTATGCTCAACCAACATTATTATCATATTATTTCATTATTTTCTTTTTGCAATTTCTTAAGAATACATATATGCGTGTTGTTGGACTTCAATCAATTAATTAACATCTCACACTGAACATCATTGTTATTAAATTCTGAAGCTAACCAACGCTTTAATCTCTGTCTTCCTTGAGAAATGGGGTGTTTTTCAGAGGCATGCATGATTTCGCTTTCTTCCAACTCCAATCCTCATAATAGCCAATGCCATTATCATCAAATTCCACCTATAAACTACTGCTTTTATTGTTGTGCTTTAAACGCCTTTCACCATTTAAACAAAGCCACGCAAAAAGGCAAGCTTTCTATTCCTCTACCACAATATTTAGTTCCCACCATTCATTAATTCAATTAACTCACTAATAAAGGCCACATAAATAAAATTAATCAAGACAATGACGGATCGCTCGAAAGCCCTGTCGCTTCGAAGACCTATTGCTCACTCTCGACAAATTATTTTTTCACTTTGATTTCTATGATATAAATATATAGAGCAACTTATAAGGCTATAGCTTTTTTTTGGATAATACACTACATGGATCTACCGGTACTGTTAAACTGCCAATATCACGGTTGGTGATAACTCAAAAAGATAAAACCGATATTTTGTCGTTTTGATCGTACGACGTTTGTTCTCGGCTTTTAGCTCATTGTCCTATCATAGTATTCTCCGCTTGATCGCGTGGTGCCATTTTGGTAGATATTGGGAACCAGAAGGGTTGCGGAGGAGAAAATACCAGTCAATGAACGACATCCCGCCAAACACTTGCCCCTCAGTGGTACGAAAATATACCAAAGGGCACGCGCGCCTCTCAATGGTGAGCAGGGTGGGCCCTGCCCAGCTCATCCGAGAAACCACTAACCGGGGCCCGCAGAAGGAGGTGGGGCAGCGCGTGGCTTCACTTTTTACTGTGCCACAGCGAGAGCTTTTAACGGGGTAACATACGATGATGGAGGAAGGAGGACACACTGATTCAAGTCGTTGGGAGGGGAGACAGACAAGCCAGCTAGAGAAGCTTTCCTTTTACCTTTTGAAAAAGCAATGCCAAATCCCATCCTTTAGGTTCTTCTCCTTCTCCTTCTGTGTCTTTGGCTGTATTCTCCCTCTCCTTTGCTGTGACAGAATCACTCTGCGGGGCACGCCATTAACATAGCTCCATGTTTTGATCAGCTTTTGGTGATTGTGTGTAAGTTCTTTCAATTACTACCTCAGCTGCATTGTTATTCTGCATCTGGGTTTTTGTCATTTGTCGTATGCAATGATTTTTTCTTGCGCTTTTGTGATATTTCTGATGCTGCATGTTCTGTTTGTCTTTTGGATTTTTTTTTTTTTATTTGCTTCTGTAGCTGCAAGAACGGCTGCTGCTTTCTTCACTCTGTTGTTCTTGTATTTTATTTCCATTTTTTTGACGTGAAGTGAAGGTTGTTTTCCCACTTTAACTGAAATTGGCAAGGAGGGTACATAAGATCATGAATGTAGTTGAGAAGTTGGTCATTAATGGCAATTCTCTTCCATGATCCCAGATTAATACTTTTTTACAGTTCGTTTTGTCTTTTATATTTTTATTTTTATTGGCAGACGTCTGCATCATTGTCTGCAATTTCCCCCCCTTTTTTCTGACTGGATTAAGACAATCTCGGTTAAAATTCTTCTGCATCTGTATGCTTTTGTATGTTGGCTGAGCTGTGGGGGATAATCAATGACTAAATTAGTCTCTTTTCCTTTCTTTCTCTGTTTGTTTGCTTTTTAATTTTCTGGTTAGACACTGCTTCAAGAACTTAATTTTACATTTGATAGCGTAGTTTTTGGAAATTTAATTGATTAGGAAAAAAAAGTTATTAAAAAAAGCTACTAGAATTTTCTTCAATTTAGTGCTATAATTTTTCTTTCCTGGCCAAGCAGCATCTACTTTAACAAATGGGTTCCGGAAGGATGAGCCATCCATATTCCATCGTATTTCCCAGCTTTATGATGTTTTCACCTTCTTAAGCTGAGCTTGACTGCGGCTCCTCACAAAAAAAGTTCTTATGTCTTGAACTTTGTTTTACTTTAGATTCGGTATTGAGATATTTTTTAACTGACGTCGTCATACAATATTGCATTTTAATTTCAGCAGAGCATTGAACAGAGCCATGACGAAGATCAGCCCTGAAGTCAAAGTCAAGATGCCAATGGAAGCGGTGCCGCCTGTTTCGGCTGATGTCAGCTTTGTTTCTGATTGTTTTCCAAACTATAAACTAGGACCTGATAACCAGATTGTGGAAGAGCCAATGGAGGAAACCCATGGGCCTTCCTTGAAGGATGTTATCGAGCAAGAAGTATCCAACTTGTCAGATCAGCACAAACGCCTCTCAGTTCGTGACCTTGCCAGCAAATTTGACAAGAACTTGGCTGCAGCTGCTAAGTTGTCTGATGAGGTAATTGTATTATCTATAATTATATATCCTTCATCTAAGTCTCGCACTTTGCTTGGGCCATAATTTCTGATGTTGTGAAGAATACTAAGTTTTTTCTTTTATTGATTTCAGGCAAAGCTAAGAGAGACACCATCTTTGGAGGGACATGTTCTTTTGAAAAAGCTAAGAGATGCATTAGAATCGTTAAAAGGCCGTTTGCAAGGAAAACATAAGGAGGATGTGGAGAAGGCTATTTCTATGGTTCGTTTTCTTGAGGCAACTTAATTTTATTGACTGCATTGCTCTGCTCAGAATTTGAAATTGCTGGTGTCATAAATTTGGAGGTTAACTATTCGCCGACTGGAGGATGGAAATGTACGGAAAGAGAGAAGAGTCATCCAGATTGATTAATTTTCTTTTCCCACTTTTTTTAAGTGTTCAATTTCTTCTTTTTCCATGCATGTTTCGGGTGTTTGTTTCTGATTATGCTAGGAAATTCATTCTCATCCCGCTTTCAATTCTATCTTAGTAATCCTGAATTCTCATCGTGAACAATCGAATCTATGCAGGTGGAAGCTTTAGCAGTTAAGCTGACTCAAAACGAAGGAGAACTAATTCAAGAGAAGTTTGAAGTGAATAAGCTAGTGAACTTTCTCAAACAGGTCTTCCATGACATCTAAGCTTTGTGCAAATAACTATAAGATACTCATCTGAATGCCTGTGATGATTATGATGATTTAGAATTGAGTTGAGAAATTGAAAGACCCCTCAATCCGTTTATTGTTTCGTTGGCCAACTACTAAAAGTAGTTTATCAACGAACCGATTAACTCGCTTAAGGTGGAATCAGTTCGTTTTAAAAAGTAGTGGTAATTACGCACTTTCAATGATCACCACCCCTCCAAAAAAAAAAGAAAAGAAATTCTAAAGTGTTTTCTTGACGTTAATTTTGTTTTCCAGGCTTCTGAAGATGCCAAGAAACTTGTTAATCAAGAGAAGTCTTTTGCTTGTGCTGAAATTGAGAGTGCTGGAGCAGTAGTGATGAGAATTGGTGAGGCCCTTGAGGAACAGGAAAAAGCTTTCCAAGCTTCTAAGAGACAGGTTCCTTTTGATTTACAACTTTATGAGAACAATTATTATTAAATTGTGAATGGTTCCCCTTAAAACCTAAACATTAAGCATTTATATTACTGAGGATCCTTTTATTCCTTTTAATTCATGATGGCAATTGCACATCGGGAATTACTGAGAATCCTTTGTAAATATAAGCATTTATTACCATTTAAGCAAGTATGCTTAATCTGATTTTCCTCTCTGGCAGGATGTGGAAGAACTGGTAGAGGAGGTTCAGGAGGCTAGAAGAATCAAATTGTTGCATCACCCAAGCAAGGTAACACTGCTTTCTTATCCCTCAATATCGTTTTAGCTACTTCTTGCTTGATTACATTATACACCATGATATAGTAATGGTTTAATCTGATTATCTATTTTTGGCAAGGCTATACATCTTTTCCTGTGCTATGATTTTAATTTTTCATCAACTAAAGTGTATCGCCAGTTGAAATATTTGTAAAGCGATGGGTCAATGATCATTGACGGGACTTATTTTCAGGTGATGGCTATGGAACATGAGCTTCGTGCTCTGAGGGATCAAATTCGAGAGAAGTCCATTTTTTCAATGAAGCTTCAGAAAGAGGTTTGTTGATATCTAGTTTTTACTTGTTTAACTAGGAAGAGAGTTTTACTCTCAATATGGCTGGATTTGATTAGGCAGTTCATATTTTTTCAGCGGCATAATATTTTATGTTTAATTAATTTTCATTTTATTCATCTTCCAGTAATGTTACATTTTCTTGTAACAACTTTATTTTGGTCTTGCCAGCTCACAATGAGCAAGAAGAACGAGAACCAATCTAGTTTATACAAGTTAGATGGTTCTGAAACCTTAGGTTCATACCTGCAAGTCCACCCTTGCTCAGATGAAGTGCCACAGACATCGAAATGCTCGTTCCAGTGGTATCGGTTGTCATCTGAAGGCAGCTGGAGAGAGGTCATTTCAGGTATTTTTCTGCCATTCCTGATTATGTGTATATATAACGTCAGATTTATTCAGATATGTTTGGCTGGTGAGCTTCAACAACTGAATAATCCTCCAAAATTCTGACTTTTGTTATGTTCTTTGTCTGATCTTTGTTGCCATTATTTATCAGGTGCAAACAGATCAGTATATGCTCCAGATCCCTTTGATGTTGGGCGAATCTTACAAGTAGACATTGTCTCCAATGGCAAAAAAGTCACATTAACAACGAATCCTATTCAAGCTGGTTGGTTCTGATTATGGATCTGATCTTAATTTTTGGTTCACTTGTTTCCATATGAAAGATTAACTTCTAATAGTCTATTGTGTAACAGTTTCAGGACTTAGAAGCCATGTGGACTCACTCCTTCGAAAGTCTAATACAGAATTTAATGTATGCTATCCATTCTCAATTTTAAACCCGTAATTTTATATGTACCCGAAATGACAAAACTTGGCCAAATCATAATTTGAAATAAAGCATATGTATTAACGGAACACCGGAACCGCGGTGCGGGTAATTTTTGTTGGTCCATGTAGGCTTGCACATCCCAAATTTTGGTTTGTTTGTTCAATGAGAAATGGTGCTGGTTCTCTTAAAAACTTTCGGATGATAAGTAAATAAATAACAATGAATTTATGCAGAGAATAAGTTTGCGTTCATCATATACAGATCAAAATTTCCTTACTTATAATTAAATCGTCAATTGTAAACATATTCTGATGTGATTAAACATTTGGTCATATACAGGTTGTCATTTCTCAGATGAATGGACAAGCTCACTCATCACATTCTGTTCATGCATTTAATGTGGGGAGAATGAGGATGAAGTTATCCAGAGGTTGGATCACGAAAGCCAGAGAAATTTACTCCCCATCCATGCAGGTAAATATTTTGCCTATGAACCAGAACTGAAAGTTAATTATAGGGTCTATACTAGTTCATTAAGTTCATCTTTGAACCAGAACTTGAGATGAGGCTTCCATTGTTCAAGTTGTGTATAAATCCTGATACCTTAAATTAACAAGAATGTTTCTTCTAACCGTAGCTGTGTGGAGTCCGAAGCGATAGCAGTAATGCTGCAAAGGCGCTGTTTTGGCAAGCTAGGAAGGGATTGTCCTTTGTATTAACATTTGAATCAGAAAGAGACAGAAATGCAGCTATTATGGTTGCCAGGAAATATGCTCTTGATTGCAATGTGAGTCTTCTTTTCTGACTTGAGAATCTTGTCATTTATCCTGAAATGGATCCCTGACGTCCTTACTTAGTATTTGATCTTGCACATGACATTGTACAGGTGGTGCTTGCTGGGCCTGAGGATTTAGTATAGGGGGGCAAACTTTACTGACTGAGAGTTTCAACAAAAGTGAGATTTATCATATTTAGTGCGAGTATACTTACATGTGAACTTGTTTTGTTACAGGAATATATGTTGTTTTTGTGATGGGGCTTCCACTAATTGGGTTGTGTTTGTTGTTTTAGGCATGGGTTTTTAAAATTTGCCTAATCAAATGTTGTAGAGATTTCACGTTTTATAATTATTAGTTCATTTGTTCATGCTGGCTGCTTTGCATTTCGCTGCTACAAAACCAGTGTGGGGAGCTTTCTTCATGGTGATAATGGCTATATGGTGAAATCGTATACACAACTACCATCTGGATGAAGTGCATTTGACAAAGTCAGGAAACAAAAAAAGGAAAAAAAAAAAAAAAGGGAAGAAGAAGAAGAACAGCTTTCAGTCTACTAGTGATCTTATCACTTTTGAATAGAATTTGACGTGTCCCTCACACAGATTTATCTCTTCCAAAATTAACAATAAGTTGGGTAAAAAAAATTAACATGACATAATCATATTTGTAATATTAGACGATGAGACATTGATGTGAAGAAACATTCCTTCTCCGGCAGGTATTAGCAAGATAGAGTGGCTTCAAGTTTCAGTCTTAATTTTGATAAATATTTAAGAATATGAACGAGTCAGCCAACTAAATATCTTTTTTGTATTTCCTTTACCCTCTACCAGCGAGGTGAAGGCTCTCTACAGCAGCGATACAGAAATGAGATTGAATTTATAATAATACTTCTCCGATCTTTAATATAAAACCCATTTAACTAATTTGATTAGATTAAAAAAATTAGGTAAGTTAGTTGATTGTAAGAAATATGATATGTTTTTTCTAAAACACCATAATCATCTTTTTTAATACCCCTCTCCTTCTTCTATTTGATTATGATTGAGGGAGTATCCATAGGGGTAATTTAGAGAAAATTGATAAATATAAGAAATATGTCTTATATTTAGGACAAAAAACAACTCAACAATTGGGTTTTATATTAAGGACCGGGGGAGTAATTTAATAACTTCCAAATGGGACTTTTTTTTTTTTTTGAGTGTCCATGTGACATTTTGTTATATTACTTTTAAAAGTACTTTTTTAATATGATTTCTAACAAATGAAGAAGTTCTTAAATTTGGCCATTCATTGTTTTGTCTTTTCAATTTGATCTCACATAGATAATTCCTGTTCTAATCATTTATGAATTAAATTTTTAATTATAATAAATTTATATCGATCTAGTGTAAATGAAGTTACATTAAAATGCAACGACATACTACCTTCGGTCCTTAATATAAGACCCTCTTTGACTTTTTGTTTGGTCCTAATTATAAGACCCCAATCCATTTTGTCTCTCATATTTATGTATTTTTTTTCAAGATAGTCTTTCTAATAATAATAGTTCTAGCCAATACACTTAATTAGCAAGGATATTTTAGGAATGACAACACTTATTTATTACAAATAACCAACTTAACTTACTTCCTTAATCTCCTCAAATAAATCAACTGGGTCTTATAATTAGGATTGGAGGTAGTATAATTTTCTAATGAATTGTCATTTAGTCATCGTTACATTATTACATATTAATTATTAATTTCACTAATTATAAATAAATATAATTATCAAAAAAATAAGTATAAATATTATTCTTTAAGTATAAAATATTTTATGTGCGATCAACTAAAAAAACTATCCTTCATGCAAAATCAAAATAGTATTTTGGTAAAAAACTTGGTCCGATGAATTTGCCGCCTACGTGCCATCGGGGGACAGTGGTAACATTGACATTTCTTAAAGCTAGCTTAGGTTAGTTATCCTTATTAATTATGACATTGCCTTATATAAATATATATATTTTTAATATAATACGTTCATTGGGGCTTCTCCAACGGCTAAAACAGATCAGTCACGCTGCGCCGTCGGATTATACTTTAAGGATCCAACGGTATAGAATTTGGAAAAATAGGACCGTTGGAAGGGAAGCGTCGCCCCCCACAGCTTCAAAAGGAATGGGTTTTCCGCTGTCCCATCTTCTTCATCACGCTCAGACAGCGGCCAAGGAGAGGGAGAGAGAAAGAGAGAAGGAGAACAATCTCTGATTTCAGAGGGGGGTTTTTCACTAAACGTCGTCCTCGCTTTTACCTCTGGTACTTCGCACTTCTTCAAGTTCGAAATGGCGACAAGAACCGTTGTTCCACAACAAGCAGTCAGAGGTATTGTGCTTTTCTGCTTCCATAATTGCGGGTTTTTCCTTTGGTTATTGCTTTGGTGATACGTTGGTACTTGGGATTTTCTTTCTCTTGGGCCTTTTCAAACGTGATTCTTCAAGGTCTCAACTCTATTGAAATTTATCTAATCTCGTTGATTCCTCTTTTCATGTTTACTGTTCAATGTTTCCTTCCCTTCTTCTGAAGAACGATTTTTTATCTTCTTTTTCTAGTGAGGTTTGGACGAAATTCATGTAACAGTAATTCACAGTTCTGTTCCAGTTATCACATTCTTAATGTACTTATGTTTGGGGGTGATAATCATGTATAGGGGAGGCAGTAGTTGGAGGAGTAAAGCAGCAGAAGAAGAATGGAGCGGTGGAGGGAAGAAATCGCAGAGCCCTTGGCGACATAGGAAATCAGGTCCCTGTCCCTGCTAGGGGTATAGAAGTCGTCAAGCCCAACCGTCCCGTCACCAGGTCTCTATCCCTCCCTCTCTACGCCTATCGGTCTATCTATTAATCTCTTTCTGTTTCTTTTCTTCTGCTTGCTGGCTACAGTCTCGATTACTACTTCGTCTCATCCTTTTCTTATTCTTTTAGGAGCTTCCGTGCCCAACTGCTTGCTAATGCCCAAGCTGCTGCTGAAAACAAGGTTAACTCTCTATTACTGATTTCTCTCCTAAATTTGGCTCTTCAATTTCATTTTCGGATTTTGATGATTATGTGGGGTGCTTCTCAAACTGCAGAAACAGGCTTGTGCAAATGTCGGTGGACCTCCTCCTCCTGTTCTCGATGTGGTTGCTAATAGAGCCGCCCCTAAGCCTGCTCAGAAAATAGTCTCTGTTAAACCCAGGAATGAAGATGTTGTTGAAATAAGATCTGAAGAAGAAATTAGAAAGGAGAAGGCTGCGAACAAGAAAAAAGAAGGAGATGAAAAATCAAAGAAGAAACCACACACTCTCACCTCAGTACTCACAGCTCGAAGCAAGGTTGAGAAATTGCCTAACCTTTAGCTTTCACTCACTTCTTAGTTAGTTATCCATTTACAAGTCCTCACCACCCAACATTCTTCCAGGCAGCATGTGGTGTGACCAACAAACCAAAGGAGCAGATTGTCGATATTGATGCTGCTGACACCGGTAATGAGCTTGCAGCCGTGGAATATATTGAAGATATTTACAAATTCTATAAGCTAGTTGAGGTACCAATCATGTTATGTCTCTTTCTGTTAGTGACCTATTTATTTTAGTCACAGTATTTTGAGATTTTGATTCGTCTTATGTCTGGGCTGCAGAATGAGAACCGTCCTCACGACTACATTGGCTCGCAGCCTGAGATTAACGAAAAGATGAGAGCAATATTGGTTGATTGGCTCACAGATGTCCACTCCAAGTTTGATCTTTCGCTGGAAACTCTTTATCTAACTATCAACATAATAGATCGATTTCTTTCAACCAAGATCGTGCCAAGAAGGGAACTCCAACTGGTTGGCATCAGCGCCATGCTCATGGCTTCCAAGTATGAAGAAATCTGGCCCCCTCAGGTTGGAGTTTTCCCCGGCTTCTTCAGTATCAGTATTGCCACCTTCCGTAAAACTATGAAGAACTTGATAGTTGACTGAGATGAACTCGTTCTTGTGCAGGTTAACGACTTTGTTTTCCTGTCGGATAGAGCTTACACTCATGAACAGATACTCGCAATGGAGAAAACCATTCTGGGCAAGCTGGAATGGACTCTGACAGTACCCACACACTACGTGTTCTTGGTTCGTTTTATCAAGGCATCACTCCCAGATGAGGAGGTGAGTTAAGAGATTTGAGAAGCTAAAGTCAAGTGTGTCATGATATATGAAAGGAAATTAACTTAATGATCATTTGTGCAGCTGGAAAACACGGTGCATTTTCTTGCTGAGTTAGGACTGACGAATTACGGGACAATAATAATGCACAGCCCATCGAAGGTGGCGGCGTCGGCAGTGTATGCAGCTCGGTGCACTCTGAACAAGAGCCCCTCCTGGAACGAGACGCTTGGTCTACATACGGGTTATTCAGAAGAACAACTCATGTATGTGTATTATAAGTAACTTCGTTGTACCTTAAAATGGCGTGATTATGTTTGCTTACCAATGTTATTTGTTGGTTTGTTTGATACTATGAATGAAAACACAGGGATTGTGCAAGAGAATTGGTGAGGTGTCACTCCATGGCTGGGAGTGGGAAGCTGCAGGCAGTGTACAGAAAGTACTCAGATGGGAAGAGAGGAATGGTGGCGCTGCTGCCGCCGGCTAAGAATCTCTTACACTTGGGGGAAGAAGGAAGATGAACACACATGACTGTTGAAATGTGCAATAACCATTTGTTATTGTTCTTCCCTTAGCCCTTCTGCCTTTTCTTATGAGATTATGTTAATTATTATTCTCATTGTTTTCGTGAGATTGACCCATTGGGTTTCATGCTCCTATTATTTTTGTCGCCCCAGACAAGAAATGTTTATTTGATGATTTGTCAAGGAGCATGGTTATATCAGTGTGTGTAATGATTAACAATTACATGTTTACTCTATGCGGATTATGCGGATTTTGAGTTCAATGTATGAACGTAGATACTAAATTATGAAATTTAATTTATTTTTTGCCAGCAATATTTTTTTTATATAATGTGGTTAAAATTTATAAATCACGAGTGAAAATATTGGTTCTATGCAACGCAACGTATTGAAAAAATTGTAGAAAAGTCTCCCATAAAACAAATTTATTGGTCAGAAGGGATCTGAAAAAATTGTGTACGCACAAAATAGCGGATGGGCTCAATATTTAGAAGGGGGGGGGGGAGGAGGAATTGTCATTTTCAGTGCGTTAAGGCCCTCTATTACAATGGGCTCTGACATCAAGATGGATATAAAAGAAGCCCAATAACCTTATCCAATCTTTGTCTTACCAAAAAAAAAAGAGCGTCCTTTAGATGACAGGCAAACTAAAATAGAACAGTCTCCATCACCTAAATCTTTTACTATTTTTATAAGCGAGTTCGAACGCGTCCATTCCAGGGGGCGATCCATTTATTAAATAAGAAAAAAGGTAGACGAGAAGGTATTTTAAATAAATTTTTGTAAAATCTGATACATACAAAAAGTAAAATACTTAAGTTACTTACATCATAAAGAGATTGTATAACAAGACATATTGAAATTTTATAGAATAGGTAGAATCCTGATTAAAAAAGAAGTAAAGAAATTACTAAATTCAAAATAAAAAAATACAATAAAAATATGTTGTCAATTTTTTTTTTGTGAGAAAAAAAATGCCCTTTTATCTTTCAATTTTACAGAAGACTCTAGCACAAGGGCAAGACACTTCCGTCATCTTTACAGGACTATCATGTCACATATAGAGTTAAAAAAAAAAAAAAGGTCAAAGATGAATCGGATGAAAGCTGACTGGGCGGCGAGAAAAGGAAAGGATGCATCATATGATTGGCTTATAAAAAGCAGAGATCAGATGGCTCGCAAATAATTAAAAGCCCTCATTATTAGTATATGACAAATTATGAGGATCCTTTTTACGTTATCACACCACTTGCTATAATTAACTAATCAACGCTTCACATCCATCAGAGAAGCACAGCATCCCGCTTGGGGGGTAAAATTGCGCCACTCATACCCACTACTCTTCCTATGCTTCTTATAGAACACAGAAAAAAAAAATTTTAGTTCTATTTACAAGTCATTTTATTAAATTTTAATATAATATACTATTTTGTCTTATTTATTATAGTGTAGGTAGTTATTTCTTTTAAAATGTGTATATATTAAATATGATAAAGTTAAAAAATTGTTATATTTTAATGAAGAGTTAATGCATTTTACAGTTTTTTTTGACCTGTGTCAAATATGTTAGAAGTGTCTTATAAATAGAATCAGAAGAGTATATTGTTATTTACCCATCTAATTTTTTACATATACAACTCACTGTCAACTAGTAACTCCCAGGACAACACAACCAAGTCATTGATATTTTAAAATGATCAATTTATTATTGTTATTTTTTTTTACATTAACAAATTATTTTCATTTTTTATTTCTTTCAACCATAAATTAAATATAAAAATAATAATTATTACTAACTTTTTGAGTGTCATATTTGGAATCAAAATTTTATTTTCCTGCAAGTAACCAAAATCATCAACGTGGTACTAGTAGTGATATGCATGGTACGATAAATATGATTGATCATTTCCCCTAAAATGAGGTGCAATCTCCCAGGTGCTATAGTAGCATGCTGATTTATTTATTCCATAGTACTATTATTAAAATGAAATAATGGATGAACAGTAGAAGAGAATATTGGGGGCGCCTTGCAATGGTTGATTTCTAGGGGCAATAATTGTGGTGAGAGCAGAAGCAGGGTAGCTAATAATGGAGAGACACGAATTCAAATGGTTTCATGCGTCCAGTTTCTCTTACCCCCAAAAACTAACATTTGGTTCAACCCATTCGCCCTCTCATTTCTCCTATCCGTACCCACCTCATCCTATTCCATTTACTCCTACATTTCCATGCTCTCTGTTTCATCCCCCCCAAAATATTACCCCCCCCCCCCCTCACTTTCTTTCTTCAATTTTTTATTCCTTTTGGTGCACATGTTATTCCACTTCTTAGTTAACGGGCTTGTAACTCAAAAAGAAAAGGAAAAAGAACTAGTAGGTATCGGTCTAGTTCATCCTCTGTGACAGATTCCTTATTCACATTCAAAAAGTCAAAATCTTTATCTTTGAAATTAGGGATAACAGCTATGTGAGCTGTGAGCCAGACGCCACTTACTGTTGTTTCATTCCCTATCTGCAAACAGAACAAGCAAAACCCTTAAATTATAAAGTGAAGAATATCTGCATCTCTCCCCCACTCAGTACATATCATTTTCGTCGTCCTCATCTCCCTCTGCTTCCTCCCTCCTTTGCATGTATTCCCCACGCGCCGCTCCTCCATACATGATCTTCGTCATCGTGGGTGGGACCTATGCGGCTATGCCTTTTGATCTCGCAGAGTGAATGGAATTGGGCCTATTTTTCACATTGATATTGCAATGCATTGGAGTAGCGAGCGTGGAATGAACGCGCCGCCGTAGGGGTCGGAGTGAGAAAATAGAGATGTTGCCCTCCTCACTCTGAAGTTGTGAAAGTTACTAATAAGAACTAAGAAGACCCCTCAAATTCCGGAAAATAAATACCACAATAAAAATGATCGGCAAATAGTACCTTCAATAAAAGCTGAAAAGAAGAAAACAAGATCCGCCTCGATCCTTTCTCCACCCTCCTCTACAACTCCCCGTCCCTCTCCACCACCTACTCCGTCACCACTATCACCACCACCTTCCTCTGAAATCCTGTCTCCCCCGCCTCTCATTCTCATCGAATTCCAGACACAGATTCTACACAAGAATCATATAACATCCCTGACTCTACCACCACTTCCCCTGTTTCCTTTCCATTCTTTTACTTTCCTTGTCAAAACTCAGACATCCAGTTATTTAATCAATATCTTTATCCAAAAATCCAGTCTTTTTTCCAGATCATCCCAACCCAGTGACTGGATAAGAGAAAAAGAGAAATAGTGGATTGGATTTTCTGGGGATCAGATTTGAACGACAATGAGGGAGGACGACTCGAATTGGTTCTCCGGATGTGAAGAGAGACTTCCTTCCCTGGACGATCTCATGCCTCTCTCCCAAACCCTAATCACGCCTGATCTTGCCATGGCTTTTGACATCCGAAACCCCCACAGCCCTCGCCATCAAATCCCTCAACCCCCACCTCCTTCGAATCCCTTACCTTCTCCCGGCAATCCCACACAACCCAACTCTGCTGAATTTGCCGATTCCGCCGAGCTGGGTTCTGGAACCGCCGGTGAAGAGCCCGCACGTACCCTCAAGCGCCCTCGCCTCGTCTGGACTCCACAACTTCACAAAAGGTTCGTGGATGCCGTCGCTCACTTGGGTATCAAAAATGCTGTGCCCAAAACCATAATGCAGCTGATGAGTGTGGACGGGTTGACCAGGGAAAACGTGGCCAGTCATTTGCAAAAATATCGACTTTATTTGAAGCGCATGCAGGGACTATCCGCCGGTGGGGCCGGCGCCGGCGGCGGTGGAGGCGGAGCTGGTTTGGGCGCCTCCTCCGATCCTGCCACTGATCATCTCTTTGCAAGCGGCCCCGTGCCGCCCCATTTCTTACATCCTGCAGCTAGGTCCAATTCCGACCATTTCTTGCCGTTCGTGCCGGTTCCGGCGGCTCTGCAGCATCACCATCCCCACCAGCAGCATATGGCAGCGGCTGTAGCCGCCGCTGCCCATCCCCACTTGCAGCAGCAGTATCATAGGCAAGTGGGGCATTTTGGGTCGCCGCCGAATGGGAGCTTTGACCATACGTTTCTGACAAGACAGCCTCAACCACTTCATAGGATGGGTCAAGCAATGCAGCACAACCCAGTACTTGGATCTGTAGAGGACATGGAATCGGCTAACGCAGCTGGAGGGAGAAAGGTTCTTACTTTGTTTCCCACTGGAGATGATTGAAATTTGGGCTAATAGTGGTAATGGTAATCAGATCATCCCTCTTACCATCTTGTGAAATTAATGTGTGGCGGTGCATAATGCGCTGTTTGAGTTTGTTCACGGTCTTAATTATTTAGCTGTTAATTGTATTAGAGTTCTAGGTAATGCTGGGAGGGTGCTAATTGGTTTTGGAGCCTAGTTGTTATTTGCAGATCCAATAGTTCCGTTGTCTTGGTCTGGTGAGATAATCGGGTATGTCTCATAATAATGGATGATTGGGATTAATTGGTCCTTTAGTAGGTTTGACAGTGGTGTCCTTCGTGTAGACAATCACGTCTGTAATTACGTTGTTGGTCGTAGCTTATTCTCTGACATTCATAATGAATGTTCCTTCTGGGCGGCAACAATATCTGCAAGCCTGTGTCTCTTTGTTGGTTCATCATCACATATTAATGTTCCAGCTTGGGAAGTTCTATGTTGGCATTCATGTCGCGAGTGGCTGAGGCAACAAGTTCGGTATCTGTGAGCCTTCAGGGGGTAATAAAACATGTATTGAGCTCATTAGAAAAGCAAAGAAGCATATCCGGTTGCTTCATTTGGATGTGAATTCCTCCTCTGAATTCAGGAGCCTTTGTTGTGGAAGACTTGTCTCGTTGAGTGTCAAGGTTTTTTGTCCTGCCCAAGTGAGTGAGTTGAACGTTGTTTTGACCCTAAAAGAAGGCTTCAATGTCAGATGTAAGGCTTTCTTTTCAGACTATAATCTTTTGTTTCCACTCGGGTTAATCTCTATGGTCTATGCTACATGAACTCAGATAGACTAGTTTCCATGATTTCTGTGTTTATCCTGCCTAAAAGAAAACAATCAGTTCGTACTTACTTCAATCTCTATTTCTTCTTGCCTGACTAGCTTTACTAATCTACTAGGTACTGAGGCTCCTAGTGAATTTTATGATGCATTTGATCACTAATTTCCTCACTGGTGCCTTACATGCTGTTCTAACATTGTACTTTTAGTTTTATTTCTTCTATTTTCCTTTTGGATTTCGTCAACATCAGTGGAACTCCGATGGAGTGTGCAGCCCATGTTACATCACTCATGAGTATCATACGCTTGCACTTCTGTAAAGAAATGAGGATCATTGGTTTCACTTAACTGGATTTTACAGTCATTGTTTAGATGACTGGCAACATTCCCTCCTTTAGCAGACAGAATCGTTAAACACCGATTGAATTGTTGTAGGAATTTGATCGTTGCCGTACTCTAATTTTTTCTGCAGTCTTTGATTTTGATACTAGTCATGTTATAGCTCATGGTTCTACTTCTATCTTCGTGCCAGAGTTTTCCTCAATCTTCTCTTTGATCCAACTCGTTATTCTGTTTCTTCAGCGCTAATTCAGTAATTGCAGAATGGCGACCGAGCGAAAAGAAAAGTAAGAAAACGCGGGGAATTTGCTGTGGACAATTTTTTAACCGTTGATTTTGTGCATCAGTCCAACAAAAAGTTGCTGTCTCTTTATCCTCGAATTCAGTTAAATCTTTGAGAGGTTAACGAAGAGGGTGAAAGCGCCCGTTAACTAACTAGAAAGCACAAGGGAGTTCATCCCAGTTACATGAACCTGAATGTCATCCCTGTTACCATCTGGGACGCCTAGTGGTGGCACCATAAGGCGCCAAAGCGCCAGCAGAATATTCAGATCCTCTAGAAATTGATCTAAATAGTTTTAAGCTGCCAATGCAGAATTTCTAGTAGTAGGGAGCTAATTCCATCATCCAAAGGAGTTGAAGAATCAGATTCAATAACGAGCCTCCTGTAGCCACGAGACCAAGCTAGTTTCAAGCCACGAAGGATGGCCGGAGCTTCACCTTCTGGGGCACAAAACAACCCCGGATAAGGAGTACAGGCAAACAAGCACGTACATGAAATATTTAAGCGGCCTGAAGATCCATATATGAGTGTTAAGCTTAATCCAACCTTGTAGAGAAACAAGAGATCGCCTTTTCAAGGGTGACCGAAAGTGAATTAAGTAATTAACTGCAATAATCCAAAAGCCGTGGGCGGGGCTGTAGACAAACAAATCGCCATGAAGTAGAATCACCTGGCTTTGGCAACAAATTTACAGGTAGTGGGCTAAAAATGTGAAGAGCATGTGAAATGTTGCCAATTTTACGGAATCATTGCCCGCTTTGACTGCAAGGAAGGAATTAATGGCTGCGTCACGTGGCGTGAAATGAGAGGGAGAGCGAAAAAATATGACGTTTCTACACACTTGCTGCCCAGGCGTTTATTTCCAATGTCATGACTCGTTTAGTGTAGTATGTTCTGGTATGTTTTTGGGTTTGCATGCTAATAACAGACCGCATTATGTTGATTACATATTTGGTTCCATTAATACTTTTGTTGTGTTAAATAAATTCTCGTGTGAAACCTTTTTTAGAAAGAATAAAAGTTTAAGGCTAGGAAAGGAATATAATTAAATCTTAGAAACAAAATACTCGAGAATTTCACTAGGAAACTGAAAGGTGTTTAAATTCTAGATAGGCCAGTAGAATAGATTGCAGGGAAGATAACAAAAAGGAATTATTTAGAAATATAAGTCACTGAAAATAAGATTAATGTACAGCATATATCTTTTTTCAATAAAAGTAAACAGGAACAATTTTATCAATTTAATGTACTTCCTGATATATGAAAATGGGATGCAAGTAACCGGATCAAAGAGCAGGAGTAGGAGCATTGTAATCATGCAGATTCAAACGCAGGCTGACACCACGGTCCACGGCCACTTTCTGGCTGGAAAAAAAAATCCAGTGGCATGCGCCGTAATCTTAATCTTCCCTTGCCTGCTGCCGGTGTGTGGGCCCCCCAACCATATTATCGCCCGAATTGGCTGACTCCCATTGACTAAATTCCACAATTTAAGCCTTTCCGCTCCTCACTACTGTTTTCCTCTGTGTTACCGTCCCCTGTCCTGTACTGCTATTTCTTTTAGAATATATTATTAATTAATTGTTAATTTTTTAATAAAATATTGACTAAAATATATATTTGTTTTTTTAACTTTATATAAGGTTTTACTTTGATCTTTTAACTTTAAAAAGTATACTTTTAATCCTTTGATCTTAAAATTGTTAATCTTAAATAATGATTTTTGGTAACAATCATAGTTGTTTTGAATATTAAACTTAATTTGTTACTATTTAGTAATATTTTATCAGCATTCAGTAGCTTAATATAATCATTTTTTCTTAACAGTTTTAATATTAGAGGACTAAAATTTATTTTTTAAAGTTAAGGATCAAATAAAATCTTGTGTAAAGGTAAAAGACTAAAAAAATATTTCAGCATAAAATATTTGATAATTTTAAAAGAGTATTGCATATTATATGCATAATTCCCATATTTAATAAAAATAGTAAAAAAAATATACATCAATACAATATTATAATTCAATATGGTCAATTAAGATAATATTCAAAATCATTGGAAAAATTTATTATTCTTAAATTTTTTTTTGGTTATGTGCATGAGCGCGTGTAAAGATTAGTTGAAAAATGACCTGTATAGTTTGTGTTAATCACCGGATACGCCCAAGGGGCTACAAGAAAGCCTCCATCCCCTTCCATTCGTTCCCAGATTTTGACACCCGTTTGGATTAGCTATTTTTGAAGAATAAATTTTAAACTTAATTTATAATTATGATTTTGAGAATGCATTTTGTTAACTTCGTATGAATAAATACCCTTTTGTTTGGCCAAAAGGTATGAACAAATAATGACGAAACCATGATTCTGGAGAAAGTGAATTGATATTTTAAAGGGCGTTTGAATTTTCTTTCAAGGAAACCTGAAGAGCATCGCTAGAAACAATGAACGTAAATGCTTAAGCTATAACCATCAAAATTGAAAACAGAAAGGTAAACTGCTACAACCGATACAAGGGTCTACAACAGAACTGAGAAATCAACCTAAACCTGAAGCTACGCTAACTTGGTGCATGCAAATCAATAACTCCTCCCACCCAATTAATATTCAGTAGTTCTGAGCATAGTCAAAACTCAGTGGTTGCTGACCAAATGGAGCCTGCAAATCAACAAGGGAAAGAGATATAACCCACAGGATCCAGCAATGAATTCACAAGGGAATAAGCATATTTAAAACACACAGGCCTTAAGCTACAAAATCCGAATAATGCATAGCGAGACAGTTCAATTTTCTAAGATGTCCTGGCATTTCAAAGCTTAAAGACATAAATAACTCATCAAGCATAATGAAACAATAGAATTAACACTGGCTTACCTGGTAAACCGCATGTCTAAACTGGTCATATGTATGGGCGTACATCATAGCAGCACTTGGCCACTGTAGGTAAGCAGCGTTCACGGATGACTGATTCACTCCTGCGGCAAAGGGACTCATTACGGGGTTGGTCGGGGGTACAAAGCCAAGTGAAGCTTGAGTTTGTGACATATGACCCATCTGATTAAGAGTGGGCTCATATTGAGCAAGAGAAGGCTGAACTTCTGGCAAATTATAGGGCACCAAGTTGAGAATAGCGTTTGGAGTGCTCCTAGCATACCTGCATAAGTGATGTGTTTCAACAAGATGAATAAACTCGTGCCATATTAAATATAAACCCAATTTGAACCACTTCAGCTGCCAGATAGTGGCAAAAACTTGAAAGGAGAAGAAACATAACACATCTTTTAACACAAAAAGTTCTACAAAAGTACTGGAATCCAACTCCCATCAGATACAACGAAATCTCTCTCCTTTCCTCCCTCCCGTATACAGACAATACATGATAACTATGTTTTTTATCCTTCAATTGCACTATATCATAGCAATTAGTCTATAAACGGAAGTACAGCACCAAAATGCATTCTTATACAGACACAACAAAGGTTTTCAAGTACAAACAACACAGAAAAAAAAAAAAAAAGGCTAACCAAGCATTGTTTTGCCCATTTAGACCGTGATATCAATGTCTGGCAAACTACCAAACAACAAGATGCAGAGGCAGAACTAACCTTCCGTAGCTACGATCATAATCAGGATCACTACGATCCTTTTCCCTGTCTCTGAAAATGGCAACTCGAGTAGAACCTATGTCCCTCCCACTATTGCATTTTTCGGAATCCGCTATGGAATTCCTTCTAGTTTCATTTTCATCTTTGTTCTTACAAGAATTTCTTCCATCCAATGGAATCTGTGATGGTGTATGATTCAAATCAGAACTTCTAGAGATACTAAAGATGCGAGCTCGTGCCCGGTCATATTCCTCTTTCCTTTCTTCCATGCTTCTCAAAAAGTTTCCTGTTCTCCCTGCTTCATTGGCTTCATTTACATTGGTTCTGCAGGGTCTCGGCCTAATGGCAATTTTAATCTGCTCAGGTTTATCAATTTCTAGCTGTTTGGCAGGTATTTCAGATAAGCGAACCACAGGGTATCTGCTTTCTGCCAATTTTCTCACCATAATTTTACTTCCATGGCCGTCTAAACCATCCTGAACCATTGTTTGCATGCCATAGTGTTGAGCAACACGATGTGCTGCCAGACGGAGATAAGAAGAAGGGAAATGTTGGAACTCAAAATGCTGCTGATCAGCATTATTCAGAAACCTCTGGATGTCGAGTTCCATCCGCAAAACTAGACGTGTGGAACAAATGAGTACATAATCAATGAACAAATGCCATGATTTATGTATTAAAAGAATGAGGAATATCATAAGAAAAGAACCGTAACACAGTCCACATCAAAATTACCCGGTGAAGATTAAGCGTGCAAGGACTACTACTTTAAGTATATGACAATACGAGAAATGATTTAGGAAAAAAAATCCAACAAAGCCCTGGAAGGCAAGAAGCTCAACAAGAAGTCATATACGGAATATCTAAGCCAGAAGGCCTTAAAAATATTATTAAAATATATACAAGAAAAACAAATCAAGGCATGCTCTATTTCTCTATAAACAAAATTTAACCGCAAGGCAGTCTGCAGAGATCTAATAAACAAAAAACAGATGCATTCTTGTACAATTTCAAATTCTTGGCTACCTTAAGTCACTATTTTCTAATCACATTCTAATTCAAATTGACTGCAAGTTATCATTGTCCGGCTGCCATGAACTATGCTAACAGTGTGTATTGTGAATCATATTTCAAGATGGGGTATTCAGTAAGAAATCCATCAACAAAATTTATATAGTCCATAACAAGTTTCCAAGTATTAAAAATGGAAAAGCAAAATCCAAAATATGTTAAAACATCAAACTTCTCTTTTCTGTCCCAACTCTTGGATTATTTCATCAAAAATTATATTCGGAAATCGTGAAAGGTAAACATTGTATCTTTTGGATGATTAAGCTCTAAATGCTGTGTTTAAAGTGGGTTTGAATTACATTAATCAAGTAATATCCTAGACGGTGTGGACGTCCAAGTCCTCAGTCACCCAGAAATTTTAATACTAACAACAATCTCTGAAGCTTCTCTGATCCTGAGGATAAGATTGCATTCCCCAACAATAGCAAGCTCAGCATTCAACATCGAATTCGGGATTCTCTTTCTCTATTTTATACTAACAGTACTAATCAAAAGGGCAGAGACAACCATCGGAAGTATTCCAGATCAGACATAATCAAACAAATACATGGTTGCAACAAGATTGTGGGATCTTAACCAAAATCTAAGTCGATATTCTATTCAAAGACAACAATCAAGAAAAGAAAAAGGATTAAAAAAACGGGAGAGACCGAAAGCTCAAGTCATTGGCAACATTGATTTCACACAAAGCCCACAAATCGGGGCAATCTAATAACCAAACACCCAAACCTCAAGTCAGATACAACATAAAACAGAGCCCGCAATACGGCATTTAAACAGAAACAGAAAAGGGTGCAGGGGGTACTGACTAGTCAGACGGTGACGAGAGTTTTGGAGAGCCTCAACCAAGAAGGGGTCAACCATTGACTCTTTGTCTTTCAACCCAGAAGTCCCATCGACTGAAACAGATGAAGAATCCATGGCTAAGAACAATCTCCAAAAATTCAATCCGGAAACTTCTTCCCCTTCTTTTCTATCAATCCCTCGCTCTGAACGAGGGAAGGAAAGGTCGGGAGGAAGAAAAGGATTTCTGCCTAAGAAAGATAGACACTTATCTCTTCCTCACCAGGAAGGAAAAAGATTTAATTTATTTTATATGTTGTATTTGGTCAAAGAATGTCCCCTAATCGTTTCCGCCTCGCTTCTTCGATGGGAAAAGACGAGGGGTCCCCGCGTTATCTTCTTGTTAGCGCGAAAATTTGGTGAATGTGATTGTAGTTTGAAGGGCCAAGGGATAAGGATTGATCCTACAAATCTTCAGGCCAAAAAAAAAATCCTACGAACCTAATTGAAAAAATTCCATTAAAATATTTTTTAAAAAAATAATATGACAATAATGAAAATTAGCATTATCATGAATTTAAAGTTAAATTTAAGAGTGTTCACGGGACGGGACAGGGACAGGGACAACCCCGTCCTAGTCTCATCCCAATAATTGAAACAGGACAGCTTTTTCCGTCCTGTGTCCTGTCCCGTTCTAATTGGAACAGGACAGGGACATCCTATCTCTCTTTTTTTAATTTTTTTAATTTAAAAATTAACAATATGGGAAATATAAAAATTTATAATAAAAATTATGTGAGGAAAATATATAAAAATGACGAAACAATGATAAAAAAAATGTTTTTTGTAATCATAAGAGATAAAAAATGAACAAATCTAAAATAGTCACCGCAAAAATATTATGTAATCCGTATAAAAACAACTTATAAACAATTAAAAAATAACAATTGATAAGTATCATTACCAGAATACTATTAAAATGATGAATAAAATAAAGATATAATAACTAAAAATAAAAATATATATTAGTATGGGATTGGGATTGGGATAGGACACCCGTGTCCCGCGCCCGTTCCGTCCCAAAACAATTTTGTTCGTCCTATTTTTGTCTTGTCCCAAAAGTTTTTGAGACGGAATTGTCCCGTCCTAAAATAACTGGGACAGGGACGAAACACAGTTGAACACACCTAATTAAATTCTTGTACCACCATCAATTAAAGATATCTTTATTTTTAAATATTAATATTTTCAGAAGATTAATATGGTTGGAAACAGATCCATATGTGTTCGTGGGGGTTTGGGATGTATTTTTGAGGGGGTGTTTGAATGGAAACTAAATCATAGTTTCAAAAATACTTTTACAGTTTACAAAATAAATATGTGAAAGAATTTGTTTCGTTTTACGACAAAGTGCTTTTTAAAAATGTTTTTGAGGTCTGTCAAACACCCTATAAATTTTTCTTCCATTATCTCAATTTAGTATCCTAATAAAATATTAAATGCAATTGTATTCAATGCTCATTTTTAATACAATAGTTGATACTGAGCATCAAATTATCAATTACAAACAATCAATTCGGCTGATTGTTGATTAATAAAACGTTCAATAAATATAAACTGTTTATATTCAATTTAAATGATTTGACTTATATCCTTTTCTAATTATTTTCAAACAATATACATGCATTTTGATGACTTTGTCTTTTTTAGAATTTCTTATAATCTAAATTTTTTTCTTTTCAAATTATAAGTTTCACTCATCCTTTTTTTTTCCCTTTCTAGTTACTAGTAAGATCAAATAGACGCCAAACAAAGTTTTTTATACTCATATGCCGTCAAATAATTTATATTGATTAACAAAATAATCAGACAAAAAAAAAAGCTAAATTTTCAAGGAGATAATGACTTTCAGATTTTTTTTGCTAGAAGAAATGAATTTTACATTTAAGATTTTCACATATTTTAGAGAAATATTGTGGTTGAGGGAAAATAAATTAGAAAAATATTCTCCACACTATATATTTGAAATTGTCTCAACAATCTAAATTATTGTTATTCAATTTAAGTAATTTGAGTTTTAGTCTCCTATACACATATATATATCCCGAAGCATTTTCACTGCTTTGTATTTTTTCATTAAATATATTATAATGATTACATAATGATTAAATCAAAATCAAAGTAAATTTAAGCTCAATAAGTATTTTATTAAATTTAAATAATTTTAATTTATTTTCTAGTAATTACGTATTGTGAAACTCAACAGGTTTTGGGGAATATATATAACCAGAAACGATAAAAAACAACGAGCAGTATTCCGACTTGCGAAGCAAGGTAAACAGTAGGAAGGAAGGTTCCAGAGTCTCCGTGTTGAGAATTGGATGCCTAACACGTTGATGGTCAAATCTTCTTCAACTCGTTTGGCCGGAAAAACAGAAAAGCTTCATCGACTCGCAACTCTTCATTCCCTGAAGAAGAAATAAGGGAGGACTCGATCGTACGAACTGTTCAATAATCCGCGATTGTTTGCCTATTCGGGTCGGTCCCTCCATCTCATCATGGCTGACCCATCACCGCCTCCCGATGCGAGCTCTGTTGATTTTACTGCGCAGATCAATAACATCCCCAAACCACCTATGGATTCTCTTCTTTTCGCCGATGACGACGATGCCTTCTTTTCTGAAGCATTTCCCTCTGATTTTGACTTAGGGTTGGATGGCGATTTCGAGATTAACTTCGACGATCTTGACAATCTTCATCTTCCCTTTAATGTTGACGAATTCCTTTTCGACGACGCATCCCTCACGCCGTCGCAGATTGGTGATGATAGTCATGGCGTCGCTGATTGCGATAACAATCCAACTTCCGACGTCGCTAGGTTTTCGAATCCGGAGTCTTATCCGCCTACTTGTTTAGATTATTCAGGCGATCAGAATCCGCATGGCTCAAATGAGGCTAAAGTCTCGCCGGAGTCTGATTCTTGCGACCGGGAATCTTCAGGTGGGCCCGTTTCGTCCCAGGGTTCGGCTAACGGTGGGTCGGGTGTTTCTGATGTTACGGATTCACCTTCACCGACCCGATACAACAGGGATTTTACATCTCAGGTTATCGTTGATGAGAACGCGAAGTTGGATGAAATCGGAAGGGGCTCTGATTTGAAGAGGAAGATGGAAAACAATGGAGGAAATGCTGAGGCGAGAACTACTAAGCATCGGAGGTCGTCGAGGCCTGTGGAGAATGTGACTCGAGAGCCTGGTGTTAATGTTACCAATGGGGACGACGAGAAAAAGAAGGCCAGGTTGGTGAGGAATCGGGAAAGTGCCCAGCTTTCCAGGCAGAGAAAGAAGCAGTATGTGGAGGAGCTTGAGGAGAAGGTGAAATCAATGCATTCGACTATTGCCGATCTGAGTGGCAAGATATCATTCGTCATGGCCGAGAATGCCACTCTGAGACAGCGACTGAGTGCTGGTGGAATGGGTCCACCACCTCCAGCCCCGGGGACGTATAACCATCCTCCAGTGCCTACCATGCCTTATCCTTGGCTGCCGTATGCGCCGTATGTTGCTAACCCACTAGGGTCCCAGGTTCCTTTGGTACCAATTCCGAGATTAAAGCCTCAGCAACTGGCATCGGCCTCAAAGAGTAAAGTGTCCGAGCGTAAGAAATCTGAGGGTAAAACTAAAAAGGTTGCCAGTGTCTGTTTTCTGGGTTTGCTATTCTTTGTCTTGCTTTTTGGTGGATTGTCTCCCCTTGTGAATGTTAAGTTTAATGGTTTAGTGGACGATACTAATGGGAGGTCGCAGTATGTAAGTGATAGGTTCTATGGTCAGCTCGGAGGGAAAGTCTGGCCCGTAAATGGCCCTATTAATAGGTCTGAAGGATACAAAGGAGCAGGATCTTCCGGTGGAGGAAGATCTGGTATATTTGACAGGGGGGCTGATGAGAAAGGCCGGAATCTTGGAGAGGAAACACATAAGCAGCTGGACTCACGGCATAAATCGGGTTCAGATGCATTTGTTCATCTGGGCAATACTAGTCAGCCTCTTTTTGCTTCTTTGTATGTTCCTAGGAATGATAAGTTGGTGAAGATTGATGGGAATTTGATAATCAATTCTGTCTTGGCCAGTGAGAAAGCTATGGCATCTGAGACTGATCATATCGCGAGGAATAATAAAAGAGAAACTGGTTTGGCACTTTCTAATTATTGGGATTCTGCATTGGCTATTCCGAAAGTTGGAATAAATAGAGGTGCACATCCTTATTCGTATAGCAGCCCACATGAACAGAGGAAGGCTCTTCCGGATGGTTCAGCTGAAATTTTGAAGGACCATCTGAAGTCTTCATCTGATGGTAAAGTCCAACAGTGGTTCCGGGAAGGTCTTGCTGGTGATGTTGCAATTACCTATTCTAGCTCTTCTTTTCCCCCCTAAATGTCCTTATATAGGTTGCTAAACATGATTGATGCATTTTTGTTGTGATGACTGCGTGTGTACGTGTTTTGCTGTTTAAGTTGGAGATGGCAGCATGCATAGTATATGTATGTAAGTACATTATTGCCAGTCAGGAGTAACATTCGGGCTGATAAAAAATTTTCTTATAATTATAATTAAGAGATGCTATCTAAGCTGGTGCTTTTTAGAATCTCTGACTAGCACTTCTGATTTTCTGTTTATGCTGAAATTATACTTCTGATGGAAGTTGTCAACAATCTTGAATAATCTTCTTAACTTTCAAAGGAGTTCGTTGTTTTCTGTCTACTCTGCGTCTCAAGTGAGTTTACAAAATTTATAGCTATTGCATCCATTAAACACCATTTGCGTAGGAAAAATAAAACAATGTTCATCCACTTGCGTAGTTTCTTATATAATAATTTGAGGATTAAATTTAGATGCAGTTCTTTATATTTTTCATATTAGAACATTACAAGTGTGTGCGCTTTTACAATAACAATATGTTTATTTCAAAAATTGATGTTTCGTCTCTTCTTTTGGGTTGAAATTTTGACAATATCTTTTAGATTCAGAATTGTATTGCCTATCCACCAGCTAATATAGAATGGTTCTTCCCGGCCTTGAATGGAAAGATTTCCTTGAGTCTAGCGATCGAGGGATTGAGAGGAATGTTAGGGGTTTGAGCCCACTAAAAGGTTTTTGTGGCCAGGGTCAGCCACAAACTGAATTGGTCCCACATCTAAAGGCCCCCCCCCCCCCCAAAAAAAAAAAAAGAGAGAGAGGGATCCTTTAGTAGATGGCTGCTTGTACATTGGACCTCATTGCCTTGCTTTAATAAGTTCACACATGACCCTGTTTATCTTCATTTCGTTGCATATTAGTCTAAAGCTATGCCAGCCCAGAGGCGTGTGACCAATCTTGTTCCCTTGTAATATTAAGCTTACTGAAGGTTGTGATTTCCTGATGCAGGGCCTATGTTAAGTTCTGGCATGTGCACAGAAGTTTTCCAATTTGATATCTCATCAACACAAGGGGCTATTGTGCCAGCATCATCAGCAGCCAATGTTTCTGAAGAGAACCACCAGAACGTTACTCGTCTCGGCAAAAGTAGGAATAGAAGAATTCTGCATAGGCTCCCGCTTGCTGGATCCAGCAGCAACGCAAGTGAAGAACGAGGAGGAGGAAATTCACTGAATGACAACTTCCTTGGCAACAAGTCGAAGTCTTCCATGGTGGTTTCCGTGCTTGTTGATCCCAAAGAGGCTGGAGATTTTGATGGAATGATGAAGCCAAAGTCGCTTTCTAGAATATTTGTGGTTGTGCTTGTGGACAGCATCAAGTACGTTACGTACTCGTGTGTTCTCCCTCGCACTTCTCCCCATCGAGTGACTGCTTGAGGACGCGGATCCTTCCTCCGCTTTGACTGAGCTTTGTTACTTGATTATTTGATCTGAGGTGCATTTTCGGTATGAAAGTATCTGAGATCCTGTCTCTACTGTTACTGTATATAAAGTGTTTAGGGCTGACCAACTCGCAGTTGTGAACGGGAACACTGTCTACCGGCACGAGAGACAATATACATTATTCATACGTTTTTTTTAGCGGCTCATTATTAATTATGCGTTTGTACTTTGTTGAGAAGTATAAAGCGGATGTCGAAATTTTAGTGTATAAGGGTTTTACATTTAGGACCAGAACCAGAAGAGTTTTTTTTAGAATTCTGAATATAGTTATAAAAAGATTGAGAAGGTCAGCAACCAAAAAAATGAGTATGCCGGAAAAAAAAAACACATAAAAATAACTAAGCGAAAAGATTTAATGAATTAAAAGAAGAGCTTGATTTCTTCCAAAAGAAATTAGCTTAAAAAATAGTACTGTTTAATTTAAAATATAAAATTTCAATTTATATTATTTTTTCTATTTATCATTTTTTTAAATTAAGTTGTTTAACTTATAATTTAATAATATTATAAGAAATATTTTATGAAGATAATGTTACAGTTGTTAAGACTTGCTAATTTATTAGTTTATCTAACTTATTTAAATTAATTAATCTAAACCCTTTGTATTAAAGATAATATTAACTTTTATTTTTCTGTTAAAGAGTGATTGCTGAAATGGGTTCACCGACGATTTTATGGCTCTTGTCCCCCATCTCCACGAAAATGCTGGAAAGTCACCAGTGCCTGAATGACCTTTGTTTCTTGAATCTTAGATTTGTTTAATGAGAAATTCTCATTTCTCTTGTTTTAAGAGCAGTTTCCATGGGAAAAACAACACGTAAATAAATTTATTATATTTTTCAATATTATTATTTAATTTATATTACCGATACTAATGCTCAATTTATTATTTCCGTCCATCTAAACTGGATCATTTGGACAGATGCTCTTTGGTGGCAATGACGGTGGCAAATATCAAATATATGAATCATGAAGTGCACTGTTTACAATACGGATAAGAAAAGAGAAGTGTCGCAGATCACTGACCGCTCATCTTGTTGGCCTGCAAAGACTGCTAACTGTCTCGCATGGCGACCTTTCCACTAGCTCCCCTTCCCTCCATAATCTCAAGTTCATCTTATTCGTCGGTAAGGTCCTTGCCTACGCGTGCACTCAGAGCCTCAGCCACTGAGCCTTCGGATCCAATTCTTGCGAGTCGCTCGTTGTACCCTCCTCGAAGAGAATTCTTGAAAGGGATTGCACTGCAAGCGCTTCCCCTTCTCTTACTGAAGGATTCATCCCCATCACTCGCTAAAGAAGTTGAGGTTGGCTCCTACCTCCCACCCTCTCCTTCCGACCCATCATTTGTTCTCTTCAAAGCTTCTCCAAAAGATACTCCCGCCCTTCGAGCAGGTACATTGATTCTTTTCTTTCATCCATGCTGCAAACCCTGGCGTTGAATGTTAGGATGTGAGTATTATTATGCTTACCTGTGTTTTACGATTTTGGCATCCACATATATCTTGATCACTGATCGCCCCACAGTTATCAAATAACTTGGGGGTCGTTAAAAAGTCCTGATTTGCGCAACTGGGTGTCTGCTTGTACCGTTGGCTATGTTACTTGATCTGTGAGATACTTCTCTGTTACATATTGAGAATTTAACACAGTGAATGCTGGAGAGGAAAATGTTGATAGTCATGTAGCTGCCATTTTATAACAGTCTTGCTTTTTTTCTTTTCCTTTTTTTTATTTGTTTTGCCCCTTTTGGGTTCACACTTCCAAGAGTTTTGATGCCTCCTTGTTAGAAGGCTCATCAGTTTTCAGCTGCAAATACCAATCATTTGAAGTCGGCAATCCACCATTGTCACTTCAGGGACATATAGTGGTTGTCCCGTCCCCTGTGCCATTTATATATTGCCCCGTCAAATCCCTTAAGATGCCATCATTATAAATTATTGTTCCTTCGGTGTACACATTTTAACATTGCCATTTGTATGACTGCAAGAAGAGGCTGTGGTAGATAATTGCATCGCTAATTTAAATCGAAGTCCCTTGTGAACTTGAAGTTTGCTAAGCTGATACCATAATGGAAATTGAATTCACAAAATCTCAATCCCTAGAACGAGATACATGCTAAAGAGTAAAGACCAGATTCTATATAATGTTGAAAATGAGAAATATTATAAGTTCAACAATCATCAGCAAGGGTAGTTTGGAGCTGTTTTTCCTAAACTACATTGGAGCCTTATACCGGTAAAATATGGCAACTGCAAGAGTTGAGGATAGTTAGGAGATGTTAGATCCAATCTGTGGCTTGCCATCATCATGCTTTGGCTATACATCCTGAATTATGTAATAAAATTAAGAGGTCAAACTGTATCTCAGGGGTTCTACTTCATCTATTATTGTTCTTTTTGAATGATACTCTAGATTTAGCTCTTTGCAGGAAACGTGCAGCCTTATCAGTTCATCCTTCCTCCAACTTGGAAGCAGACACGCGTGGCAAATATATTATCAGGAAATTACTGTCAGCCAAAATGTGCAGAGCCGTGGGTTGAGGTTAAATTTGAAGATGACAAACAGGGGAAAGTTCAGGTGGTAGCTTCTCCTTTGATACGCCTAACCAACAAGCCAAATGCATCCATTGAAGACATAGGGAGTCCTGATAAAGTGATTGCTTCCCTTGGCCCTTTTGTCACTGGAAACACATTGGATCCAGATGAACTGCTTGAGACTTCTGTTGAAAAGCTCGCTGATCAAACGGTACAATCATTTTGTTTTTTGTTAATTATTTTCTAATTATAAGAAGAAATTGACTGCAGTAAATACCAAGAACTCCATACTAGTCTTGTTGACATTGTTGCAAAAGCAAACATATTGAGTTAGAGTTCATTAACATGGTGTCTGCACTCTGCAGTACTACAAATATGTGCTTGAAACTCCATATGCACTCACGGGGACACACAATCTTGCAAAAGCAACAGCAAAGGGAAACACCGTTGTTTTGTTCGTGGCTAGTGCTAATGATAAGCAGTGGCCAACTTCTCAGAAGACTCTCAAAGCCATGCTTGATTCCTTTCAAGTGTAGTTCTCTCTGTCAAAGGTAATGAATGGATTTTTACCATCATTTACTTGCATTTTTTATTAGTTTTGTACAACATTGTTGAGCAAGAGACTGAGGATCTCCCCCGTGGGAACATTTTTGCCATTTTCAGGTTGAAACCCATATATTTTATGTTAAAACACTCCGATATTCCTTCTTTGTACATATCTTTTTATGAGTTAATGACCTATGTTGGGACTTTCTTGTTACATTAAGGCGCTGACGGGTCGATTTCTCTATTAAAATCTCGATAATATAGTGTCATGTATTTATGCAAGAAATCATACAAAAGAACCCTGTGACCTCCCCCACACCCCCCCCCAAAAAAAAAAAAAAGGAAACGAAACGAAAACGCTGTCTTCTTCAAATGCATGAGATGTGAATGGAGGAGATTTAATTTAATAAACGAAAACAGTAGCATTGTAGCGACCAGAAATTACATTGAATCGTTGTCATCCATCACCAAATTGTTTCTGAGGTTTTCTTTCTTTCTTGTTTGCCCTAATTTTTTTAACTGAAGAAAAATATATTCATTCATGAATCCAGTAAGGTTAGCCACAACTTTCTGGTATTTGTCAGGAAGAACAAAAGGAGAAGGATGGGGGACAAAAATCCCAACCACAACAGAACAAATTCCCTTTACAGCTTGATTTGGCTAGCCAATTGGCCGCTCAATTACAGTACCTGGGAACATAGGGGAGTCTAGGATCTGAGCACGTCTTAAACAAGCATGGTAGGTCAGAAAAAATAGCTCTTCAATCAGGACAATAAGCTTGCTCCTTCAAACTCTGCACTAAAGACAAACAATCTGATTCAACTTCCTACTTGCCAAGGTCATGCTCCTTGACTGAAACACAGCTGTGTGCAGAGCTTTTGCTTCACTGTAAAAAGCTGAACAAACTTTGCTTGATTGATTCTAACACTCTCTCTTAGGAATTAAACAAGACATAGCCCAAACCATTCTTTCCAATAAACCCCGGGGGGGGGGGGGAGGAACCATATCGGAACTAGGAGGAGTTACAGGTGGAATTAGCCAAAATTAAATTTTTTGCCCAGCATTTAACATGCTGAAGTAAAGCGATAACAAAATGTATTGGATTCAATTAATCTTCAAGTAAAACTTGAAAGGTTGCCCAGGTTATGCAGATAATTACTGGTCAAAGGAATTGATATGGGTTGCATCCGCTTGGCCAGCACAACTCCAAAATGATATGCTTAAAGAATGATGCTTTATTACTAGATAAGCCACCAACAACTCACTGGTCGATCCAATTCTTTCCCTTTTTTGGGAAAAAATTTTAGTTAAAATTTTATTCAACTCTGGGACAAATTAAAAATGGATCCTATTGTTGGTATCATGAATTTATGATTGGATATGGGGTGTTTGGTTTTCTTAAAAAGTATTTTTTTTAAAAAATTTCATAAATCAAAATAAATTTTTTCACATTTATTTTTATATACTGAAAAAATATTTTTAAAATCATAATTTTGACTCTTTCCAATTACTCTTGAAGTATCATGACATCTGTTCAGCTTGCGTAGGATTGTATTTTCCCCTAGAAAAAAGCGTAGATACGGTGGTTGTCACTTGTCAAGACAGAATCTTAAGCACTGTGTAAGTGCGCGCGTGGGGACTCTAAAACCGGCGGACATCCCTGTACGCACAAGGCACTCTGCCATTGGCATTCACATGCATTCAATAGTCCCGGTTAATCAATTTCTAAATAAAAATTGTAAGAAACTGTATTTTATTCTTATTAAAAAAATTTCTTTCATTTTCTCTACATTTAAATATACTACAAATCACTTACATTATGGATCAAAACTTTTTTCTATGAGTAACTTATATTTATATTTAGAACCCTAAAAATAACATTTATATTATACATATAGCCATTCGTTGGGTTAAATTTTTTATTTTTAAAATTCTCTTACAATTTATGCGATTTTAGATAATTCAAACTAATATATCTTAATCTCGATTTCATGCCCATTCCAATGTTCTCATCATTTTAAAGCGTACATTATCCCCAATTTCCTCTTAACACAATGTTAATCTTTGGAGCGCTACTTCAATCCAAAAAATTTGGCGTAAGCTCCGACGTCATCATGTTCATGGCCGTCATATGTGCTTTTTTTTTTTTTGTTGACAAAATGACATCACAAAAATAAAATTTATATTTTTGTCTATTGCATCCCGAAATGAGAATTTCCTTTCTTTTTTCCTTATGGAAAATTTGAGAATTTTGGTTAGATCCAATGTGCGCCGACTGCTGACTCTTTAGTCCTCATTCACGGGGAGAACAGAGAACTGTTTTTATTTATTATTTAATCATGTTATCTGCATATTATTTTATTTAATTAAATAGAATTAAGATTACATGATTGGTTTACCTGAGACCCAGCGTAACACCGTCTCATGAACATAATTAATGCTGGTGATTATTTTCCCTTAAGTTGAGCTGATTTTATCAGATAATATATGAATAATTTGACACGTCTATGCAAATCAGAACGTGGTGGGTGTTTAATTATATTATTTCTTAGCGTTTTATTTCTGGTTCCAAATTGTGTGATGGTTCCATATTTTAAGCAAAGAAACACATTATTATTATTATTGTTGTTATTGTTATTATTATATGCAGACATAAAACTTTGTTTTAAGCTCTCCCTCCCTGCCACAATTACTAGCCATTATTCTCACAGAATTTAGCTTGATTCCGACGAGCGCCAATCGGAATCATTTATTTATTTATTTTTAAATACTATAAATCTCAACCAACAAAATAATTAATTCATGAATATGCTTTGTTTTCAGACTGTAAATTGATTGATTGATTGATTGAATCTGTGGGTCGATATAATGTAATGGTCATTATTAAATGGTTCTCATCCAATTAAATGAATCTAATGAGTAATTACAATAAAAGAAACAAACTCGAATCAAATGAGTGACTCTGTTCAATTGTAATCATAGGATGGGACAAGAGTTTTGGGCGAGCAATCGCTAGAAATCAAAAGGAAATTAACGTTAAGAGTCCGAAAAAAAAGAGAGGAAATTAACGTTAAAAAATAGAAGGCCAGGCAGCCAATCACATGCCAATCAGGGATAACTTGCTTTACAGCTGTCCCTATTTTCTCCTCATTTTCTATATTTACAATCCTATTTCTACCCCACCTCAGTTTTTTTTAGTTCTGAACTAAACTTAATATGGCTAATACGTCACGAAGCTCATGTTTCTAAATGTAGAAATCACATCATACCCCCTAGAATATATAGATATGGATCCTAAGTACCAGTGTGAGGGTCTTAAAAATACAAATCATGGCACACATATTTTTCCAATTTTATTCGAATCATATATTATTTTAGTTCAATTTTGAGATACAGAGTTTAATTATTTCTACTTTGTTTAATCGTAATTCTCAATTAATTCAAACATACATTTGTGTGTATATATAAATGATACATTTTTCAGCACATATTACCAATGAAAATATGCAATTTTTCCTTCTAGGATTAAGTTCATCTACGTAGATACTGTTGTGTGGAATGCATGGATAATAACTCAAGAGAAATTATGTACTTTATTTTCAGCAAAAAGAGAAATTATGTATGCACTTTATTTTCAGCAAAAAAGAGAAACTATGTGCTTTAAAAGTATAAAACACGTATATAATTTAAAGCAAACTCAAAAAGACATTCACCAAACTCCTTTCAAGACAAAAAACAATGGTGCCGCGGGCCCACCATGTAATCACAGCATGTGTGTATAAAGATAGTGAACGCCAAGGACAAAAGCAATGTGCAAAGGAGGAGCCCATACGTAAGTGGAGTGAGCGGAGATGGAGATAGAAAGCCATAATGCGGCCAAGGGAGCCACCGCCCACCACCACCGCCCGCGACGACGAGGAGGCCTCAGAACTCTGCCTTTCATCCTCGGTCTCCTCCTTCTCCCCTTCTATTCTTCTCTCTTTTCATTTCCTTCCCCATATATGCATATATATATATATGTATATATCTTCCAATCTCTTGTTTGCATTATCTAACTTGCTGCTTTCATAAGCTGCTTCAACTTCAGAACTTGCGACACTTGATGTTCTTGCTTTTGTTTCAGCGCTCAGCTCTATCATTGTTTTCCCACCTTCTCATCTTTAATATAATACCGCCTGTTTGACAAAGCAGTTCCCTTACGCAAATCAATGCTGCGGTGTGGCGTCGTCCATATATAGTACTAGTGGGCCCTTTCCTCGATAATCACTAGATGTCTTATATTGTGTTAACTAACAACACTGTTTCTAATTATAGATAGATCCGATGATGCCTGTCCAGTTTTCTGATCTGAAGCTGATCTCATGGCTGTTGGATGGTTTATTTTGATGATTTGCAGCAAATGAAATATGTGACAGATTTGCAACGGCTGGATTTCATGCAAACCTGATAAGCTACTTGACCCAAGAGATGAACATGCCTCTCGTATCTGCCTCCAACACTCTCACCAACTTCTCCGGAACTTCCAGTTTCACTCCTCTCATTGGTGCTTTCATCGCCGATTCTTTCGCCGGCCGCTTCTGGACGATAATCATCGCTTCTCTCATCTATCAACTGGTCTTCTCTCTCTCTTTCAGACCTTTTTCATTAATTTACCATATAACTGTTATTTTATTGCCTGCTCTGCAGATTCGGAGTTTTTATGCTTCTGAAGATATAGTTTTAAATTTTCATACATAAAAGTTTACGCCATTAACTTCCTTGCACGCACAGGGTTTGATTAGTGCTACTGTATCAGCAGTATTGCCATCTCTGCGTCCTCCACCATGTCCAACTCAGGTGAACTGCAAAGAAGCTTCACTTTCCCAACTTTGGGTACTTTACGCCTCTCTCCTTCTCACATCAATTGGGTCCGGAGGTATTAGGCCTTGTGTGGTGCCTTTTTCTGCAGACCAATTTGATATGTCCAGAAAAGCCGTCGCGTCCAGGAAGTGGAATCTCTTCAATTGGTACTTCTTCGCCATGGGGTTGGCTTCCTTAAGTGCTCTCACTGTGGTGGTTTACATACAAGACAACATGGGCTGGGCATGGGGGCTTGGCATTCCAACCATCGCCATGCTCATATCTGTTATCGCCTTCGTCTTAGGCTCACCACTTTACAAGATGGAGAAACCAAGCGGCAGTCCTCTGCTTCGCTTGCTTCAAGTCATTGTTGCAGCTGTGCACAAGAGTAAGCTGGTTCTGCCCCAAGATCCCAACCTTTTGTACCAAAATAAGCAGCTTGATGTTCATATTTCCTTGCACGGAAGGCTTCTACGCTCTGATCAATACAAGTAAGTCCCCAACTTGATTTTGGTTCAGCTCTTTTACCACATATCAAACATCAATATATCATCGCTGAGTCCATGTCTGCAGGTGGTTGGATAAAGCTGCGATAGTAACAGAGGAGGAAGCCAGAGATGCGAATGCTCCTCCAAACTTATGGAGATTAGCCACTGTGCATAGAGTTGAGGAGCTAAAATGCATAATTAGAATGCTTCCCATTTGGTCGGCTGGCATATTGCTTGTAGCTTCTTCATCACACCTTCATAGCTTTGTGATTCTTCAAGCTCGCTCCATGGATCGCCACCTCTCTCACTCATTCCAAATCCCACCAGCCACCATGTCCATCTTCAGCGTGCTGACCATGATGTTTGGTGTTGTCCTATACGAACGCCTCTTTGTTCCCTTGGCTCGTAGATTCACAAAGAACCCTTCTGGGATCACATGCCTGCAGAGAATGGGAGTGGGATTTGTGATTGGTATTATAGGCACAGTGGTTTCAGCACTAGTGGAAATGAAGAGAAAATCAGTGGCTGCCAAGTACCACTTATTGGATGATCCAAAAGCTACTATTCCTATCAGTGTTTTCTGGCTGGTACCTCAGTATTTCCTTCACGGGGTGGCCGAAGTTTTCATGTCCGTGGGGCATTTGGAGTTTCTGTACGATCAGTCTCCAGAGAGTATGAAAAGCAGTGCTTCAGCTCTGTATTGCATAACCACAGCGATTGGGAGCTATATGGGGACTATGATGGTGTCCTTGGTTCATGATTATAGTGGGAAGGGAGGTAATTGGCTTCCTGATAGGAATATAAACAGGGGGAAATTAGACTACTATTACTTTTTAGTTAGTGGGGTTCAGGTCATAAATCTGATATATTATCTGATATGTGCTTGGCTTTACACTTACAAGCCCCTAGAAGAACTTAGTGAGACCATGAACGAAGAAGATGGTTTGGAACGGGCTGATGATAAATTCCCATCTCACAAATTAAATGATGGTAACAGGGAAGTGGAAGACACAAAATCTTCAAAACCAAGTCCCAAAAGTCCAATGGGATGTGTAAAGCCGGCGCTATAGATAATTTTGGTATAAGAAGCGTTTGACTTGTTTATCTAATCTTGATGTGTGCATCCAGTTACATCATTCTCGTAATCTTAGGAGATATTAGCTCTTATAGTTAATATAAGAATTAGTTAACTAATTTGAATAAATTAAAAAAAATAGTTAAGTTAGCTATTTATAATAAATATAGATTGTCTTTTCTAAAATACCATTATTAATCAAGTGTATTACTTAGAATTACTATTATTATAATGATTACATTAGAAAAAAATAGATAAATATGAATGACAAAGTATAATTGAATTTTTTATTTAGAGAGTGTTTCGCTTCCTCAAAAAGTTCTTTTAAAAAGTAATTTTCCATGAATCGAGATAAACTGTTTCACATATTTACTTCGTATACTGTAAAAGCACTTTTAAAATTATGATTTTAATTTCATCCAAACACTTTTTTAACATCAAATTAAAAATCAAACTTGTCCTTATATTCTCATCTTTATTTATTTATTACAACGAGTTTTGTTCTTCAAATTTTAAGGGTCTCTTTTAATACGTCTACGAAGATTTCAAAATATAATCCGTCCCTGCCTCTAAAGTACCCTGCCCTCAAAAAACATGTTGGCATTAGGCACATGCGCGCATGAACACTTTGGAATTGGTGACAGCTTTCTGTGGGCGCAGAGGGATAAGGAAAAACTAAATCCAAACATGATGGCAAGAGCTAAATAATTAGCTTGGACAAAATGAAAAAGAGACACAAGGCTACCAGTAATCTATGAAATGATGTTTTAACAGTGTTAAATAATCTAAAGCTTCAAAGTTTAAAATAGTTAAGAGGCGATTTAAAAGAATATACCAGATGTAATTAAATCCAGTTTAAGCTATGAAACATCGAAACTTCACAAAGCTTCCATTTTTTTTTCTTTTGTTTTTTTTGGTGAAAAGCTTTCTTCTTTTTCTAATATAAGACAAAGTAGTTTAATCGTACCTGTCGTACAAGATTTAGGACCAATTTAGAATAGCTTATAAATAGTTTTTTAATAATAATTTATAAAATATGAGATAAGTATATAAAAAAAATTTTATCCCAATTTACACGAAACGTGTTTACAGGAGATTTTCACCGTTATCCCAAACAGGCACGTATTCTTCCCACGACTGGATGAGAAAAATTTTGGGACTATTTAATTAACGAAATAGACTTGAGATTTCCGAAATTTCAAGTGTGTTTTTCTTAGGACGTACATGTTGGAGAAGCTGTCACGTGTCTTCTCTCAAATATCTCTGCATTCGATCAAGAGCCATAATACTGAATATATTTTATTTTCAAGGTTTCAATCGCAAGCCCTAATTCTGTCTTTAATCTTTCAGGGATTCATGAACCAAAACCAGATGGAACTCAATCATAAATACGCGTAGTGGCTGAACCCTATTTCTGTCTTTAATCTTCAGAGCACACTGTACTGCGACAGAACAGAGAAAGTCACCCTTGATCAAGAAAAATTTATTTTATTTTACAAGCAAGTTAACTGCATGTGACTTTTGTCCCCGTGAATTACTGCCTCACGGACGCACAGATTCTAGTGCCAAAACCCAATTAATAAATGAATGATCCCCCCTTATCTTTTCCTGCATGTTTTGCTCAAAAAATTAAACATTCTAAAACTGTTATTTCAAAAAATACAAGATTAAGATTGTCCCTGATGCTATCTTCATTTTTGTCCACATCATCACTGTTTGCTTTTATCCTCGAAGTCTTTTCACATTCATTCTCTTAGTATGTATTTAAACAGAACTTTGTCGTAGTTTCCCCTCCCCTACCTCGTAAAGTCTAGTTCCTTGGAAAATGTGACAACGAAAATAACAATAAAATTGCAGCAACTTGTAGGCAGCATTTTGGCCCTGTGTAGAAATATGATTAAAACCACTTATAAACAAGTTTTATCTAAATTAAAATAAAACTCTTCGTACTAATCTTATGTTTTGTAAATTATAATTGAAAAGCTATTATAAGCCATTTCAAACTGGTTTATTTCGTGCTAGTAAAATCACTTCGCAGTGATAACACAGATGCAGACAGAGAAAAGCACTGGAAGAACACCACAGCCAGAAAACAAAGCATAGCATTCACCAGAAGGAAGGCATCAGAACCTTAGTACTTAATTTCGCAATTTCCTATGATTAGTGGGAGATAGAAGTGGAGATGATGAATAGACTAACAATGAAGAAATGTGACAAATAAGCTAAACATGCCAATACAATGACCAACTTCACCGGAACAACCAAATAAGGAGCCTGATATTGCTGTTTCTTTGCAGGGAAGGCTTTTACACCCGGATGACCGATCATTTCAAGTAAAGTTCACTACGTGGTTGACTTGTGGTATTTGGATGTTTTTGAAACCAGCTCCAAACACTGAACAAGCAGGTGGTTGGATCCAAAAGCACCCCAAAGCTTCAGAAGCTTAGCCACAGTGCATAGAATAGAGGAGGCAAACTGCTAAAGTGCACGAATTTGGCAAATTGCTCATAACCTGTGCTTCGCGCCTTCTCAGCTTTGCCATCGAACAAGACTCAATTCAAATCCCTCCAGCCTCCATGCCCATGTTTGGTGATTCACAAGGAATCCTTTCGGTTTCGCATGGGCTCATTGAGGTTTTCGTGTTTGTTGGGTATTTTGAGTTCCTGTGTGATCATTCACCTGAAAGTATGAGAAACACTGCTTCGGCTCTGTACTGTATAACGAAGACAATTGGTTTCCTACTTTCCTCGTAGCAAATCGATAGGGCAGGATTATTGGAGTGCTACTACATGCTTATTATTGGGATTCAGGTCATAGATTTTTTTTTTTTAATTTATTTCTTGATTCTTGATTCTTGATTTGTGTTTGGTTTTAGTGTTTTACCCGTTCAAGTCCCCTGGAAGAGATTGTTGAGAATTTAATGCATGGTTTTTTTTTTTGGGGCCAACTATTGCAGGGCTTATATAATCATTGAACTGCTCTTAAAAAAAATAAAACAACTTATCCAATATTAGAACTAAAATATTTTCGTACATTTACATAAAGGTTGGGAGAACTTGCGTTTGTTTATTTATAATTTGTGAATGTTATGACTTTTTATAACTTTATTAATATCATCATTGATTAAAACTACAAATTATCAGTATACCATTGTTAATAGTTAATACGAAATATGAAATTTACGATGAATTCCACTCCTTAGTTGGCGGAATTTCAAGAATTTAAAAATTTTAAAGGATCCACAAGTGACTACTTTAATTGTCTTACAAATTGTTACAATATGGAGGAAATGCAACTTCTCAATCCAAAAGTTTTTCCTGTAACATTAAAATATAACGATTTTTTTAAATTAATATCAGTATCAATATAAAATATAAAATATATAAAAAATCACATTACTGGCATAATAAATCTTATTCTAAATTTTTTATAATTTAAAAACATTATTCATAAGCAATACTATTTCCAATCTTTAATATAAGAATTTGTTTGATTTTTATTTTAATCATAAATATAAGACCTTAATTTACTCTTTCACATTTATTCATTTTTTCCCTCAAAACAGTCCTTATAATAATAGTAGTTTTGGCTAATACACTTAATTAACACGGATATTTTAAAAAAGACAACACCTATTTATTATAAATAACTAATTTAACTATTTTTTTAATTTACTCAAATTAATTAACTAGTTTTTATATTAAGTATGCTAGTAAAAAAATATATATTAAGTACTGGAGGTAATAATTAATGTTGGCCATTTCTAAGCTTTTCTTATATTTTACTATATCTGATTCTAATTATAAGAGTTAGTTGACTAATTTGAAGAGATTAAGAAAAGATGTTAAGTTAGTTATTTGTAACAAATAAATATTGTTTTTCCTAAAATATCCTTACTAATCAAATATATTGGATAAAACTACTATTTTTAGAAGGATTATTTTGAGAAAAAATATATAAATATGAGAGACAAAGTGGATTGAGATATTATATTTAGGATCAAAATAAAAATAAAACAAAATCTTACATTAAGAACTGATAGTATATACTTTATACTGATGACATTTTTTTTTGACCCTGATGATATTGATTTTCTGTGCCGGAAAAAAAAAAAAAATTTCACCCCACAAATGAAATAAGTTTGCCAAGTGATTTTCCAAGCGAAGTCGAACATGTCCGGAGCGAGGTGCGCTCGTCGGGTTTAACCGGCATCGGAACTACTGTTGAACGCTGAGACTTTCGGATTTCAGAGCATCTTCCAATTTCTTCCCCGAAACTGCCTTTGTTTACTCAGAGAAGGAAAAGAAACGCAAATTCTGTCTCCCAGATAGATGGCAGAGTTGTCCATATGTGGCAATACCAGTAGCCCTGAGCTGACCCCAGAGGAAGAGAGGATTATGATAAGAGACATTGCCCTCGCTGCCGAAGCTAATATCAAAGAGGGGGAGACCTTTTACTTGATCACACAGAGGTTCGATTCCTTTTTCTTTCCTCCTGTTTCCCTCTTTTCTCTTTTTCTATTTTGTTCCGCTGAAAATTCTTAGGTTATTCTGACGCTTCTTGTGAACAATACAATGCTCCGTGGGAGAAGCTGTTGTTTTCTTTGTTAATATATGGGAAAAAACCGGTTTTGGAGGACCAAATGGTAGTAGAGAGCTAAGGTTGGAGAACTGAGTAGCACAAAGTGAAGGGGAATCGTAGCATTTCTCCGCCGAGTTCTGTTTTGGATTATAGAACTCTGACATTGTTTCGATTGAGAAAATGGTGCGCTGTCAGAATTTGCTGATCCCCACCCCGGGGGTTTTATTCTGTGCTTGGACCCCAATTTTATTCTTTTTCTGCTCATTCGAGTATAAATTTTTGAAGATGGCCAATAATTTTCTGTTAATTGCAAATTTTACACAATTCTGTGACAATAATAACAAGTCTCATAATTCACTATCAAAGCGGGGGAGGCGGTTCAAGTGGGTATCTCTTAGATTTAGTCTGTTAGGCAATGATGCTCAATGGGTGGCTGTAATCTCTGAGCCCTCTAAACCTTTTTCCATTCTGTGGAGCACTGAAGTTGAAATCTAACTGTTCTGACTCTGCTGTTGGTACTGCAGTGATTCACGAGTCAATTTCTTTGTTATCTGGGTCGTTGTGCGTCCAAATTGATGTTCAATAATTGCTTTTGTATGTTTATTGTAACTGATGTAATTTAATATCTTTTTCCTGACTTTGTAATCCTCTCTCTTCATTTTTAGCTTTTGCTCTTTTGAGATTTGGTCTCCAATGCAGGGAAACAAAGCTTGAAGAACATTGCCTTTCTTAGTTGATATGTTAGTATAAACTAAAATTTTGTCAATATAGCAGAGATAAAGTTATGTGTGTCTTTTCATAAGTTTGCTGACAAACCATATGAAGAGACAAACATAATTCGTTTACATTGACAATAACTGGCCTTTCTCTTCATTTCCTATGCATTGGTTTTGTCTCTTTCATCTACACCCACCGCAATGTATAAATCAGCAAGGAAAAACACACTTATTTCTGATCTATTTGTTGCAGATGGTGGCAGCATTGGATTGAATATGTGAACCAAGACCAAACAAACAATGCATATGATGGGGCTTCCTTTTCAGAGCATTGTGATTTGGCTAATTTAAATGCTTTAAAAAGGCCATCTGGTATTGATAATTCTGATTTGATATATGATGGAACGTCTGAGGATTCTGGGGCAGGTGCTGAGATCCATGATACTTTGTTAGAGGGCAGAGACTATGTATTGCTTCCCCGAGATGTTTGGAATCAATTATATTTATGGTGAGATTGCTTGCTTGTTGCTCAGGTTAAATCCACTTCGTCTCATTAGTGAAAATAGTTACCCCCCCCCCCTCCTGATTTCTTTCTTTTCGTGGTATCTTTCAGCAATCTGCTGGTAGGTACTAACTTGTTGATGGGTAAACCTGATGTCATCCTGAGCAGTTAATTGTTAAGCTGCATGTTAGATTTCATTTGCCCTTGTTTGAAAAAATCAAGTTCAGTTGATTTGAGCCATAAGAAGGGGGGGGGGGGGGGATTTTGATATTTTACTGCTATTGTATGAAGAAATGATGATTTAGTTGTGTGGAAGAACTAAAACATATGAAGGAATTGCAAATTTGATTTCTGGTCGCATTCCTCTATGTCCTAAAAAGAGAAGATGCAATCAGTGAAATCATTATCCAGTGCATATCCATCTATTAGACAATATAGCTATATTACGATGTTTGACAATAATGGCGATTCTATTGTTTTAGGTATGGTGGTGGTCCTACATTGGCCAGGAAAGCCATTTGTTCAGGTCTTTCACAGACAGAATTGGCCGTAGAGGTGTATCCTTTAAGGCTTCAGTTACTTGTGATGCCAAAAGGTGATCGGGCCACTATAAGAATAAGCAAGAAGGTATGATGTGACGGGAAATAATGAGCCAAATTATAATTTCAGCACTTGTTGCAAGAACCTTTTTGTTTTTTTTTTTTTGTTTCTCTATTTACCTTAGAGTTGAAATGTTTTGGGCAGGAAACTGTTGGACAGCTTCACCGAAAAGCTTGTGAAATATTTGATCTTCAGTCAGAACAAGTGAAGCTCTTTGTGATTCCTTTTGAAACTGTAATATCAAGAAATGGTTTTTAACCTTCAGCATGTAGTAATCAAAAGGTTGCATCTGTTTAGGTACGCATTTGGGACTACTATGGCCGTCGGAAGCATGCCTTGATGAATGACATGGACAAAACACTTGATGATGCCAATATACAAATGGACCAGGATGTTGGTCTCCTCTCACTCTGATGTATTGATATTCCTCTTGCTCTGGCTTACCTTTTGACATCTTTGTTTTTCATTGGTTTCTGATGAAACTCGTACAGATTCTTGTGGAGGTCCTTAACAATATGAATAGCATAAGTTCTGCTCAGGACAATGGATCTGCACTGAGGGAATCAAGTTCTGCTCTTGCAGAGCCATCCAAGTCAGGCTTATCAATTGGTGGCGGCTTATCTGCCAGCAAGGGAGCACCTAGAAACTATAACGCTGAGCTTTACTCATCTCAAAACCTGACTTCTACAGTTAGAGACGTAGATAATACTTGTGGAACCAGTGGTGTTAGCACGAGAGGTTCTTCAGGTGGTCTCACTGGATTGCTGAACCTTGGCAATACTTGTTTTATGAATAGTGCGATCCAGTGTCTTGTTCATACTCCGGAGTTTGCTAGGTACTTTCGGGAGGATTATCATCAAGAGATAAATTGGCAAAATCCATTGGGCATGGTTGTAAGTATTATATAAAAAGCAATAAGCTTGAAGTTGTTTACTTCTCTTTGAAAGTTTTCCTTTATGAAGCTTCAAGTGAGATTTTGTTTTGAGATAGATATGTAGTTTAGTCAATAGATATGTAAGTTAACCACATGGTCCTGGGATTTATTATTTCTTATATTGTTAAAATGCACGTCCAGTAGCTGAAGTGGCTAGCAGAGACTTTTGTTGATTTATCAATTTCTTTCACTCACTGATTCTGTATTTCATTTTAGAATTTATCTCAGGTTATGATCACAATCTAGATGGTTTGTGTTGGCCACACCAAGCAAGCTATTATTGTGAATCTGTGATCGTGCTTATCTATTATGATATCTTTTATACATTGAAAATGACTATCTTTACTGTTACATTCTATGAAGATTTTGTTCTTCATCTTGTTTGCATGTCTGTCTTTTCATAGGATTTTAATAATCACTTTTTCTGTAAATTCACAAAACCTTCGTTCAAAGTTGCGACTTCTTGGGCTCACCTTGATAGTCAATAGTTTCTATTCATCATCGGGAATGACTTTCTGCCTACTATATGATTATTATTGTGGGTTTTAGATCATAATTGATGAGTATTGCTTAACATCAGACTGACATTTTGTATACGTGTTTAGGGGTAATACAAAATCATACTTAGAAAATCATTTTTAATCTTCCTTTAATAGGGTGAACTAGCCCTTGCGTTTGGTGAGTTGCTTCGAAAGCTATGGGCACCTGGGCGAACCCCAATTGCTCCCCGACCTTTTAAAGCAAAGCTTGCACGCTTTGCACCTCAGTTCAGTGGTCACAATCAGCATGATTCTCAGGTTGGTTTGCTGACTGAAAGTTTGTACCATCTCTTTAGTTACTGTCATATAATCTTTATTAATACATGCTCATTATTTTCAGGAACTTTTAGCATTCCTACTTGATGGTCTCCATGAAGATCTAAATCGTGTAAAACATAAACCATATATAAAGTCTAGAGATGCTGATGGTCGACCGGATGAGGAAGTGGCTGATGAGTATTGGGCAAATCATATTGCTCGTAATGATTCGATAATTGTTGACGTGTGTCAGGTGGGTAAAGTGGGTTATTTAAAAATGTTTCATTGTCTTGTTGCTAATGGATTGATATTAGCTTGTCAGGAACAGCTTTTCCTCATATTATGGACTGACAATGCTGCATAGAGTGCCTTGCAAATGAAATTTGACATATATGTTTGTATTCCATGTAGAATAATTGAAGTGGTATGCCTTGTCGAGGAACTGTACACTTGTTTATTAATTCATTTTTATTTGCATCATAAGGTGGGGAATTGTGTAAGTTCAAGAACCGTTTTACTGTCTGCAAATGTGGTGGATCTTTAATAGGGTTATTTATGACGCCAGTATGTGTGTGGCATATGGAAAACCACTATGAAAGCAAATATGGCTTATAAATGGTTGCTTCCATGCATCATCAGGACCACTCTAGGTTTCTTCACAAATGAAGTGTGCTTTGTCCCGAAGAGAAAGACTGTTGTAAGTCGAGAAAATTATTCTTTCCAGCATGCATGGTTTTTACACCTTCTCTGAGGACATGTCTGACGTTTGTCAATGCTGCTGTTGTATGTCCACTATAACAACACAGGACTCCAGACTACTTGTTGAAAATGTTTTCAGTGTCTTCTTTGTTCTCTTGTTCTTGTTCCTATTGAATTCACCTTCTCATATAATTCTTCATTTGATAGGGTCAATACAAATCAACTTTGGTTTGTCCAGTTTGCAATAAAGTCTCTGTCACATTTGATCCTTTTATGTACCTTTCCTTGCCACTTCAGTCCACCACCACTAGGACTATGACGGTGACAGTTTTTACTTGCGATGGAACTGCCCTGCCATCTGCTTGTACTGTGACAGTGCCTAAGCAGGGGCGCTGCAGAGATCTGATTCAGGCACTTAGCAATGCTTGTTCATTGAAGCCTAATGAGAGGCTGTCGCTTGTGGAGGTGTGTGCTAGAATATATTAAACTTTACACATTTTTGCTGGAGTTACTGCTGTTTTCTATTCTAACTAGGTACATTATTATGTTGGTCTGCTATTTGCAGATACGTAACCATTTGATCCAAAGATTTCTAGAAGACCCTCTCATATCATTGTCTACGGTTAAAGATGATGACCATCTTGCTGCTTACAAGATTCCGAAGATCAACAAAAAAACAAAATATCTCCAGCTAATACACCGCCGTAGGGAGCAGTATGTATTTTTTCTCTCACTTACATGTCATATTATGTGCTAGTTATATGTGCCACTGAAGTCAACTTGAATTTGTAATAAAATGTTCAAATAGAAACTTTCTTAGGGAGTTTACTTATTGAGTAATTTTGTGCTGTATGAGGTAAATATGTGAGAGGAGTTTTGTTTTGTAAAGTACAAAAATGCTTTTTTTAAGCAGAGGCAAACAAGCACAAATAATAAACATATTAACTATGTAATTTCTTACATCAGTCGTTTTTTTACAATTGTAATTCAGGAAAAATATATTATTATATGGATTCTAGATATAGAACATTTTTTTAACTTTTTCATTAAATCTATGAATTCCTCTTCTCTGGACCCATGTTAAAGGTGAAATGGCAGGGCTGCATCACATTACATCATCACGGTGTACATTATATTGAACATAATTTTGTATGCTGTTCTTTTTGGTGTCTTTACTGCTTTCTGATGTTCCTCCATGTGTAAATTTTGTGTTCTAGGAATAGTGAGTCCCAGACCATATCAGGATGGAAACCATATGGAACACCTATTGTTTCCTTGATCTCATGCGATGATGCAGTCACAAGAGGTGATATACAGGTAATGGTTCATCGTATGCTCTCTCCTCTTTTGAGGAAAGGCAGTAATGTGGAACAAGCTAGTAATTCTGAATCCAGCATCCCAAGAGCAACATCAGATCAAGGCAGTGGGACTAATCCTGTCGAAGCATCTGCTGGAACCATGTCGTCAAATCTGCCAAATAAGGATGGCACTGATTCCAAAGCACCAATACCTAAGTTACCTCTTCAATTAGTGGATGATACTAATGCTTGCATTGATCTCTCAATGGGAGAGGAAAAAGTGGTGAAACTGTCTCCGTCTTCTGCAACAGTCCTAGTATATGTTGATTGGTCACAGAAGCTTCTGGAAAAGTATGATACTCAGCCACTTGAGAATTTGCCAGAAGTTTTAAAATATGGGCCTGCGACCAAGAAAGCTCGTACTGAACCTCTCTCTTTGTATACTTGCTTGGAAGCTTTTCTGCGTGAAGAACCTCTGGTGCCTGAAGATATGTGGTTAGTTTCTCCTCGACCTTCTCTCATCTGCAACCCTGCCCTTCTAGCCCATGTTTGATGAGATTAATATGGTGTGTGCATTGATAAATATCTGCAACTCTATCAATCTTCTCATAAGGCAATTATTGTTCTTGTTTGCCTCCAACAAATGTCACTAGTTTGGGCAATAAGCAAGTCATGCTAGAGGAGGAATCTATTTCCTCCTGGCCGTCTTTAGCTTCTTTGAGTTGTTGCTGGTTCTAAACTAAGGGTGATGATGGATGGTGATGTTGCACCTTATTGATTTTACTCCCATGGGGTTATATCCTCCTTTTATAAGTATGAAAGGTAATCGATGGCCCAAAGAAAGAGAAGGGGGAAAAAAGAATGAAAAGTGATCATCCTGTGAAGTCTTATGATAGTGGCATGATATTTTCTTTGAGCACTGGATTGGACTGGAAACACTAACAATTTTTTCGGTTGTAAACATTTAAATACCACCTTCTTTTTAGTATCCATAACAGGATAGCTAATGCAGCACGAAGGAAGGATATGAAGCACCAAGTTCTTAAACAAGCAACCTTGCTAGGATATGACTTAATTATGTGATTTATTGTTTTAGCTATTTGGCCTCCGGATTTGTACCTTTTTATCATCAAAGTATTGAATAACTCTCCTTGACCTGATCAAGCCTGTTGGTGTGAGCTAAAACGAAGATAAAGTTATAACATTTTATGGGCATCATCAGTGATTATATACACAACCTTATGGCTTAAGATAAAGGATTCCATGCATATGCTGCATTGTATTTTATATATTTACAAACACATCCTATTTGATTTTATGCTGCATAAAATTTTTGGCAAGGGAAGAAATTTTATAACTGCAGAAGTGATTGTTCTTAGCTATGGTGGTGCCAAATAGTAGTTCTATGTTAACTGTACATCTATCTGAATATGATATAGGTACTGTCCTCAGTGCAAAGAGAGACGGCAAGCAAGCAAAAAGCTTGACTTGTGGAGGCTTCCAGAGGTGCTGGTGATTCATCTAAAGAGGTTCTCATATAGCCGGTCAATGAAGCATAAGCTAGAGACTTTTGTTAACTTTCCCATTCATGACTTCGACTTAACAAATTATATAGCCAACAAAAACAACTCCAGACGACAAATCTATGAATTATATGCCCTTACAAACCATTATGGTAGCATGGGTAGTGGGCATTACACAGCGCATATCAAGGTAAGCTGAGAACTTTGTATTTGCTTTTATTTTCTGGAGTTGCTATGGCCTTAAAAGTTCCTTAGATTTTGGAAGATATATTCATAGCTTGGGTTTGGGTATTGTCACATCCTTTGCTTTTCATATTCAATCTTTGTCTTCGTCTTGGGCAAACTGGTTTCCACCATTTACATTTTACCGGATTTTTCTGTGTAGTAGCATTGCTGTCCTGATTGTGCACCAAATTTACTAATCAAGCATGAGATGTGTACTATCTTCGCATACTTTTATTCACGACCCAGTTTGTATACAAATTTTTGGTAAACTTGGGTGTGCTCAGGAGTTTCTCCTAACACTATCGTCACAATGTGCAGCTTTTGGAAGAAAATAGGTGGTATAACTTCGATGATAGCCACATTTCACCCATAAGTGAGGATGAGGTTGCTAGTGCAGCAGCCTACGTTCTATTTTACCGGAGGGTGAAGACTAATGATGCAGCCATCAGCAATGGGGCTTAGTCAGGCACCGATGGACCATTGTTACACCCCAAAAGCAGATTTCAAGGCCATCCATCTTCTCCATAAAAGTACTATTAAAACAAAGAGAAAGAAGAGAGAGAGAGAGAGAGATAGTTTAGCAATACCCAGATCATCTGGGCGTTTACATGTACGGAAGAGCACATGCCTATTGAACATACAAATGAGTTTTCACAAAAAAAAGAAATGTAGTATGTGGATGTAATTGATTGATGGCCTTTCTGTTTCAGGGGAAGGTTTTAAAATTGGATTCATGGGTTTCTGAAGTGGCCGCTGTATTGGACATTATTTTTTCCTTAGTCAAACAGGAAGAGTTAAAGATCTTGCCCTTATTTCTTTTGTTTTCCCTTTTATTTTTCAATATTTTCACGAATTTGCAGGATATATTAGATATTTACACCAGGGAAAATGCCTGCTTTGAGAGCTTCCTCATGCTTCCTCTTGGTTGGTTCTCTATTATTTTCCCTAAACCCCTTAAAAAAGAAGCCATCAATGGGCACAAATATTCAATGAGTCATTGGACGTTGGCGTAGGAGCTACTCATCTGATCAAATTAATCGTCCCAATTGAGTAGAGGAACAGATGATGAGGAAGCCTTTTCTGCATAATAATAAACATGGTAATCGTCGGCCCCAGAGAAACGGTTGCACCTTTTGAATGATCAAAAGTTCACTCTTGATTGAAACTAGAAGGGTTTCATGCTCTCGATTTGCATTATCCTCAACTTGATAAATGTTAAACGGATGAAAAAAACTAACGTCTTTTTACGTGAAACATTTTTGGTAATTGACCACGGAAACATAACGTCAAATCAGAATGTCTTAGTTCTCTAGTAAAATTTCAGAATTTGTTGATCAGATTTGTAATCATGCTCCTTCAACAGTCGATCGAAATTCTTGCATCACAAAATTCATACACTCAACTTCACTTATATATTAAATACTACTTTTTTTTAATATAAAAACTTGTTTGATTTTTTAGTTCCAAATATAAGACTTTATTTTTATATTTATCTATTTTTTCTAAACTAGTTCTTGTATAGATACACATATTAAAAATTCTATCAAATTGTAATTCTATCTAATACACATAGTAAAGTATCTTAAGAAAAACAACACTTATTTATTACAAATAACTAATTTAATTAATTTTTAATCTTTTTAAATTAGTTAATTAAATTTTATATTAAGATAAGATATAGTATACTTTACTCAAATTTGTATGTATGGTGGTTAACCTATTGTAATCCTCAAATTAAAGACAATTGGAGGTAAATGAAGATATAAGTTTTTGTTAGCTAATCACAAATATTAAACAACCTTATTTGAAGTATTATTGGATGTACATGAACGTTGATTGTTTGGAATCAAAAGTTATAGAAGGGGCCGATATTAATGGCGGGCACATGGCAAATGCTATCTTGAACGGGCAGTGTGCCCCATCAAATGGTCACATCAGTCTTTGTGGTGGTCCTTGTCACCAGCCAAACTCTGGCTCGACCGTTCTTTTTTCCTTGATCCTAGTTTGTTTTAGGAAAGTTTTTTTTTTTAAAATAAAAAAATAAATTCTTATAATGTTTTCTTTTTCAGATCAATTGATTAAACAGTTGCATTTTATTCAAAACCACCAAATATATAACACCTTTCAGACTAATCCATGTCCAGCTATCTAGGGTCCTCATTTAAATGCTATTCCCCCTGGGGTCATTTGGATGCTATATATAGACATTATCTGTGAGAGACTCTTTCTAGTTTTACCATAAGTGGAAAGCATTTCTAAATAATTGTCCCTATAAAATAGAAATCATGTCAATCAAAATACCAACAAATCATGCCGATCAGGAGTCACCCCCTGCTCTGTCCTTCCCATAATACTAATCGTTATTAGCTAATTAAATTGATCTTTTAAACCTTATCTTTTGTCCTTTTCTTCAGTCTAAACTAGGTTGCTAAACACTTCCCTTCTTTGCATTTTATATTATACTACTCTTCCGATTTTAAATATAAGACCCTTTTTATAAATGTAATTTAAACTATAAAAGAGTCTTATATTTATAACTGAAAGAGTACTGTATTAATTTTGATTTGTATATTTTGATTTTTATTGCTTTTTTGGTCATATACGTATTTATTATACTTTTTATAGAGAATTTAAACTTACGACTCTACACTTAAAAAATATTAACAAAAATGTTTGGTGTGATCTGGATTATGGGGTTTTTTGACCTTATCTCTATTATATGATCTAGTTCTCATTTTCTCAAATATTATCGGATTGTATGTATGCTTTTTAAGTGGTTACCATAGAAGAAATCTATTTTAGTTTATGTTCATCGTGTCATATCATCTTACTACTGCGCAAAACTAATAAAAACAACCTCTATTTAGTATAAAGCCTAAATCATTAACATGGCATGATAACATACAAATAAAAACGGGTGATAAAGTTAATTATTATTATTTTGACATAATTAGATTATAAACTCGAGGACTACGATGGCTAAATTAGTCTCGTGGTGTGGTTTGCTGATGTAACGCATGTCGTGTGTAAATCAGAGTCATGACTTTGTGACGTCACTTGTTGTTATAATTATAAGCACCATAATCCCTTATAATTAATGAGCTTCTTGTTAATTAAGGAAAAAGTTAACGGATTAGTTAATTGGCGGGTGGATTTTGATAGGCTTATTAATGGTTAGGCTTTACATGAAAACGACGTATCCTTCCAATCAGTTCCCGACCTCATTCACTGTTAGTCTGCATGCGCATGCCTCTTCAAGATCTTCTTTTTTAAAAAAATAGTTATATAATAAAATACAGATAATATTTTCAGTCTGGTGCATGCATCGTCACCTGTCATTCATATTAATATATCACAAATTAATATATTTTTGGAAAAAAAATTAATAAAACTTTTTAGTTTTTAGTGTCCGCCTTTCATCTTCAATCTTAATATCCTATTCTCATAGTCTTTTTTTTTCACCTTAACTATACTTCTTTTGTCCTATTTATTTATTTATTTTGAATGAAAAACTGTAAACTACTAACAACAAAGTTACGAGAAGGAAGCTAGAAGAATACAGGGATATTTAGCAACCTTTAAAACTAGTTTTAAAAGTACTTTTCTGTAAAACAAGATAAATTCTTTTATATATTTATTTCATAAAATGTAAAATACTTTTGAAATCATAGTTTGGTTTCTATCTAAACACCCCCTAATACTCCTAATCTCTCTCATCATCCTCCGCCTCCTATTGTCCTATTTATAATGTAGGAAGAGAAGATATTTTTTATCTTATTTATAGGGTACTAAAAGAAATTTTTTATATAGATATACAATTTCACTCTTTATTTATTATCATGTTAACTTTATTTAGATGAGGTATAATGTATATTAAATAGGGATAAAATTGAAAAGTTGTTAAATTTTAAGTGAGAGTTAATGAAATTTAAGGTTTTTCTTGGTCTATGTAAAACATGTTGGAAGTGACTTATAAATAGAATCAAATAAGTATATAATAATTACTCCTTTCATCCTATTTATAGGTAAAGAGAGAAGATGTTTTTGGTCCTATTTATAAGACATTGAAAGAAAATTTTTGTATGAATGTACAAGTTTACCTTTTATTTGTTATTATGATGACTTTATTTATATAAGGTATAATGTATTTAAATATGGATGAAGTTAGAAAGTTATTAAATTTTAAATGAGAGCTAATGAAGTTTAAAATTTTTCTGATTTGTGTAAAATATGTTAGAAGTAACTTATAACTAGGACTAGAAGAGTATCTTTATAATGGAATTGGAACATCCCAAAAGTCACTTTATAGTTTCTAATTGATTCTCCTAAATATTAAATTAAATACTATGTTTTTTTGCCAACAAATCAAATACCATATATTGCTATAGCTTGTTTTTTATAATGATGAATCTTATTTTTGACGAGACAAAACACAATGAATGCCTCGCACCATTTTCTCTGCTGCTATTATTAGCTGTTCACGACCTAGTTGAGTCCAAATTAAATGATTAAAGCTTCAATTTTCACGGCTAAATCATCAATATATATATATCCCTAAATAACTTATTCGTTAGCTCAACTAATTATCGTCATTTCTGCATTTTATTTAGTTTCTTCTTTAACATTTAATATGTCATTATCAATTTAAGACCATTTTATGGCACCAAAAAAAATTTGACGAATCACTTTGGATCAAATCCCTTTAATAACTGCTCTTTCTCTACAATTTTTGAAGGTCCCTCTCACGGCATAACGAAAAATTAATTAGAAATATTTTTAAACCATCAGTTTGTCCCTAAAAATACTTGAAGAATCTTCTACCCCAAAAATAAATAAATAAATTCTCAAGGAATCTCTTTGAATTAGTCCCTCCTGCTTGTTTTTGCAGCTAGGACCTTTCAAGGTCCCTCTCAGACTCTCATGGCATTAAGAAATAATAAAAAATAATTTAAGAAATTAAATATAACCAACGTAAAAAGTCACAATTAAGATATGAATGGAAAGTTGAGGAATTAAAATGATAATTAAGCTATTTTTGATCAAAATTAACGGCGTTGTTGAATGGGGGGCTTCTTTAGTCCAACAGTAAATTAATGCTTTACGTACACGTGTGAGCCCAAAAAAAAAAAGGAAGGAAGGAAGCAAGGGTATGTGATAAGTTAAGAATGATAGACTTTAATTTATATCTCTATTATATTTTATTATCATTTTATATTTATTTATGAAGTATGATAGTAGTGAGGATTTTTTTCCATCTCGTCCTTATCTCCTCTGTGAGTAGTGAATGTATATCAGTGGATGTATGTGTAACTAACTACAATAGCAGTCCACACAATAAATATTTTCAACCATTCAACGAAGTTATAATTAATGGAAGTGCATTTTTTTCAAACTAAATTAAAACCCATTGACGTCTCGTTCAGAATGTTTGGGGTAAGATCAAAACTATGATTTCAGAAATATTTTTATAGTGTACGAGGTAAATATATGAAAAAATTTGTCTCGATTATAAAAAAAATACTTCTGAAAAGTATTATTGAGTTTCCCAAACACCCCTTTATTCAAGTCTGAGCAGTTGGGGAAAAGTGTCATACATTAGATAAATTTAGGGTGAGGTTGGCCAAAAGGATAAATTTAGGGTGAGGAAAATCTATACTCGTCTGAAGCTATTTTTAAGTCACTTCCGATATATTTAACATAAACTAAAAAAAACCTCCCCGCTAGGAGAGATGCCCACATTTAGTATCCGACAGTGTCTTGAATAGAATTGCCTCTAATAGGAGGATACTTATGCTTTAGCAAAAAAAAAAAACCTAAGAAAAACCTTAAACTCCATTAACTCTCATTTAAAATTCAACAACTTACATCTTCATCCTTATTTAATATATATTATGTCTCATGTAATTAAAATCAATATAATAATAAATGAAAGGTAAAATTGTATATCTATATAAAAAATTTCTTTCTATAAACAAGACAAAACCCTATAAATAGGACCAAAGAAATACACGTGAAACACCCACATATACATATATCCACGTAAACTTATTAATGCCTTTTGATTTCTGGATATGAATTGAAAGTTATTTATATAATGTTTAATTTTAAGATTTTGAATCGCCCATTTAGATACTTTCTTCCAGAATTAAATGGACTAGTCTCAATTCTAATACACACGCAGTTTTATCTTGACCAGTAGTGCGTTCTACAGCTAGGGACCCATCTTTTATTTCTTCAACTACAGCACTCTACTGAAGAAGACTTGCATATTTTGGTGTGCATGGAATCAAAACGCACTATTCTGGTCCAAGTAAAATAATCTTCAACACTTTGTAATCTTTATGAAAAGCAAGCCCATTAGTGTAGTGAACAGAGAACACGCATTAAGGGGTAAAAAAAACAGAGAGAAATTAAAGTTATTAATCAATTCTTAATTTGTCATCAACAAACAATATATCATCGATCATTAACAAACAAACAAACAAAAACCCGATTGATTTTCATAAACTTTTGAGTCAATAAAAAGAACCCATCTATCAATTGCTTCTTCCAATGGGGAAGCAAGCATGAAGTTGTTCGATAAGAAGGCTAGTTATCTTTCAAATCAAATATATATTATATATATATATATATATATATTAAGAGATAAAGCAGATGCACTATACAGATAGAAGACGAAACGTTGCATGCATGATTCTTATTAAATTAATAAGCAAAAATTAAAGACATTAAAGACGAAGCTTTCATTGGCTAAATGATTGATTAATGAGTAACACTGAGGCTAGTAATGTTATCTATAACGAGGGAAATGGATATGGATCTTGACCGACAGAAAACAACTTTGAAGAAAAAGGGTGCAATAATGGAGAAGAAGATAGAGAAAATGGGTCAAAACTAAGAAAAGATGTGCTGCTAAAAGGAGTGACAACGCAGTATGATAGATTTTTGTTGGAAAGATAGATGGACGGACGATGGAGAAGACTTCAATTATTTTGTATAGAAAGGATTAATGAAATAAAGAGAGTGAGATCATTTGCTCAAAAGAATTAGAAAAAGAGCATATGGTTCCGCAAGTTTTGTTTGGAAACAAATCAGACCTAAAGTACGCAACATCATTCGCTGATATTTAGTTAAGTGGGAGCTCTTTATGTTGTTTTCGTTATAAAGACCCTTTTCCCTAAAGATGCTGATAAAGAACGGTGTGTACAGCCTTCGTCTTTCTCCTGCCATTGCATGTTTCAACTAAAATGCCTTATTCATTCCAGTTTCTTTGAACAGCCTGAAGAAAGATAATTAATCATCAGTTATCCGATATATGATATGTTCTTTCCGTTCTAAATATAAGATTTGTTTTATAGTGCGATACTCATTATTATACTATAAAATGAATCTCACGTTTAGAAACGGATAGAGTATGTATGTATATATATATTACTAATTATTCATTCAGATGGAGTATTATCATCTTCAAGTACAAAGCTTTGATTGCTTCAGTACCGTTCAACTGGATGCACCAATTAAGACTGGAAGGCGAGGTGTCAATTTATTGTAAGCTTGATGATATCTTTGGAAGAAGTTATATATATCAAATGACTTTAATATAATATTTATTATTTTTTATGGTGCACGCTTAATTTCAATATTTTTCTAGAATTTAAAAACGTCCTAATAATACTTGTACCGAAAAGAAGTCATAATAATACAGAAGGAAGGTGTTTGAACTTTGAAGGCGCGCGTTGTTAGACATGCCCCTTAAATGGGGTCAAAATGTCATTTTTGCTCTGCAAGTTGACACAATAATCGAACACGCTTAGCCAAAGGGTTAATTAAACCATTTAATATCTTTGTTTCGGAATGCCAAAAACAGGAGATGGCTGATTTGTCGTTTTACCTCTATTGAGGGCTATTTGGTGGCCACAAAATTAACGAATGAAATTGAATCATGATAATAGAGGGGTGGAAAAAAAAAAAAAGAAAAGAAAAGAGTACAGCTTTTGCGAGATAATCTGGGCCTTGGCCTTTCACAGTGGCTTTAGGTCCAAAAAGAATTACGCCAATAATTCAAATACAGTGGATCATAAATCACCAATCACTGTATAATTTTACTAGAAATATTATAAATAGAGGACATGACTTATCTTAAAATGCATATTTTGCCTGCCTATATTAGTTTGCTGATGTTTATTTTTAATATATAACTTGGAGTTTTTTATCGGGAACTATAATTTGCCATATCAGTGATTATTCCATACATAAAAACTTATACAAGTCTACAGTAGTTTAGAATTACTCGTGCAAAGCTATATACGTGGTTAGCATTTTGTAGTTGGGGTAAAAATTTTGAGTGATTATTTAATTATCTTGTTACATATTCCTCTTATAACATACGGAATTTTGCTTTAGCATATCTGTGTAACAAGATCGTATCATTATTATTATTTTCTTTTCTTCCATAGTTGACCTCAAGGCGGCTGCCTGTGTTAAACCCTATTGTAGGGTGATAGGCCTTTTATCTTCATATATTCTTATAAGAATCACAGCAATAATAATATTTATAATACAATTGAAGGCAATTCATGGCACTTATACTTTTGCGTTCGATTCCCACCCACAAATATACCATATAACGCACAACACACACACACATTGTAGAAAAATTCTTGGCTATCACCATCTCTCTCAACTTGCCCATCACTTTGATGAATCACCAAAATATTATTACCTCCTGCGGATGATTAAGTTGTCTAGTCAGCCATTAATCCAATATACGCACCCACATTATCTATTCAATTCCAAGCATTAAATCATCTAACTTAATATATTGCATCAAAGATAGCTATTCTTCCCCCTCCCCCTCCAAACTAATCACAACTTTATTTAACAGAGAAGGCAGTACATACTCTGATGAAACAAAGGGAAGCACGAAGAAAAAATTATTCATCCAAAAGAATTATGTCCGGGAGTAACTTCTAATTAAACCGCCCTTAATACTAGAATTTAGTGGTATTTGACGACATGAAAAAGGCTACAAAACGAGATAAATTTCTTTATATATTTATTATAAAAATTTTTTAAAACTATGATACGGTTTCTATCTAAGCATCTATTTAATTGAATGGTAATAAATGTCAATTTTAAAAGAATCTATCAGTAACTTTGTTACTTTGTTGTCATTAATTTATTCTAAATATCTATACATGTTCTCAAAATATATCACTTCCTAAACGCCGTCCGTGGCAATACAGTATATAAATAAATAAACAAATAACTCTAGTTTGTGTTCCCACTACCCACCAACACAATGCAGAATAATGATATATGGAATACACATAATGACAGATTCTTTATGGATATATGAACTAAAGTGCCACAGTAATTAAAATAGTGGCACCAATAATCAAAGTGACGTATTAATTTATCCATAATTAGCTCTGTTTCACCAATCAAATCTCCACAACGCAACACATCAGCTGATCATCAAGCCCTGGGTTGTTTTGGCGGGTATCATCAAATCTAAGATTAACCAGCCAAATTAAACTAAGTGAAATCCACCCCAAATGATCCACTCTCTTGTTGCATCGTGGAATCCATTTATTATAATTAATAACATGCTCATGCACGCCCAACAAATTAGAATCTTCGGAAAGATCCAAGTGCTTATTTCGTGCAACAAGTCGTATGATCGAGTTGGATCATATGGTCAGATTGGCTTCGGCAGAATTGGCCAGACAATATTTTGATGAAGCCAGTAACTGACTTGATGTCGATGTTGTGCATTCCCACGCACGTGTGAGGTATTTTCAAAGCGTGAGATTGGGGAAGGGTTGCTTCAAGAGACTCAGTTAGCCATCAGCTCACCTCACCAGAGAGGCTTATAAATAGGAGGGAGGGGCTAGGCTTTTCATTTGGGAGACAGTAACACGCTTGCTCCTCCTCAAATCTGTGATTTTTTAAGTAATCGATAGTGTTCAAAAGTGAAGAGAAATGGAAGGGAAGGGATGTTGTGTGAGTGTTATTGAGAAGTGTAGGCCGTACATAGCCATGATTTCTCTTCAATTCGGGTATGCCGGCATGAACATCATCACCAAGGTTTCCCTCAACCGAGGTATGAGTCACTATGTTCTTGTCGTTTACCGGCACGCCTTCGCCACCGCCGCCGTTGCTCCCTTCGCTCTTGTTCTTGAGAGGTACTCACTTCTTTCTCGATTCACCATGCTCATATTCTTCCCTTCTCATTGCTTATTTCTTCCCTCTTTCTTCCTTGTCTCTCTCTCTCTCAGGAAAGTGAGGCCCAAGATCACATTCCTCGTTTTCATGCAAATTCTCGTTCTCGGACTTCTTGGGTTAGTATTTAGTTCCCTATTCCTTCAACTTCATCTCCTGCGTGGAATACAACCCCATCAACTATTCTGCTGCTTATTATCCGCTCCTCTGCTTTTACAGGCCTGTGATTGATCAAAATCTGTACTACGCGGGCTTGAAGTTAACTACCCCAACCTATTCATGTGCTATAAGCAACATGCTCCCCGCACTGACATTTCTCATGGCAGTTATCTGCAGGTACAACAAATACGACAGTTGTCGAAACTATTCTGTTTTTGTTTCTCTTCTGGTTCGATCTCAAATGGTGTAGTGTTGTTTGGTTGCCAGGATGGAGAAGGTAGACTTCAGAAAAGTACGATGTCAGGCGAAGGTGATTGGGACGATAGTCACAGTTACGGGGGCTATGTTAATGACACTGTACAAGGGCCAAGTCATAAACTTTTTCTGGTCTCATTACATGCGTCACCCCAGAGAGACTATACTCCTTCTACGGCCACTGATTCTGGGGGAAAAGACTGGTTTAAGGGTTCTATTCTGCTCATAATTGCGACCCTTGCCTGGTCTTCTTTCTTCATCCTTCAGGCAGTGACGTTAAGGACATACCCGGCTCAGCTATCCCTCACATCACTGGTGTGTTTCATGGGTACACTGCAATCAATTGCGGTCACGTTTGTGATGGAACATAATCCCTCTGTTTGGAGAATTGGGTGGGACATGAATCTGCTAGCCGCGGCCTATGCGGTAAGCCTTGATATCTCTCTCTCTCTGTTTTTCCCAGGAAACAAGAATCCCATCAATATGTGTTCAAATATGGTGAAACAGGGTATAGTATCGTCAGGCATTGCCTATTACGTTCAGGGGGTTGTGATGCAGAGAAGAGGGCCCGTTTTCGTGACTGCTTTCAGCCCTTTGATGATGATCATTGTAGCTATCATGGGCTCTTTCATCCTGGCCGAAAATATCTACTTGGAGGGTAAATTCTATACCCTTAACTTTTTCCCCCAATCTATTATCCCTAGTTACCGCAACTACTGATTGTTAATTAATTTGAGTCGTGAATTGCAGAGTGATAGGGGCTGTGCTGATCGTAGTGGGTCTGTACTCGGTTCTGTGGGGAAAGTACAAGGAGAACAAGGAGAAAGAAGAGGCAGAGACAATCTCAGAGGCAATAAAAGGATGTTCAGAAAATGGAAGGATGGCACAAGTGAAGGAAGATATTGAAGCAAACCCTGTGAAATGCAAAAGGTTGAAGGCCCTGTGGTTATAGCTATTAGTGTTCCCAAAGCTTAAAGGAGCAGAGACGAGACAGAAAGTAAAGAGAATAGCAGAGGGTGCTTCGCATGCGTGAGGGGCAGAGAGAGAGAGATTTCAGGGGACCTTTTTTGCACCTTCAATTTTTGCTGTTCTGACATTTAATTAATAACAGAGTATTGGATATATTATTAAAGCTATTTCTGAGTTAAGTACTGTAGAAGGAAAACACGTTTAGTTTACGAATTTCTGATTAAGGGATCAAATCTGGAGAGAAGAAGAAGGGAATAATATGAAAGAAGGGAATCCGTTTTCAGACAATGCGTGGGGTTTAATGATTCGCGTTTGGATTCTCTGCACTGCAAATGAAATTGCCGTCTTGTCTTCTTGTGCTAATTGCTAATGTGGCATTTACGCTCCTGAATTGATCAACAAGCTCGATGTAACGTTCAGGAAGTTGACTTCAATTCTGTGAATAGATGTGAAGTAAAAAAATTCTCCCTTCTATTTTATGCCGATGCCTCTTCCACTCTTCACAATGTTACTGTAATTATATTTGATTTTTTAAGAACAATGTCTTCAATATTAATATCCCATGAGAAATTATTGTGTTCTTTTTAAATATCATCTCCATTTATATTATATATGCTAAAACCCACTAATTAAAGTTATTGTAATCCTGCGTATCATGCTTTTCTCTTTACCATGATTGCACTACTTTACATTATTTTAATAATTAACCTCTCTCTCTCTCTTTTTTTTTGTTGG